>NC_082668.1:91925649-92228680 GCF_025265405.1 Mesoplodon densirostris
GAACCAGCATGTTCAAACCCAGTTAGTGAGTCAAATGTAAGCATACTCCAGAAAATAAATTTTAAACCTCTCAGATACCGTATGTGGAATCTAAAAAAAAAAAAAAAAGGTTCTGAAGAACCTAGGGGCAGGACAGGAATAAAGACGCAGACATAGAGAATGGACTTGAGGACACGGGGAGGGGGAAGCGTAAGCTGGGATGAAGTGAGAGAGTGGCACTGACATATATACACTACCAAATGTAAAATAGTTAGTGGGAAGCAACAGCGTAGCACAGAGAGATCAGCTCGGTGCTTTGTGCCCACCTAGAGGGGTGGGATAGGGAGGGTGGGAGGGAGACGCAAGAGGGAGGACATATGGGGATATATGTATATGTAAGCTGATTCACTTTGCTATACAGCAGAAATTAACAACATCGTAAAGCGATTATACTCCAATAAAGATGTTAAAAAACAAACAAACAAACAAAACCTCTCATAAAAATTAAGCTAACACTGAGTTATGCAATTATTATTATGTCTAGTATATTTATAAGTAGCAGCACAAATTGTATGTTAAGAAAATAATAACAAACATGACTGAGGGGAACAGATAACAAAATAGGAAATTTAGAGGTTGCAAACCCAAATGCTTGCAAGGGCAGGCAGGTAATAGCAATAAGAACAGGCTGGTAAAAGGCAATGTGAACGGTAGGGATGTGAAAACCAGAGGGCGTGTTCCTTGTCTGATAACATTCTACAACATAAAAACAAACACCGTGAGTCCCAAAAGATCTGCAGATGAAATTCATGTCTGAGATTTGCCTCAAAGTAATCCAGGGCAAAGTGGAAAGAGGTAGAGGGGAGGGAGGATTATAGATGAAACAAGATCAGGTTTAAGTTGATAGTTCTTGAGGCTGGTGATGGGCACCTAGACTTCATTTTACTATTCTCCTTATTCCTGCATAGATTCAAATGTTTCCACAAATAAAAAGTAAAAACCATTTTCAAATACTCAAAAATGAGGTCCATAAGGTTGCTAATTTTCCATCTCAGTTATAATTGAAAAAACACAAAATAATGACTTTAGCATCTAGTACCTGATCACGAGAATGAAGACAAATAGTAAATTCACTGTTGCCATTAATAAGAATGCCCCAAAGCCAGTAGGATCATGTGAGGTAGGTATGGGTGGTTTTGTTTTTATGCCTTTAGTATTTATTCATAATTATATAACAAATTCAAAGCATGGGAGAACTGAGCCCTAAAATGTAATGTTCAGATACTCCCAGGTGCGCGCGCACGTGCGCACACACACACAGACGCACACACACACGCACTCACATCTCACTTACTCAGCAACATCAAGCAGATGCTGAGATGCCCTGTTCAATGAATTACTCCTTAGCAGGTGAATAGCTTTATACTGTCCTCTTAGCATGACAGTTGAATTCCCAGAAGTCGGGATTAGGACTTTTTCATCTCCAGACTCCTAGAACGCAGTAGCTACATAACAAATATTTGTTGAATTAATTAACAAAACAGCCTTCGTGCATTGGGAACATCATCTTGACAACTCACAGCAAGTCTATGTGTTGAAAATGAGTAAGATGAAATTATTGGGATGATTTAGAAAAACTTTAGCAAAATGTGAAATGTAATGAACAATGGGAAAACAACTGTATTTCCCCAGTTTAAAAATAAAATAAAATGTGATTCTAAATATATTCAGTAAATCACTTTTTCTGGAATTGACTTAAAAGCTGCCCTAATGCATTCCATCCCCCATTTCCCAAGGCTATCACACTCTCTGGGACTGGAATCACAACAGACAATTTTCCAGTCAAGTGCCAGAGACTTACATAACAGGCAAGTTTGATCACAGAAGTACAGCTATGGGAGCTCTTCCCTCCAAGAGGCTCCTTGAGCTCGTGTGTGTCCTGGAACCCTGAGGGAACTGTCCTCAAAGATGACCCAACAATGTGGGGTGGATGCGTTTTGGTCATGGGCAGAGTATTGCTCTAGTCTCAGGGTTAATTGGAGGTAGGCAGGTGAGGTGCCTAAGTACAGGTGGAGGAAAGTGCCCACAACATGAAGACAGCACGGTTAGCCAGAGAAACCTGTGATCCAGCACAACTCCTGAGCCCCCAAACCGGGCTCCTTACATTTAGGTGGGTGGATGCAAGAGAGAGATACCAGTTAAATAAAATGAAACCCAACTCAGGAGGTAAATCAAGATATTGTCATCATCACAAGGAGGTCACTTATTCATATGCTGATACCTCATGCCCCTTTCTCCACCCTTAGAAAATAATAAAGACAGTCCCTTTCACAGAAAACACACATGTCACAGAGCCATTTCCCTCTGTGACTGTCACTAGAAATGCTCTCCTTTCCACTTCTTGGATCAGCCTGATTTGATGACAGCACAAATGACAGAATAATTCAGTTGTGACAGGAGTACCACAAGGGGACACACTTGTCAATGGACCCATCTGTCTGCTGTCATTCTCCATCCCCTCAAATGCTTAAGAGATTGTCCTGCTACTGAAAATGTTATAAGCAGACGGAGTTATACCCACGCATCCCCATTCCAAATGGGGTGAAGGAAGGTCGTGAATAATAGATGGTGCATCTGTAGAAAAAACAGTCACCAGCAGAGCAAGAGATGAATCTAGAACTTCCAACTCTCTGGGTAATTGTAGCCTCTCATCTTTCTTACGCTCTAGAATTCCACTAAGACAATAAGAAACTATAATGTCTTGTACTTATTTCTTGAATATTTAGTGAGTGCCTACTGTATAGATAGCAATGGCCTGGAGATTAGAGGGAACACAAAGCAATAAAATTCATAACTTCTGCCCTCAATAAATTTAACAGCTAGTTAAGAAAAGCTGCACACCAATAAAAAGTTAAGTTATAAAATGATACAAGTCCTAACTGATCACATAGTCCCACAAGCTCCATTTTATAATTTAGAATCAAATGAGTAGAACAGATCCCAGATACTGCAAGTTGACTACTGTTGACACCCCAAATACAACCTCTGGGAAATGCAGCGGAGAAGTGGCATCTCCCAGTTTGGCCCCCCATGTTCTGTTTCTTATGTGTGAGTCTGGTCTCCTCAGCCAGGCTGTGAGGTCTCTGGGGGCAGCCTCTTATCTCCTGCACATTACATAGACTTCTTAATGCCCAGCGGATTGTTGGGTGACCAGTAGAACCAGGTAAAGACTCTCCTCATGGATCCCACTGTGTTCTCTTATTTACCTCCTGGTATTCCCTCCCATAGAGCTAACAGACTTCACTGTGGCCATTTAGATTGGTCCCTGTTAAAATGTAAGTTCTCTGGTTAGGAGTTGGGTCTTTCTTTCTTATCACTGTGTTCCCAGCGGCCACCTGGGCACAGTGACTGAAAGAATGTACAGCTGTTACAACTTTGCTCAGACAATCAGCAATGTAATTAGGGAATCTGAGAATTTGTAAAATAGTACCAAGATACAGTTATACAAAAAATTAAAGGGAATGGATAGAAAAGGATAAAAAGATAGGAAAAATTCTAACCTACATCACAATTTTATAGGTCATATTATTGCCCATACATATTTCTCTCCTGACTACCCAAGGCTGTCCCTGTTTTAACTGCCATCTGAAAAGCCATGGACCAAAAAACCATCTTCCATGTTTATGATCAACCTGCAGCAGCAATAGATGCAATACTTAGGCTGATCTTTGAGTGACTTCAATCACTAATCTATGAGCAGCTTCTGCACACACCCTCCGAGGTGGCCCTGTTTTTGGGCTCTGCCCAAATACATTGATGCACCCCCCATGGAAACACCCAGATGCCATCCAATCTGATATGGAGCCACAGGTATACTGGTAAAACCACGAATGTCTCAATCCTTGTGGCTCACCCAGGAGACAAAATACAAAAAATCAGAAGGTGGGAGATGCCCACATAGTTCCATGGATGTGCAAAGATCTATACCATTACATATGCTGGGCCACCAGCCTGGTGAGACCACTGACCAGCCTACACACTCTTTGTTTTGTCATCACCGGCTGTTTTGTGGTCTCAACATAGCCAAAGGTGTTGAGAAGGGACTAAGACAGGACTGGGTCACATGGGGAGAAGTAAATTTAGAATTTGGCTTAGCAGTGAGCAGGTGAAGAAGATAAAGGTCCACATATGGCTTCTGCCTTTGCTCCTTTTCATCGTGTCACACTGAGTCTACAGACACACATGCACACAGCATGCCAAGGCAGACCTCATAGTGCCAGGTCTGGATTCCAAACAGCTGGAGCAGAAAGCAGCAGTTGGCAGGAGCAGACAATAACAAGAGACACAGTATTGAGTCCAGATTGACACTCAGAGTTCTTGGCATGACCACATTGCAACCCTTTTTCAGGAGAACTGGCAAACTTCCAGGCCTCCCCAGCCCTTCTCCAAATGGCAAATCCTAGACCGTCTAGTATAAAGGAACACGTAATAGGTAAAGCTATTTGCCTCTGACTGTTTTCCAGCTATATCAAATTATACTTGTTAAACTAGGTTTCAAAATGAAATGTGTTTGCATGTTAATAAGAACAATGGTATGAAATAATAAGGCCCATTTCCTCATATGTTGGTTGTAACTTGAAGAGACCTTGGACATAATTACTCTAATGTTCTCGTGTTATCACTGAGGAAAATGAGTCCCAGAGAAGTTATATGACCTGATGGAGGTCACACTGAGAGTTAGTGGCAGAGTTCCTGCCCTGACTTCCAGGTAGCTTTCTTTTTTTTTTTTTTGCGGTATGCGGGCCTCTCACTGTTGTGGCCTCCCCCGTTGCGGAGCACAGGCTCTGGATGCGCAGGCTCCGGACGCGCAGGCTCAGCGGCCATGGCTCACGGGCCCAGCCGCTCCGCGGCATATGGGATCCTCCCAGACCGGGGCACGAACCCGTATCCCCTGCATCGGCAGGCGGACTCTCAACCACTTGCGCCACCAGGGAGGCCCCCAGGTAGCTTTCTTTATTTTCTGCCATGCTGCCCCTGTGATTCATTTCACATCCATTGTTAGCTCCCTGCAAGATCATAATATCAAATTATGATTTTGCCATGTCTTATTCATAGCTAAAGCAACATCCTGTGCTTTCACAAATATAGTTGCATTTTCTGACCCGGCTGCAGGATAAAGAAAGATGGTCTGGGGTGGTGGTGGGAAACTTAGTGATGACTTGAGTGGTCAGGAGGCAAGAGAGCAACGACTTCCTCAGTAATTTTCTTTTGCTGAAAACCAAACACTAAGTCTCCGTTGATAGTGGTTGAGGGGATGACGTTGTAGGTTAGGATGACTGGCTTTAAATTCTGGGTTTACCACTTAATAGTGGTGTGATCTTGGGCAGGTTCTTTACTCTTTCTAAACCTCAGTTTCTCTATCCGTAAAACAGGAATGGAAATAGCACCTCCTTCACTGAGTTCTTATAAGGATTAAATGAAATGAGGCACTAAAGATGCTTAGCACACGCCAGTTGCTCTTATGTACCTAATGAGTTTAATCTTTCATTTTTCTTTGATTTTGGTTTTTAACATACTCATACAACCCATCGGTTCACTCATATATCAACTCTGGACATTATCAGATTTGCTTTCTGGAGGTAGCTGATAGGAACTATCAGTCTTACTGGTGGAGTTTCTAAATGTGTATCAACACTTATAAGGGCATCTAAAATACTAGGCTCTTTAAAAAATAATCTGTTACTATTTCAGTTAAGGTTAGCGATTCTCCTCAACATCACCATCATCTTCTTCAACATCACCATCATCATCATCCTCAAAATCATCATCATTCTCAACATCATCATCATCTTCTTCTTCAACATCACCATCATCATCATCCTCAATATCATCATCATTCTCAACACCATCATCTTCTTCTTCTTCCTCAATACCATCATCTGCCAAGGGACCAGAACAATCTAGAGGAAATCCACCTTGATGATAAGATTTGGCATTTTTACAGAGCAGGAAGACATAAACCTACATCGTTTCTGGTAGTAGACATGGCAAGGACACTGAAGATCAGAGTAGTGAGCATTTCGTCTTCTAAGTTAGCAAAGTGGAAGCATTTCCAGATATTATAATGGTCTCAACTTCTACTCTCCCAGGAGATTCTACTTGTTGCTTCTAAAAGTAGGCCTTCTCTCTCTGAAAAGTTCCTGGAGCAGACATTATCCCCTCTTTTTTCTTCACCTCAAAGCATCTCACTTGTATTTTCACATGGAAAGTACACAGTTGTAGGCTGACTCTTTTCAGATCATAATTCTACCAACCACCCTGGTTCTTGAAATGGCAGATTCATGGCCAACAGACCCAAGCCTGCCTCCCTCTCAACCTCTCTCTCTGTCTCTCTCTATCTCTGTGTCTCTGTCTCCCTCTCTTTCTCACTCTGATTCTTATCAAAATAGCTTTTGCTTCTACAAAAAAAAAAAAGCCAAAATTCCACAGTCTTTAAATATAGTAACAATGTTTTTAAAATTTGAAAAGAAATAAATCTGGGTAAAGCAATTAAAAATGACCTTTTAATTATTAAAAAAATGATAAGAGAAAAAACTAAAAATTTTTAAAAACCTCAAGTAATAATTTCTTTTCAGATTTTACTTTTATTCTTATTTAAATGGTATTAGTCACAGAAAACTTAGATTTAAAGTATCTTAGCATAATCTTAGTAACGGAAATATTTACACCAAACACCTTGACTATATTATTATTATTTCTTAAATTCCATTCTTTAAAATAATAGACAAACTGCTTATTCCAATTCAAGGTACTACACTTTTCAATGTTACCCCTTCAATCTGTTATCTCCAGAACACAAATTGTTTCCTTTTTTGTTTTATGAGTTTTACTGATTCAGCTTCAACCTGATCTCATGACATAAGACAATTTTCCTAAATTTATCTTGTGCTTGTTAGCAACTTGGATTTGTCTCTGACAGAGGCTAAACAGGACTTAGAATATTAATTTAAACTCATGCTAAAAAAGTAATAAAAACCTTGGGTTTTGAACATAGAGGCTGCGGCATTTCCATAACAATATGGAAAAGGCTCTGTTTTTAATAAATGTAACAGGGTGATGTTAATCCAGAAAATAAAGTTGTTTATCTCTCTCTCTCTAATATCTTGATACATGAACTAGTGATACTTACTTCAAGCACAATTCCCAGCCTACTTAAAACAAAAGCTCTGGGCAGCACACTGTGATACCAAGGCTAACAGCTGTCAGCTAGTAAAGGCATTTGCCAGATG
This sequence comes from Mesoplodon densirostris, assembly GCF_025265405.1. Taxonomy (NCBI): domain Eukaryota; kingdom Metazoa; phylum Chordata; class Mammalia; order Artiodactyla; family Ziphiidae; genus Mesoplodon; species Mesoplodon densirostris. The sequence goes on from NC_082668.1 coordinate 91,932,918, forward strand.
TTGGAGCCCAGAGACGTCCAACAGCAGTGATCATTACAGTCTTCAATCACCCCATTTAGAATTTACAATAAACTGAGCAGAAAGCTATTATTTCCACCTTTAGTATAAAGTTTTCCTCAGGCTGCAAGTGGAGTTCGGCAACGGACGGGTGCACCATCTGCTCCAAGTTCACATTGCTCTTTGCATGGAACTTGCACCCATAGAAATGAGTCCCAGATAAAGTCCAGAAATACTGAGATGTTATTCACTCTTATTTGAGGGAATATCAAGATCCCTAAGGGTTCTTGATCATGGCTAGAAAAAGGACTTACGTTGTAATTAAATGAAACAATAACAAATCATAATATAAGGCATAAAATGAATAAACATTATGAATTAATCATACTCAGACAATTACAACCCATATGGCTTGTTAAACTCAATCTGCTACCGGTAGTGACATCAAGTGCATACTGCATATTTGATGCTGTAGCTCTTTCTCCCCCCAGGATATAATTACTTAATTTTGTGAATGAGCAAATGAGATATACAGGTAATGTGTTCACCATTTGGTATCCTCTCTAGTCTCCCTTAATGGGTCGAAGGATGCCTTCCATACACAGCTCAGAAGCCTTCTGCATTCCTTTCCTTAGAGACACTGGTTCCTTTGTAGACAAACGCCCATCTTCCTCCACTCCATTCTAACTTTTCCCTCTTCTCTACTTCAAGGTACTCATAGCAAGAAGTTAGGAGAGCGGACTTTCTGAGCACCTTAACAGGGAGTGGAGAATGTATTTCTCCTATGTAATTTGACACCACGGTGAAATTGACACCAGTTCTCTGGAGAAAGCCTCGCTTTTTCTATAATAAAACCAGGGATGTGACTTAGAAGACCTGATGACTTCCCCGCGTACCAAGGTCACTGCTGGGAACAGCAATAATATCTACCCATGCAGAAATGTTGTGAGAATGAAATGACACATGCTCCGTGAAGGGCCTAAGCCCAGGCTAGTCAGTGTTCACTAAAGGGGTAGTGAGCTTCCATCCTAGAAACACCACGGGGAGTTTGATTGTTCAGAGAAATTATAAAAACAAAAAACAACTAAGGAGCTGCTGAGAATGTTCTTACTTTGGAAGGACACAGGTTATCAACCCCCCTGGGCAGTGAAAATGACACTAGAAAAATTAGGGGCTGGCTTTCCCTGGTGGCGCAGTGGTTAAGAGTCCGCCTGCCGATGCAGGGGACACGGGTTCGTGCCCCGGTCCAGGAAGATCCCACATGCCCCGGAGCGGCTGGGCCCGTGAGCCATGGCCGCTGAGCCTGCGCGTCCGGAGCCTGTGCTCCGCAACGGGAGAGGCCACAGCAGTGAGAGGCCCGTGTACCGCAAAAAAAAAAAAAAAAAAAAAAAAAAAAATAGGGGCTGAACCAGGCTCAGGCCCAGCCTAGAGGTTTGGTGTATCACAAAATCACCATGTTATCCACCAGCAGGTAAAGCCGAGGGAATTCCACTGGCATGTGGGCTCAGAAACTGGGGACAAAGCCCTGACCAGTTGCGCCTTCCCCAGCAACTCTTGCAGACCAGCTGCAGAGGCAACAGACGCATGAGGGCAGCTGAAGGTGACCATCAGTGGAAGAGTCAGCAGGGGGCTCTCAGCCTCCTACCTCGGAGGCCAAACTTGTCCACACATCCCCACTTGCCCTGATCTGAGCAGCCGGTTCTAACATCTGTGCCCAACTACAGGTGCAAGATCTGCTGTCCGATTGAGAGAGGTAGAACGAACCATGAGCCACCCTGACTCCGAAGGGGCCCGCAGAATCGGTCTCTATGAATAAGCCTTAATTAAGCAATTTTCACACTATCACAGAAAGTAGACATGTGAAGCCTGTTTCACCATTTATCCTCTTACGATCAGGTACTCTGAGTATGCTATAATATGTCGGACAGAGAAACAATCCCCACATTAGCTCTTTGCACAAACTTCAAGTACAGAAACTATCCTGCTGTATTCTAATTAGTTGTTTACAACTGTCAGGGAGCCCCGAGGCTTTCTGAGTTAAATCAAGCCCAGATTCTGCACTGTTGATGATGGAGGGAGGACCCCTCTTGGAAGGTAGCCACGGCCCATAGACTTAATTCCTGTGTGTTCTGAGGTTCACATGCCCCCAGAGGTCCTTGCAATTCTTGCTTTACCTCCAGCCCACCCTTTCAAGAATGCTCTGAGGCACAGCTGAGACCACTTAAATGAGAACATTTAAACATAATTTTGTTATGTACTTGAGGAGAACAAAAAGGAAAGCAAGAGAGATTGGGTATCTTAGAGCCTGGGTTTGAATCTTGGCTGCCCCTTTGTATACCTTGAGCAGGTGATGGCCCCTTGGATCCTCATGTGTGATATGTAGGTGATAGTATACCTACCTCATTTTGTTGTGAGGATTAAATGAAAAAGAAAAGGAAAAGGCTTAGTGTACATCCCAGCACATGGTAGGACTTTTAAAAAGTTAGCTGTACTCTGTGGCGTTTTTTGTTTATTTTCTGCCTTATAAAGTACAGCTTTTTCCTCTTATTCACCCTGATCCAAGCTGCCATCACCTTTTGCCTGGATTATCACAGTGGCCCTTAACTATTCTCTGTCTTCTCGCTTTGCCCACCACCTGTAGTCTATGCTCAACACAGCAGCTATAGTGATTGTATTCATTTCCTATCGCTGCTGTAACTAATTACCACAAACTTAGAAGCTTAAAACAATACAAATGTATTATCCTACAGTTCTGGAGTTTGGATGCCTAAAATGGAGCCCATTGGTTTATTCTTTTAATTTTTATTTTATATTGGGGTTCAGTTGATTTACAATGTTGTATTAGTTTTATGTGTATATCAAAGTGGTTGTTATACAAATACATATATCCATTCTTTTTCAGATTCTTTTCCTATATAGGTTATTACAGAGTACTGAGTAGAGTTCCCTGTGTTATACAGTCAGAAGGTCCTTGTTGATTATCTATTTTATATATAGTAGCGTGTATATGTTAATCTAAACCTCCTAATTTATCCCTCACCCTGACTTTTCCCCTTTGGTAGCCATAAGTTTTTTTGTTTTTAAACTTTTCTCATTTTTTTCTTGTCTTTTCTTTTTTCTTTTTCTTTTCTTTTTCTTTTTGGCCATACCGCATGACATGCAGAATCTTAGTCCACTGACCAGGGATCAAACCTGTGCCCCCGGCAGTGGAACTGCAGAGTCCTAACCACTGGACCCCCAGGGAATTCCCAGTAACCGTAAGTTTGTTTTTGAAGTCTGTGAGTCTGTTTCTGTTTTGTAAATAAGCATTTGTATCATCTTTTTAGATTCCACATGTAAGTGATATCATATGATATTTGTCTTTCTCTGTCTGACTTACTTCACTTAGTATGATAATCTCTAGGTCCATCCATGTTGCTGCAGATGGCATTATTTCATTCTTTTTTATGACTGAGTAATATTCCACTGTATATATGTACCACATCTTCTTTATCCATTCCTCTGTTGATAGACATTTAGGTTGCTTCCATGTCTTGGTTAATGTAAAAAGTGCTGCAATGAACATTAGGGTGTATGTATCTTTTCGAATTATGTTTTTCTCCAGATATATGCTCAGGAGTGGGATTGCTGGATCATATGGTAGTTCTATGGTGGGGTGGGGTCTGCCAGCCTTGCAGACCTTAATGTAAGACCAGACACCATAAAACTCTTAGAGGAAAACATAGGCAGAACACTCTTTGACATAAATTGCAGCAATATCTTTTTGGATCCACCTCCTAGAGTAATGAAAATAAAAACAAAAATAAATAACAGGGCCTAATTAAACTTAAAAGCTTTTGCACAGCAAAGGAAACCATAAACAAAACAAAAAGACAACCCACAGAATGGGAGAAAGTATTTGCAAATGAAGAGGCTGACAAGGGATTACTCTCCAAAATATACAAACAGTTCATGCAGTTCAATATCAAAAAAACAAACAACCCAGTCAAAAAATGGGCAGAAGATCTAAATAGACATTCTCCAAAGAAGACATACAGATGGCCAAAAAGCACATAAGAAGATGGTCAACATCACTAATTATTAGAGAAATGCAAATCAAAACTACAATAACGGGCTTCCCTGGTGGGGCAGCGGTTGAGAGTCCGCCTGCCAATGCAGGGGACACGGGTTCGTGCCCTGGTCTGGGAAGATCCCACATGCCACGGAGCGGCTGGGCCCGTGAGCCATGGCCGCTGAGCCTGCGCATCCGGAGCCTGTGCTCCGCAATGGGAGAGACCACAGCGGTGAGAGGCCCATGTACTGCAAAAAAATAAAGACAAAACAAAACAAAACAAAACAAAACTACAATGAGGTATCACCTCACACCAGTCAGAATGGCCATCATCAAAAAGTCTACAAATAACAAATGCTGGAGAAGGTGTGGAGAAAAGGGAACTCTCCTACAATGTTGGTGGGAATGTAAAATGGTACAGCCACTATGGAGAACAGTATGGAGGTTCCTTAAAAAACTAAAAATAGAACTCCCATTGGTTTAAAATCAAGGTGTCAACAGAGCTGTGTTCCTTCTGGAGGCTCTCAGGAAGAGCGCACTTTATTGCCTTTCCCAGCACCTAGAGCCCACCCCAGCCACATCCCACCCCCTGCACTCCTTGGCTTATGGCCTCCTTCCTCCATTCTCAAAGCCAGCAATAGTGGGCTGAGTCCTCACACTGCCGCCCCTCTGGCTTTTCCTTGCCTGTCTCCTTCTTCTACTTATAAAGACCCTTGTGATTATACTGGGCCCATCCAGATAATTCAGGATTATCTCCCCATCTCAAGGTTACCTGATTAGCAACCTTAATCCTATCTGCAACCTTAATTCCCCTTTACCATGTAATATGTTCACAGGTTCTGCAGACTACATCATGGACATCTTTGGGGGCCATTATTCTGCCTTACACAATGATTGTGTTAAAACATAAGTCTGATCATGCCACTCTCCGCCCAAAGCTCTCCACTCAGAATATAAACCACAGTCCTACATGGCCCACCAGACAATGTGCTCCACCCATTTCCTCTCTGGCCTGCTCTCCTACTGCTCTCTCCCTCTCTCCCTCTGCTCTAGCCACACTGGCTTCTTGACCTTCACAGGTTAAATGGACATCCCATGCAAGCAGCACTTGGGGGTTTTGTACTTGAAAAAAGCACATCACACACAAAAAAGGATATCCGAAGTGCAAACAAGCATATGAAAATGCACTCAACTTCATTAAGTCATTTGGGAAATGCGAATTAAAACCATAATACAATACTACTATATGCACCCCAGAATGGCAAAATTTGAAAAAGATGGAAAATACCAAGCGTTGACAAGGATGTTGAGTAATGGGAACCTCAGACACAGTTGGTAGGAGTCTAACTTTGTATGACTACTTTGGAAAAACTGTTTTGCAGCTTCTACTAAGGCTGAACATATTCTGTGGCCTAGGAATTTCACACTATATTTAATTGCTTATTAATCTGCATTTCCCACAGACCGTGAAGGCCCAAGAGGCAAGCATTATGTCTGATGCACAATGATTCCTTGAACAGTGCCCAGCGCACAGTAGGCACTCAATGAATCCTTGCTAAATGACTGAGTGAAGGCATCTCCAAGCACCTTTCATGACCCATGGCTAGACACTTGGAGGTTCATCCACCTACCCCATGCAGTTACATTGCTTCCATTCCCGCCTCTGCAGTTCTGGATTCGATGTTTGTGAATAACTGATCCGATTTCCTTACCACATGCCTTCCTCCCCAACTACTAAGCCAACGAAAACGCTGGTTACTCAGGAGTTTACCTAGAGCTTGGATGGCTCCCAAACATAGCCCAGGCCTCACCAAAGAGCTGAGTGAGAGTGAGTGAGTGAGTGAGTGAGTGAAGTTCACAATGAAAGCCACAGTGGAGTGCCGCCTGTGCTTCATACACTCTGGCCGCTTCCTCAGACCCCTGAACCTCCTCTATCCCAGAGACTTCTAGAAGTCTCCAGATGGTGTCTCTCTGTGACATGCGGTGCCGCCATTTTCTTTTTTTCTCCTTTTTTATTTTTTATTTTTGCGGTACGCAGACGTCTCACTGTTGTGGCCTCTCCCGTTGCGAAGCACAGGCTCCGGACGTGCAGGCTCAGCGGCCATGGCTCACGGGCCCAGCCGCTCTGCGGCATGTGGGATCTTCCCAGACCGGGGCACGAACCCGCGTCTCCTGAATCGGCAGGCGGACTCTCAACCACTGCGCCACCAGGGAAGCCCGGTGTCGCCATTTTCTGAGCCCTGTTCTGCTCAGCTCCTGTCAGTGCCAACAGGGCTCTGCTGTCACTGAGCCCCTTCTTGCCAGGTGCCACGGCTGCCCCCCAGGGGCACTGCTGTCCTCAGCAGTGCCCTGCAGGTTCCCAGACACCACACAAGCACCATATTCTCTGTGGTTTTCAAGTCACTAAAGTCTCTCCTCGCTCCAGCAAGAGTGGTGTGTTGCCCGCCCCCCCCCCCCCCCACTTTTGTGCTATACTTTGTCCCTTGGTCCCCAAAAGAAAATTACTCTTGTGACATCTGCCTCCAGCATCCCTCTTCTTAAGGTTCAGGCACACGTTAGTCTGTGCACCATCTTCCCAATCTCCTCCCCCTGGCCCTACATCTTCACACAACCGCTACAAAAACCCTAGTCTCATGAGCTAATATTTATTCTGTGCCAAATATTGCCAGAACTTGTCTAAAGGCCTTACACATTTTTAATCAGTTAATCATCAGCACAGCCCTATGAGATAGGTACTATTATAATCTCCATTCAACAGATGAGGACATCAAGGCATGGAAAGATTTAGAAACTTGTCTGCAGCCATGCATTCAGGAAGTGCCAGTATCAGAATTTAAGCCCAAGCAAACCTGTGTGTGTCAGCTCTTGGCCTGTTCACCCTCACCAGTCAATGACAATGGAAAAAGAAGGAAAGTCAATGTTGATCTAGTGTTCACTAAGGATTAGGCTGTACTCTAAGCACTGTATATCTATTGTCTTATTTGAATCTGTCAATAACTAACAACTGTTAAGATCTTTTCTATAGAGATGAAGAATCTGATCTGTAGAGAAAAGCTGAGTAAATTGCCAAGGCCACACAGTCCTTAGTGCTGAAGTCAGATTTCAGTCACAGGTACTGTGACTCTGGAACCCACCACTGTAACCTCTGTGCCATGTGGCTTTTGCCTCTGGAGGGCCACAGCAGTGGCAGAGGGTGCAGGGGAGGTGATGGTGGAGCTCCAGGAATAACTGAATATTTCTGATTCCCATTCGTGGACGTGGCTTAGACTCCAGTTGGGAGCCATGCTACGCCAGGATATGTACTATATTAATACAACAAAATGTTATTTTTCTCCATGTTGCCATGACAATTACAACCCTTAAGTGCTCTTAAAAGTCTCTAAAGATCACCGAGCCTTATTTCTTTTCTGCCCTTAAAAAAGTAAGAATGTATACCAGAGTTAAGAGTGTAGTTCGACTATCAAATTTGCAAAAAATAAAAAAGAGGCAGAAGGCTAGCTATCCTTTGCCTCCCTGTCGGCATTTTGCCGATTCCACAGACCATAGCTTCTGCCATGATTAGTCCAAGGGAAACGGAATACCTTTCCAGACTGAACACATGCACCTTATTTACAATTCTCAAGGAAGAGAATGATTTCCTGTTCACTTCCCTGCACTCAGGAGGAGGCCACAACATGCTTTTCCTGTAGCTTAGATAGCTGGTCGAGTAATCATTTGAGCCGTCATGTTCAATACAAATAGTAATCCTTGCAACTAGATATGTTTTGATGTTTGCTACAATCCTACTGATAAGATACTGGCAGAGCTCTTTTTTTTTTTTTTTTTTTTTTTTTTTTTTTTTTTTGCGGTATGCGGGCCTCTCACTGTTGCGGCCTCCCCCGTTGCGGAGCACAGGCTCCGGACGCGCAGGCTCCGGACGCGCAGGCTCAGCGGCCATGGCTCACGGGCCCAGCCGCTCCGCGGCACATGGGATCCTCCCAGACCGGGGCACGAACCCGTATCCCCTGCATCGGCAGGCGGACTCTCAACCACTTGCGCCACCAGGGAGGCCCCCTGGCAGAGCTCTTTAATAAACTTGATAAGAGGCAGGGTTTCACGAGGGGTCACACCTGTCATCTGCTAAGAAGGCAATTGTCAACAAAATGCATAGAGACAGATAAACTTCCTGGCAAATGTCTTGGAATGCAGAAAGCCTTTGCCACAGGAAAATTTCCCATGAAATCTTGACTCTTGGAATGACAAAAACTGTCACATCACTTCCATATAGTAGAAAACAGGGAGCATTTATAAGAGGAAATGCCAAACTCTGGATGCTCTATAGATGCCAGTAGAAGTATAAATAAGTAGATAAGACTATTTTGTTGTTATATAACATTCACACAATAATTAATGGCTGAAGAAATGTTCTAATTTACACTCTCTTTCAAAGTAAAATATTTGAAATAGCGGACTGGAATATGGCCCATTGCTTAGAGAACATTCTTTAAACTGTGAACCATTTGGGGCCCAGAAAATTTCTAAGAATCTTCATTTCCACACCCCTACTCTTCCCCCTTAGCTTCTGTGTCTTTCTTTTCTATACAGATATTGTGTACACTATGAACAGCATAAATTGATTTTTTAAACTTTGTGATTGAAAAATGAAGAGGAAAAAAATCAAATAATTATGAGCTTAAGGGTGAAAAAAAAGAATTTTACCTCCATAACCTTTCAGAATGAATAGTTCATTCTAGGTACCTACATTCAGGCACCTACAAACAGCCCTCTCCTCTATTGCTACGTAGAGATGTAGTCTTTGTGCAAAGTCCATTCTTGACATACAGGATTTTGGCCCAGGGATTGAGTATTTCACCATTCTCTTAATGATATCACAGGTACTACTGATTAAGCAACTTCAGTGGCCAATGCTTAAAAACAATGGACTATTACTCCGAAAACTTTCAATTAAAGGAAAAACTTAAGCCTTTATTCTGTCTTTGTTATATGAACTATGTTTCAGAGTAACCAATTAGTGCTAGTTGATGAGGGAAATCTTTTTTAAAGAAGAATTCCAGTTAATACACAGTAAAGGAAAGATAAAACTATAAAATCATCGTTTTATAACTCTTAACGTAATAATTGATTCAGTCAACAAACAGCAATGGATGCTAATAGTGAAGGACCAATGAAGAAGCAGATATTTGTGGCTGATTACTTCTACTTATAAGAGGAAAACCACAACATTATAATGGAAGGGTCTGCTGACACCAGCTGAACCCACTGATCAATCTTGGCATTTTGAAATACACAGATATGTGTTCTCCTGACATGATGCAATATGAGGTAAAACCCAAAACCCTTCACCCAAATATATTAAAGCTTTTTTTTCTTTTTTTTTTTTTTGTGGTACGTGGACCTCTCACTGTTGTGGCCTCTCCTGTTGCAGGGCACAGGCTCCGGACGCGCAGGCTCAGTGGCCTTGGCTCATGGGCCCAGCCGCTTGGCAGCATGTGGGATCCTCCCAGACCAGCGCACGAACCCATGTCCCCTGCACCGGCAGGCGGACTCTCAACCCACTGCACCACCAGGGAAGCCCTGTATGATTTTTTTGATTCAGAGTTTTTAAAAAGAATAATGTCCCCTCTAGTTGACCATCTGATTGTCAGTAAAATGAAAAATGCACTCTTAATGGACCATTAGAAAAAATTTTAATTATATTCAATTCTCACTAAAAAAAAAAAAAGTCAAGCTTTAAGTTTCTCTGAAAGTTTAATGCTTCCCACATATCAGGGATTCAGGATTAATAGTTATAAGTTTGTCCACTGTAGCTTTCAATGCTGCAGTTTCTCCTAAAAATTTTAAGCTAGGGACAAGAATGGTTTGCCAGCTAGTTGATCAGTTTTTTCTGTTTTTGAAAAGATGTGGATGAAGGAAATTATAAAAACTTTATTTTATGAAACATGCTTTTATAATTAAATGCATGATAACTGATTTCATCATCTGCTCAAGTATTAATTACATATTTCAAGCTAAATCTAATTGCAGTAATCCTTACAGACCTCCTTGGACCTAGGCAATGTTGAGCTAAGTCTTGGTCTTGATTTTAGGAAACAACGTGATTGACAATTACCTTCCTTTGCCTTAGCTTGTCTCTGAAATACCAGTAAAAATGTCTACCCTGACATACAGTCCAGAGATACAGTGGGGAGAGGGGGTGATAGATGTTATCCTTTGTACTGTTGGGAAGAAATTCCCTTTATGAATTGAAAGAAAAATAGGACTGAAAATCAATATGAGGAATTAGGCATACCACAAAATAATTTTTAATCAATTCACGCAATTTATGGTACATAATAAAATAAATATAATTAGCCGGCTTTGCTACAGAACTGCCACGAGTTGCTACTAGTTCTGGCTGTACAGATTTATCGTCATCCACAAAAAGGTAGTTCTTGACGTAAAGCAGAACAGAGCTGGAATCTTATGACCATCTGAACAGATTTCTTTCCAATTTCGGGCTGTGGATGAGTGAAAAAGGTCATGAAGAACCTAGGGGTAAGACGGGAATAAAGACACAGACCTACTAGAGAATGGACTTGAGGATATGGGGAGGGGGAAGGGTAAGCTGTGACAAAGTGAGAGAGTGGCATGGACATATATACACTACCAAACGTAAAATAGATAGCTAGTGGGAAGCAGCCGCATAGCACGGGGAGATCAGCTCGGTGCTTTGTGACCACCTAGCGGGGTGGGATAGGGAGGGTGGGAGGGAGGGAGACGCAAGAGGGAAGAGATATGGGAACATATGTATATGTATAACTGATTCACTTTGTTATAAAGCAGAAACTAACACACCATTGTAAAGCAATTATACTTCAATAAAGGTGTTAAAAAAGAAAAAAAAAGGCAAATTTCTATTTGGTCAAGATTCTTCTGGCACAAATAATAGAGACCCGCTCAAACAAGCTAAGTCACAATGGTGGGGGAAGAGGGATTATCATAAGAAACAAATGAGATGGACCCCGGGGCAGAAAATGGAATGGGGCCCCGTAACAGACCCAGACCAGGAATCAGAACGCTGTCCAGAGTCAAGGTCCACCTTGCATCTAGAATGCAATCTTCCAGGGAGGTAGATTGTTGTCCTGACAGCATAGTATCCTCAGTGTCTAAACAGTACCTAACCAGAGTAGGAACTCACATCATTGTTGGGTAAACAAATGGATTTGCACTCCCTCTCCCCTCTCCCCTCTCCCCCGCTCCCTCTTTCCTCTCCCTGTCACCCCTCCTCTCTCCCCTCTTCCATCTCCCCTTTTCCTCTCCCTCTCTCAGCCTAAATGGCCTTTCATCCCTGCCTCTCCCTGCACTCCTGTCATAATTAATTCTCTTTTTCTCCATAGATTGCCTTTTGATGCTTCTGTATACATAGAGCCAAGCATGGCCACACTCACAGTTCCTGAATTTACATATCTTTATTTAAAGCAATTGCAGAAACAGAGTAGCTCTCTCAGGATCAATTCCAAATTCCCAGGGGAAAAAAAAATCTGAGTGATCCAGCTTAGACCAGGTGTCCATTCCTGTTGAATTGACTATGCCAGGGGAATGGTCATGGTCAACATAATATAAACATGTCTTCTGGGTCCATCCTCATGGGTGGGTGAGGGCAGTACTTAGAAAGAGAGGTCATGGCTAGAACAATGAATCTTACATCAAATTAGCAGATGTTAGAGATCACGAGATGTTTAGCCTTGTCCAGTCAAAGCTACAACCTCATCAACACATACGCTACAGCTGTCATTGGGTCCCCCATTCCCACAGGGCACACTTCCAGCTCCGCCCTTATAAGGCAGGGACTTCAGCTAATCTGTTCATGCTGATCCCCAGTGCTTAGAATAGTGTTTGGTAAATAGTAGGCAATTGATAGACATTTGTTCAATGACTGTTGGAGAGTGTCTTAGTCAGTTGGGGCTGCTATAACTAATTACTCCAGGCTGAGAGGCTTAAACAACAAACATTTATTTCTCACAGTTCCGGAGGCTTGGAAGTTCAAGATCAAGTGTGTCTGGTGAGTACTCACTTTCCCAGTTGGCAGGTGGCCCTCTTCTCCTTGTATCTTCACAGGTTGAAGAGCAGAGAGCAAGAAGCACGTTCTCTTTTATTGCTTCTTGTAAAGGTCATTAATCTCATTCATGAGGGCTCTACTCTCATGACCTTATTACCACCCAAAGACCCCACCTTCTAATACCATCACGTGAGGTTAAGTTAGGATTTCAACATGAGTTTGCAGGCGACACAAACATTCAGTCCATAAGAGATAGTATAACCAGAAGATGTAACCGACCTTAACTTACTGCCCTGTGTGTGCTCATATGCATACACAGACACTGACACACACCTACAACTCACTGACAACCACAGTCACCCTTCCTGCCAGTCTCAGAGGGGTTGATCTGGCAGAGTTGATCCTGTACCTGCTCAAGGCCAATCCATAACTTGTCCGCATAACCCTAGACCCCCTGCTCTCCTAGGTCTTGGCCCATTGTTTATTCCCTCTCTGCCTTCTCCCTTACTCTCGCTCTCCCTAACTTCTTCCCCTCAGCCTATAAAACACATTCACATCTCTCCCACCCTAAATCCACCCTGGTTGGGAGGAGTCCCAGAGCTGCTTGCCCTGTAAGAGTCACCACATTTCACTTTCCCTTTACACATTTATGCACTGTTCAACTGGACATGGATAATTTTTGTAATTCAAACTGCCCCTACCCCCGCCAAATGTACAGACAGAAATATTTACCACATGGGTCCTGTTCTTCAAGGAGCCTCTCCTGACTCATGCTGGCCAGCTAAGCATCCCACAGGCCCTGGTGTACATCTAGAGCTGCACTGGACACATGATAGAAAATCACCTGCATACATGCCTATCTCCCTCCAAACTGTCAGCTCTTAGCGGACAGGACCCATGACTTTTCAAATCTTTGATTCTTTAGGTCTTAGAACACATCTGACGGTAGTAGAATTCCACTAAGAGTTTGTTGAAATCAGTTCCAACAATTTCTGTCAAAGAAAGGAGAGGTACCTTATATTATTGGCCAGTCTTAACACTACATTATATAGCAAAATAGAAACTGCACAAATAAGTGAAAGCTTACAGTAAATAAGTTGTCTGAGTGAAAAACTCCATGTGTCGACCCTGATTTATAAAGTAATTGACCAGTCACTTATCCCTGCAAGGAATTTGCTGATATTTATTATAGTTGCAATTTTTAAGGCAGTAATTCAAGCAAAAGAATCAAGGACTCTTCCTTTTCAGGCCTTTACACAGAATATGGGATGAATAAAGCTGAAATTCTGTACTCCTATAGAACAGAGTTTGACCACAGGCAATTCCCTTTCCTCAAAGATTGTATTTTGAAGATAGACTTCTGACATGAATCATTTTTCTTTTATCTCTGACTTGTTTTGTAGAGTGCCCTGAATGATGGTGTTAATGGTCCTCCATAGGAAACACCTCCAGAGAAGAAGGGTGGAATTCATCCACACAACACCATGGTCTGTGCAGTCATTCACCATTCATGGATGTGGAATGAAAGACAGAGAGAATGAGCAGGAACCCCTGCTAAGACCCAGGGTTCGTAATAGTGAAATTGAATTCTCCCTCCAAATGAAAACACCACAGAATTGTGATGATATTTTTATATCAAATCTACCCAATCTGGGCTTCCCTGGTGGCGCAGTGGTTGAGAGTCTGCCTGCCGATGCAGGGGAAGCAGGTTCATGCCCCGGTCCGGGAAGATCCCACATGCCACAGAGCAGCTGGGCCCGTGAGCCATGGCCGCTGAGCCTGTGTGTCCGGAGCCTGTGCTCCGCAACGAGAGAGGCCACAGCAGTGAGAGGCCCGCGTACCGCAAAAAAAAAAAAAAAGAAAAGAAAAGAAAAAAAATCTACCCAATCTATGACTTGAAATCAAAACATTCTTGGGAAGAAATCTGCAAGTCTATCCCTGGAGTTAGGGCAGAGCAGATGCTACTGCATGTACTTAAAAACTTTAGCAGAAGAATTAAAGAAATGCAGGCAGAATCCCAAATGGGACTCTCCTTTCTAGCCTGTATGTAAATTTAGGGATGGGGTGAAATAGAGTATTATATTCACTTGGGAATCTGAGAATATCTGCTCCAGGTGGGTGCCCATGTTCTATGAGTTTAGGAGTTAAAGAAAGAATGAAATGGTATCATTTAGAGCAGGTTCAAGCCAATGAAAACATTTGCAGGTCTAATGATTCTTCACTACTCAGAGGGTGTAAGTCATATCAGGACTGTTCTTTTCCATGACACACGTCCCTTCACCAATTTATTGTCCACTTAGACTGCACACCAACTCCTTCCAAAGGACTTACAGTAACTCTGTACAATTGGAATGCTTTTTTCCTGTTCTAATCAGTATTCGGCCCCATAGCTTCCTTTCTTCATGGAAGCCACAGCCTTGGGCTTTAGAGGTGAGCCAGCTGAATTGGCAAGAGCCCATCCTTCCACTGCGTGCACGTACCACAGCCATTTGCATTTTTCTAATTTTGGATTCCTGCTTCAATAGACACATAGGACATTCTTGAAGGTATCTTGGCAACCCATCCCCATATTCATGCATGAAGGTGCCTAGTCCCAGGTTGACTAATCCACTCAACTAGATTACACATGTTGGGTGACCATGGGATTTGCTGACTGTGTTCAACTCAGGGCAGCTATTGGAGTTTTTCAACATCTCAAGTTACATGAAGCATATGTTAGAATAAATCGACTGCCTTCTGCCGCTAGGTTTTGGCTCTGCTTCCAGAGAACTTCTGAGGGGGAAAATGGAATAGGCACTCAGTATGCAAGATCCTTTTCTCTTAACTGGACTTGAAACAGAGAAAACAAGGAAGTTGAACCTGACCCTGGTCCTCTATGGTCTGGCATGCCGGAATATGAAAGGGAAAGGAAGCAAAGAGGAAAGAGTAACACTAATAGAAAATTCTCTGTGGGACTGGAATGTGATTACAAGGGTTTCTACTCTTAAAAGTACTCTCCCATGTGTTCTTTTTTTTTTTTTTTTTTTGCGGTACACTGGCCTCTCACTGTTGTGGCCTCTCCCGTTGCGGAGCACAGGCTCCGCACGCGCAGGCTCAGCGGCCATGGCTCACAGGCCCAGCCGCTCCGCGGCACGTGGAATCTTCCCAGACTGGGACACGAACCCATGTCTGCCGCATCGGCAGGCAGACTCTCAACCACTGAGCCACCAGGGAAGCCCCCATGTGTTCTTTGATTCCTTTACTAAGGAGGGAAGCGAGCCATTACAACAGAAGCTCAAACCTGAAATGCAAACATCTGTATAATAAGGTGACTCTAAGTTGTCTATCTCATTAAGGGTGAGTCAGGCTGTGTCCTGGGCTCCTTCTGCCATACACCTGTGCGCCCGCTGATTCACATACGAGCTGAGGGGCTGGCGAGTTCAGGCAAATACAGTGACATCTGACGGTGTGAAATGCTGAGGACCTGGCCCAGGGGTAGAGGGTGGAGGATCCACAGTGCAAGGAAAACAAGAGGGTCCCCTGGAAAATGATTCAGCATAAGCGAAGAAGGTGTCTGCATGATAAGTGAGACTCAGCCAGTGGCCTGAGGCTGGAGAAGTCTAGCAGCCCTGAGCACTCAGTAGAGGGTCTCATGGCCCCAGGTCTTCTTCAGGCTCTAGGCAGCCTGGAGAGAAAGTGGCTCTAAATCAATTCAGTTTTCAGTTCCAGGCTCTGCGAATTCTTGGGCTACAGAGTTGTAACATTTGGGGGTTCAGTCGGCCTGAATTCGAACTTCCAGGAGGGTGCAACACAGATGGAGCATTCTCCTCTCATCATAGTCTTTAAGTAGCAGGACGGACAGTGACCATGACTACTCAAAGCACCCTGATCACTGCTTCCTAGTTGAGGTACTCACCTTGTCGTCTTTTCCTGGAAGGCAGGGAGTTATGGAAGGCTGGGGCAGGGTTTTTGGCCTTCCCCACTTGGGAAAGGATTATATCACAGGGGACCAGAAGCTGTGTGGCCAGGTGGTTATCAACCATCTCAGTAAAAAAAGAGCCAAGAGCATTCCTGGGACTATCAAGAAAAGCATCAAGTCCAAAGGACAAAAGGTGTCAGGAAGCCAAGCCAGGAGAGCCTCAGAGCTTGATGGAATCAGGTTTGAGGGACCAGAAAGGGGAGCAGTCCTAGGACACTGCAGTATGGCAAGGATCCATTGGGTCAGGGAGCCACCCAAGGCCAGACACCCTCATGTACCCTAGACTTACCAAACGACATGCTCCTCTCTCTGTTTTGAATGCCCTCTCCCACTTGTCCATCCAAGGACTCACACCAAACAGTGCCTAACTGTTATTCCACACTACCACTGAACCTGACACAGACCTCTGATGTGCAATTATCACTGTGCATTTTATTTTTATTTATTTTATTTAAACTAAGAAAACAAAACACAAAAACACTTCATCCATTTCTCCCACACCCCACTCCCACCTCTAGCAACGACCAACCCATTCTAGGAGCTTGGTGGAATATTAGTAACCTGACTGATCCTCCCAATTCCTATAAAACTGAACTACTTGGTGTCAAAGACCTTGTCTTGCCATTTTTTAAATCTTAGCACTCAATCAAGCCCTGGCATGTGAAGATTCTCAAGATTGAATGAAGGCTTCCCTGGTGGCACAGTGGTTGAGAGTCCACCTGCCGATGCAGGGGACACGGGTTCGTGCCCCAGTCCAGGAGGATCCCACATGTCATGGAGCGGCTGGGCCCGTGAGCCATGGCCACTGAGCCTGCATGTCCAGAGCCTGTGCTCCGCAACGGGAGAGGCCACAGCAGTGAGAGGCCCGCGTACAGCAAAAAAAAAAAAAAAAAAAAAGAATGAATGAATGACTGGAAATGTGATAGATGGCACAAGCATATCTAATTTAACTCTCTCCCCTAAATCCCACTAAAACTACGGCAAAGAGAATTAAAATAAACAAACAAACCAAAACAGATAAACCTACAAGGACAGTGAAAATAAAGGGGAGACAACAAAAATAAAAGGTGGGAAGCTGGGAAACAGATGGACAAGCGGTGTCTGACTTAGCACATCTGAAAAGCTGAATTCTAAGCCAGTAGTGATGAAAGCCAAGAATCCACCTGATCCACACAGTCAAGTGTTCAAAAAGCTCATAACTCTATGGCATCAGATACCCTTGGAAGGGGGGTGAAGGGGCAGATTAGTGAAAAGCTGTGTGAGGAGCAGTTAGATCCCAGGGTCTCCTCTTTTCTATAGGCTC
Source organism: Mesoplodon densirostris (assembly GCF_025265405.1). Lineage (NCBI taxonomy): Eukaryota > Metazoa > Chordata > Mammalia > Artiodactyla > Ziphiidae > Mesoplodon > Mesoplodon densirostris. The sequence continues at coordinate 91,950,265 of NC_082668.1, forward strand.
CTGGACAGCCACCCCTCCCAGTCCCAGCAGACGCCTGGGAGGTTAGTCTCTCAAGAGAGTAAAATAAAGGGTCTCTAGACTGGAAGCCCCAGGCACAGTGGACAAGGGTGCATCAAATGGAACACTCTGAATGCAGAGACCTTTCTCTATTTATGCATACACACATCCAATCACATTTATCCAGATTATAGATAACCTCTGATGGCTGCAAAATCCTAACTATAATCAACACATCTCTCAATATTTCAGTCAGTCCCCAACATCCAAGCTCACCTTGCCAGGCTTAATAGATTATTAACTGAGATTTATGTTCTACCAATTTCTGGGATGCTTCCAAAGGCATTGGAAGTGGCCTTTTTTACATTTTCCGATGAGTTCCTGTATGTCCATGAAAAAGGTCCTAACTATCTAAGGAAGAATTACTGCAGCATAAGGGCACTTCCCAATACAAATCTTGGTCTTTGGATCTTACTGAAGTCTTCAACATAGTTCCACAGGTCAAAAAGCAACAACAAACAATAACTGCAACTCATGACCGTAGGAACATAAATTATAACATTCTTAAAATCAAATATGCTGCCTTCGAGTCAAACTACAACCATCATTTTATTTTAAAATTCCATTTTTGTAGATTAAAAACTGTGTCATCAGCCAATTACGGGTATATTTCTTATGTTCTAAGAAAAAAATATCTATAAGAGGGTCATTTTGCTCTTTAGTTTTTTCATAGAATTGGACTAAATCATGGCAATTAGTGTAACGGAAATGTTTATAGCAATCTCTGATGGCAGTTCCACTAATGTAATGATTTAGCTCAAGCCCAGTAAGACATGAACATGTATCATTAAGTGAATTGGAATCAAAAGCAAAGCAAGTTTTTCTTACAGTAATTCAACATACATCATCTCATCAGCAATGCCAACTATAAAATTAAGGATATACAATTAGTCAATCAGACACTTCCTGAATTAATTAATTAAGCAAAGAAAATCAGCAAGCAAGGACAGGACTACATCCAACAACATACTTACACCTCTTGGAGCAATCCCCTCCATTAATTTTTATCTATCCCAATAAATCATAGGACTAAATCTTCCCCATATGGTTTTAGTGATCAGGACACCTCCCAGATCGGCCTTTGCAAAATTCTTAAGTTAGTAGCCACCACTTTGGTATCTCATAAACTCACCCTCCAAGAGGTCACATAGCTTTGTTTCTACATTTGAGAATTATTTGTTTTGTTGTCTGCCTGACAAAGCTATGCCCATAATAATCCTCAAGGGTTCATTCAACAGCTGCCAATAGAACTATGCTTAAACACAGGGTTAAATGTATTCCTCCATTGGTAGGAATAAGAAGAAACTCAGTTACCTCGAGGCTTAGATTTCAAGACAAGGAGTATTACTGGAAATAGAGAAGAACATTTTATAATGATAAAAGAAGAATTGTAAAATGTCAGTGGTGGAGTCTAGGTGGTAGGTACTGGGTTGGCCAAAAAGTGCCTTCGGTTTTTAAGCAAAAATAAAAGACACATTCTTCATTTTCACCAAGAACTTTATTGAACAACCTATTCACCCTTTGTTCCACTCTTTTCTGCCATTTTTCAGACAACTTCATAATTCCATCTTCCTGAAACTTTTTCTCTTTTTGAGCAAAGAACTGTTCCAGGTGCCTTTTACATTCTTCCAGGGAATTGAAATTCTTTCCATTAAGAGAATTTTGTAAAGACTGAAATAAATGGAAATCTGAAGGTGCAATGTCTGGTGAATACGGTGGATGAATCAGAACTTCCCAGCCAAGCTATAACAGTTTTTTTCCTGGCCATCAAAGAAACATGCAGTCTTGAATTATCTTGATGGAAGATTATGTGTTTTCTGTTGACTAATTCCAGACGCTTTTTGTCAAGTGCTGCTTTCAGTTGGTCTAATTGGGAGCAGTACTTGGAATTAATCGTTTGGTTTTCCGGAAGGAGCTCATAATAGAGGACTCCCTTTCAATCCCACCATATACACAACATCACCTTCTTTGGATGAAGACTGGCCTTTCATGTGGTGGTGGTGGTTCATTTCACTTGCCCCATGATCTCTTCAGTTCCACATTATTGTACAGTATCCATTTTTCATAGCCCATCAAAATTTGTTTTAAAAACAGAACTTTTTCATTACATTTCAGTAGAGAATTGCATGTAGAAATATGGTCAAGATGGGTTTTTTCGCCTAACTTATGTGTAACCCAAACATCAAAGTGATGAACAGAACCAAGCTGGTGCAAATGATTTTCAACACTTGATTTGGACATATTGAGTCTGTTGGCTATCTCCTGCGTGGTATATAACATTGATTGTTCTCAATTAATGTCTCGATTTGATTGCTATCAACTTCAACTGGTCTACCTGACCGTGGTGCAATGTTCAGTGAGAAATCTCCAGCACAAAACTTTGCAAACCACTTTTGACATGTTCGATCAGTCCCAGTACCTTCTCCATACACTGCACAAATCTTCTTTTGCATTTCAGTGGCGTTTTTGCCTTTCTGGAAATAATAAAGCATAATATGCCAAAAATGTTGCTTTTTTTCTTCCATCTTCAATATTGAAATGGCTACAAAATTCACCAATTTTGACAAGTTTTTTTTTTTAATGCACGCTGATAGGACAGCTGTCACAATACAATCTAACAAAATTGTTTCCAATGAAGTTAAAGACAACTAAGTGCTACTAGAGCCATCTTACGGAAAAAACGAATGGACCTTTTGGCCAACCCAATATATGAGTGTTCACTGTGAAATTCTTTTAACTTTTCTATACACCTGAAAATTTTCAAAACAACAACAGCACAAGACAGAAGGTGTTAAATAAAGTTAAAGTGTTCTCAAGTCTTTCCACAGCCAAGGAAACCATAAGAAGAAAATTCACAGTAGAATCAAATAAGTCAGAAATTCATATCGTAATTGCTAAGGTAAGTGCTAACAGAGTAACAGAAGCTACATAACAAGCTAGTTGGCCGGCAGATGGGGGCTGGAATAATAACTTCTCAATCACTCTCAGTGAAAGTAAGAAAGGAGAGAGAAAGAATCTAAAACCACTAAAGTTAAATAGCAAACAAATAGTAATAGGGTAGATATAGCCCAAGGATATCAATATTTATTTTAAAATAACTAAATACTCCAAAGAAAGGAAAAAGTTGACTACACTTAATTTTTTAAGTCCTTATGCTGCTTATAAAAGACATACCTTACATATAAGGACACATAATGGTTAAAAGAAAAAAAATGGAAAAGAGTATACTAGATAAACAATAATCAAAAGGATCGGTGTAGGTTGTTGAGACCATCTAAAAGGCATGGGTGTCTGAACCCAGTGAAGGCCTCTGTATAAGCTTTTAAGATCCTGACTGGTGGGGTGGGGATGGGGGGGTGGAGATCTACTTGTGACGACCAAGACAAGCCTTGGGAATGGCTGTGAAGAATTTGGACCTCAGTTCTGGCAGGTTCTGAGTCAACAGCAGCTCTCTCTTCCTGCACCAGCAGGACCTGACCTCAGAATCTCTCCTGGACCCTGTTTCTGGAAACCCGGCTTCTCCCTGTTCACCCTGTTCCTACTGCAAACAGTAAGATGCACAGGTTCGGATGGAATAAATCATGAGGACCACAGTGGGATGAAGTGTGAATAGAAGATGAGGAGCTAGAGACACTGTGGGGCTGACAGGGTCTTGCTGCTTTGGCCTGGGGGCAGGCCTGAGCCTCCGAGGCGGGAGAGCCGAGTTCAGGACACCGGACCACCAGAGACCTCCTGGCACCATGTAATATGAATCACTGAGAGGTCTCCCAGAGACATCCATCTCAATGCTGAGACCCAGCTCTACCCAACAAGATCTTTTTTGACCCACCTCCTAGAGAAATGGAAATAAAAACAAAAATAAACAAAAGGGACCTAATGAAACTTCAAAGTTTTTGCACACCAAAGGAAACCATAAACAAGACCAAAAGACAACCCTCAGAATGGGAGAAAATATTTGCAAATGAAGCAACTGCCAAATGATTAATCTCCAAAATTTACAAGTAGCTCATGCAGCTCAATAACCAAAAAAACAACCCAATCCAAAAATGGGCAGAAGACCTAAATAGACATTTTTCCAAAGAAGATATACAGACTGCCAACAAACACATGAAAGAATGCTCAACATCATTAATCATTAGAGAAATGCAAATCAAAACTACAATGAGATATCATCTCACACTGGTCAAAATGGCCATCATCAAAAAATCTAGAAACAATAAATGCTGGAGAGGGTGTGGAGAAAAGGGAACACTCTTGCACTGCTGGTGGGAATGTGAATTGGTACAGCCACTATGGAGAACAGTATGGAGGTTCCTTAAAAAACTACAAATAGAACTACCATATGACCCAGCAATCCCACTACTGGGCATATACCCTGAGAAAACCATAATTCAAAAAGAATCATGTACGAAAATGTTCATTGCAGCTCTATAACAATAGCCAGGCAATGGAAACAACCCAAGTGTCCATCATCAGATGAATGGATAAAGAAGATGTGGCACATATATACAATGGAATATTACTCAGCCATAAAAAGAAATGAAATTGAGTTATTTGTAGTGAGGTGGATGGACCTAGAGTCTGTCATACAGAGTGAAGTAAGTCAGAAAGAGAAAGACAAATACCGTATGCTAACACATATATATGGAATCTAAGGGAAAAAAATGTCATGAAGAACCCAGGGGTAAGACAGGAATAAAGACACAGACATACTAGAGAATGGACTTGAGGGTATGGGGAGGGGGAAGGGTAAGCTGAGATGAAGTGAGAGAGTGGCATGGACATATATACACTACCAAACCTAAACTAGATAGCTAGTGGGAAGCAGCTGCATAGCACGGGGAGATCAGCTTGGTGCTTTGTGACCACCTAGAGGGGTGGGATAGGGAGGGTGGGAGGGAGGGTGACGCGAGGGGGAAGGGATATTGGAACATATGTGTGTGTGTGACTGATTCACTTTGTTATGAAGCAGAAACTGACACACCATTGTAAAGCAATTATACTCCAATAAAGATGTAAAAAAAAAAAAAGTGGTGCTGGGAAAACTGGACACCTACATGTAAAAGAATGAAATTGGAACACTTCCTAACACCATACACAAAAATAAACTCAAAATGGATTAAAGACCTAAATGTAAGGCCAGACACTATAAAACTCTTAGAGGAAAACATAGGCAGAACACTCTATGACATAAATCACAGCAAGATCCTTTTTGACCCACCTCCTAGAGTAATGGAAATAAAAACAAAAATAAACAAATTGGACCAGTGAAACTTAAAAGCTTTTGCACACCAAAGGAAACCATAAACAAGACGAAAAGGAAACCCTCAGAATGGGAGAAAAATATTTGCAAATGAAGCAACTGACAAAGGATTAATCTCCAAAATATACAAGCAGCTCATGCAGCTCCACGTCAAAAAAACAAACAACCCAATCCAAAAATGGGCAGAAGACCTAAACAGACATTTCTCCAAAGAAGATATACAAATTGCCAACAAACATATGAAAGGATGTTCAACATCACTAATTATTAGAGAAATGCAAATCAAAACCACAATGAGGTATCACTTCACACTGGTCAGAATGGCCATCATCAAAAAAATCTATAAACAATAAATGTTGGAGAAGGTGTGGAGAAAAGGGAACCCTCTTGCACTGTTGGTGGGAATGTGGATTGATACAGCCACTCTGGAGAACAGTATGGAGGTTCCTTAAAAAACTACAAATAGAACTACCATATGACCCTGCAATCCCAGTACTGGGCATATACCCTGAGAAAACCATAATTCAAAAAGAGACATGTACCACTATGTTCATTGCAGCACTATTTACAATAGCTGGGACATAGAAGCAACCCTAAGAGTCCATCGACAGATGAATGGATAGAGAAGATGTGGCCCATATGTACAATGGAATATTACTCAGCCATAAAAAGAAATGAAGTTGAGTTATTCGTAATGAGGTGGTTGGACCTAGAGTCTGTCATACAGAGTGAAGTTAAGTCAGAAAGAGAAAAACAAATACGGTATGTTAGCACAAATATGGAATCTAAAAAAAAAAAAAAAAGGTTCTGATGAACCTAGGGGCAGAACAGGAATAAAGATGCAGACGTAGAGAACGGACACGAGGACATGGGGAGGGGGAAGGGTAAGCTGGGACAAAGTGAGAGAGTGGCATGGACATATATACACTACCAAATGTAAAATAAATAGCTAGTGGGAAGCAGCCACATAGCACAAGGAGATCAGCTTGGTGCTTTGTGACCACCTAGAGGGGTGGGATTGGGAGGGTAGAAGGGAGATGCAAGAGGGAAGGGATATGGGGATATATGTATACATATAGCTGATTCACTTTGTTATACAGCAGAAGCTGTCAATGTTGTAAATCAATTATACTCCAATAAAGATGTTAAAAAAAAAAAAAAGGATCTGTGTAGGGAATTCCTTGATGGTCCAGTGGTTAGGACTCTACTCTTTCACTGCCAAGGGTGCGGGCTCGATCCCTGGTTGGTGAACTAAGATCCTGCAAGCTGTGTGGCGCAGCGAAAAAAATAAAATAACAATGCATACAATGTTCAGAAATGAAATATAAGATTAAGAATTTTTAAAAAAGGATTGGTGTAACTATACTTATATCAGACCAAGCAGATATTAATACCATAAGCATTAATAGCAATAAAGAAGGTCATTTCATAATTATAAAAGGATTAATTCACCAGAAAGATACAACTTAAAATTTTACGCATCAAAATATGTAACGTGAGAAATGTCAATACTAAAGAGGAATAGACAAATTTACAATTACAGTGAGAAATTTTAGCAATCCTCTCTCAGAAGCTAACAGAAGAAACAAACAAACAGTAAGGATATGGAGAACTAAAACAACATGATTAAACATGAGCTGACGATATAGAGAGCTGTGCAGCCAACAACTACAAAATTCACATACTTTTCAATTGCATGTGAAGCATTCACTAAAATTTACATTTGCCTGGCTATAAGCATATCCATATAATTTTGAGAAGATTGAAATTATACACACCATGTTTTCTAACTGCAGTGGAATTAACCTAGAAATCAATCACAAAAAGATTAACTTTAAAATCCTCAAATGTTTACAAATTAGGCAAAACACTTCTAAAATTGCTGTGGATCAAAGGAGAAATCACAATGAACTTAGAAACTATTTTGAATCGAATGATAGCAAAAGTATAACATACCAAAATTTCTGAGTTGCAGTTAATGTTTACTTCCATGAAGAATTATATCGCAACTTATTATAATGCAACAATTATCAAGACAGAGAATTTTGTGCAAGGATAAATGGACCAATGGAATATAATTGAGTCCAGAAACAGAGCTGCACATAACCAATTACTTGATTTATGACAAAAGTGCCCCAGTGCAGTGGGGGAAAAGATGGTCCTTTCGTTAATGGTACATGGTCAGTGGGAAATCCATATGGAAAAACAAATTATTATTGATTCCTACCTCACATACACAAAAATAAATTTCAGATGGATTATAAATATAAAAATTAAATAATAAAGCTAAATAATAAAGTTTAATCTAGGAAACAGCATAATAGAATACCTCCGTGATCTTGGTGTAGATGCTGTGCTGGACATGAACAAAAAGCAAAAATTAAAAAGAGAAAGATTGAATCGTACTGTACACAAATTATTAGTGACACAAGAAATTTTGATGCTATATTGTGAAAAACTGGTTATAAAACTATAACCTCATTATAATCCCAATTTTAAAAAGTATATTTATACTCTGTTATATATGTGCAAACAAAAAGGGCTAATCACCAAAATGTGAATAGTGGTGATCTCTACATGAATGAAAGGTTGGGTAATTTTTATTTTCTTCTTTATATTTTTTCTGTATTTCCAATTTTCCTTACATTGACATATATTATTTTTATAATCACTCAAAATAATATTTAATTCCTGTTACGGTCTGAATGTCGCATCCCCCCAAAATTCCTATGTTGATATCGCCCAATGTGATGTATCAGTAGGTGGAGCTTTTAGGAGGTACTTAAGTCCTGAGAGTGGAGCCCTCATGAAGGGTATTAGTTCCCTTATAAAGGAGCCTCCAGGGAGATTCCCTCCTCCCTTCTAACATGTGTTCATGCTATGTCCACAGCAAGAAGGAATGCTCTGTGAACCAGGAAGAGGGTCCTCACTAGAAGGTAATCATGCTGACACCTTGATCTTGGACTTCCCAACCTCCAGAACTGTGAAAAATAAATTTCTGTTGTTATAAGCTAATGATCTGTGGTATTTTGTTACAGCAGCCTAAACAGTTGAAGACAAACCCCTTTTTAAAGAGTAACAATTTTACCTACCTAAAAGTGTGAGGTATTAATCTGATAAAAGTAAAATCAGAGACAAGGATTTACTGCTGAATGAATACATGACCAAGTAACAACAAACAGTTTGGCATTTAGGTTAGGAAACTAATCCATACAGTTTTTTTAAATTAAGAAGGTTTTCAATTTAATTTAATAAATGAGAATTATTCTTTAATTAGCATAGTTTCCAAAGGAAATCTACATTTCATCATAAAGACAGAACAAAACATCCATGTTTTCATCATCCAGGAGCAAGTAGAAATTCTAGTCCTTTTCTAGTGGAAAGCACTAGAATCTGGCAATGTAACAGAGTGTTACATTCTATAGCAAGACGTGCTCATGAAAAGTGGGGAGATCTGGTTCCATTCCAGGTTCTGACCCCAACCGCAAAGCACTTAGCCTCAGACACGGTGACAGCATTTTCTGACAGGACTGTGGCACCAGAACTGGTGACAGAGAGAGGAGCAGAGTTGGAGGACTGAGTGAACAGAAGCGTCTCTGGGGATGACCTGGGGAAAGATGGGCAAAGGAAACACCCTCTGGCGGGAACTGGAAAAGACCAGTGAGAGCAAAGAGAGTCGGGGGAACTTCCCTGGTAGCGCAGTGGTTAAGAATCTGCCTGCCAGTGCAGGGGACACGGGTTCAATCCCTGGTTCTGGAAGATCCCACTTGCCACGGAGCAACTAAGCCTCGTGCACCACAACTACTGAGCCTGCGCTCTAGAGCCCGCGAGCCATAACTACTGAGACTGCACGCCTAGAGCCCGTGCTCCGCAACAAGAGAAGCCATCGCAATGGGAAGTCTGTGCACCATAATGAAGAGTAGCCCCCGCTCGCCGCAACTAGAGAAAGCTCGCGTGCAGCAACGAAGACCCAACGCAGCCAAAACTAAAATAAATAAATAAATAATAATCAGGGAATGCCAGGAAATGAATTGAATCCTGGTTCCTCACAAGGGAATACACTGGGGCGGGGGCGGGGGCGGGGGCGGGGGTGGGGGGTGGGGGTTAATGTGAAGCCACAGACAGCTAAAAGCAGATTTAGAGAAGTTACAAAATTTACCCAAGGTCACACAGTTGGTAAATAACTGAGCTGAGATCTGAACAAAGCCCGTGATCTCCCCGCTGCCAAACACCTCCCAGGACACAGAGAAGGGTGAGCCAGAGGTCCCTCTTCCTCCACTCTATGCTGCCATGACACCAAACACAAACCTGAAGCCCCCGCGTCTACAGCATTCCTCTTCCAGCACTCTGATTGCCAGAATCCCAGAAGAAAACATGATTAAACAATTTCCCAACCAGGTCTTTGTAAAAAGAGGGTGGAAAAAAAAGAAGGAAAACCAAGGCAGTGTTAGGATGTGTAATCAATGTAATAAGAGTCGTGGTTTAAGACTACTCTCAAGAAACAGAGGGGCCTCCAATTTGCACAATGTGGAGTGAGTCTGGGGCCGTAGGGGAGGCCTCATTCAGTGTGTGTTTATGTCCTCAGACATTGTGCAACATGCAGCCTTACGAATGAATAAATAAGTTGAAAGAATGCAAGAGTACACCATGGAATATTTCTCAAATATTTGCTTATTCTCAAAACATGCAACATGCAGATAAGGGAAGAGAAAAGAAAGAAGGGATGACAATTTATCTTGTCAGGGTACCTGCTGGATACAGGTACTCTGTGAGTTTGCTGCCTAAGTAGGGAAGTGACCATGTCCAAAGTCCTTGCAGGTCACTTTCCCGGAAGTATTAAAGGAAGTTCAGAGCTGACAAGAGCTCTCTGCATTGAGGACAAATGGCCAGGATGTCTATTCTCAGACCCCTGCTAGATTCCTCCTCACCTGAGGACCGCAGCATGGAAGGACTGTGGGATATTTATGTCTCAATCCAAAAACTTCGCCTTCCTCCACATGGCACAATTAGTTCCTGGACCTTGTGTCACTACCTGGCTTTTAATGCTTTTCTTTTCAACTATATTTGGTTTTATTTCTCAAGCTTGTAGCTTTCTGAATTAATCAAGTGATAATTATCTTTTTAGTTGATATTTTCTGTTGTTTTTTAAAAATAAATTACACTTAACTGCATAAGTAATAAGCATATTCTTGTGTTTATTATGCCAGATAACATACATAATAATACCCCAAATACAATGTCCTCCTTGACTACCAGCCTTATCCCACTGTCACTATCATGACTGACCCAATATTATTCCCCTCTCCAGAGGTAAAACACTATAATCAATCTTATATGTACCTTTCCAGACCTTTTAAAATATATCTAAAAGATATATGTGTCCATAAATATGCAATTACATGGTGAAATCTTTTACACAAGTAGTGTCATGCCATGTATATTGTTCTTCAACCTGCTTCATTCACTTAAAATCTGTCTTGGAAGTCTTTCCCTGGCAGTATACCTAGATCTACTTCATTCCTGTTAGCTGCTGTGTGGTTAAAACTGCTGCATAGCCTGTGGTATCCTAGTTTATGTAACCACTCCCCGACTGCTTTCAATTTTTCACTATCACAAACAATGCAGTAATGAACGTTCTTGTATGTAAAACTCTGAACACATGTCCGAGTCTTTCTTCGGAACCAGTGTCTTTAAGTGGAACTTCTGTAAGTTATAACAGTTTCAATAAAATTATTTTTCCCCAATGCCATACCAATTCACACCCTCACCAATCATAAATGAGAGTGTATGTTTTCCCCAATCTTCACTACCACTGGACATTACTGGTTTTCCAAGAAACCCAATGCGCAATTTCATTTCCCTGAGTGAAGAAGTGTAAGGGTGGGCAGTAATTTTCAAATGTCTGTTTTCTTTGCAGTTTCCTGTATTTTATGCTCCTTCTTTGATAGCTTTGTTTTTTCCAATTAAATTCATGGTCCATCTGGAGTTTATTTTAACTGCCTACTTTGGTATGAGGAAAAACCCTAATTTTATTCATTTTTTCCAAATGGAAAGTCAGTAATCTGCCCATAATTTATTGAAGATTCCCTTTTTTCCACAGTGATTTAAAATTCCATCTGAAATTTGTATGAATCTCCATTTATCATGAGCTAGCTTCAGTATTCTCTTCCACTAATCTATTACTAAGCCAGGTATTGTTTTAATTACCAAGGCTTAATTGTACATTTAATGCCCAATAGGGTGACATGGGATGTTTTATACATTTTCTTTTCCAGATAAATTTCAGAACTAGCTTGACAAATTTCTCAAGAAAATTCCATTAAGATTTATTTAGGTTTCCTTTTCAGTCATTTAATAAAGTTTTATAGTTTACTTCCTATAAATCTTACATAATTCTTGGTGGATTCCTTTCTAAGTCTTTTGTTTGTTTGCTTTTTTTTTTTTTTTTTTTTTTGGCTGAGCACATATATTTGAAGTCACATCTGATGCAACTTCACTGCACTGCCAATTAACTACTACCTTAACCAGAATGCAAATAAAACCATCAATTTCGCTAGACAGTCTCCAAAATTCACTCAGTCATCATTAAATTACTGCAGGTCATGCTGTTCAGTTTCCTGAGTCTACATTTCGCAATTGCTTTGGTCTGTGAACAGATAATGGAATAATCCATGAGAACATTACTAAAGCTTCTTGACTGTGGTAAGTGACTGGCAGACCTGCTTCAAAAACTTTCGTGTCCCAAACCCCTTCTGTACCAGGCCCTCCACCTTGTTTCAACCAAAGCAGAAATGCTTTTGCTATTTCATACACGAGGGTTCTACATACAATTTCATTTGAAAGCAAACTCCCCATTGAAAACAATTTTTTTGTTTTGAAAATCACTGTGTTGTGGTATGAAACTCGGGAGACAATGGACCATTTGTTCAAGGTTGAAACACATTCCAGCTGTTCCCTAAAGGAACTGCTGGCTGGGCCTGCAGAAACCCCTGGACCCACTTCCTTGTAGGTTTGTGCTCTACAACCTACCATGTCTCCTCAAACTGCTAAACTGTCTTCATCCGCCATCTCTGTTCTCTTAGTTGCCAAAGTCAGAAGATCTGCCTTCAATCAGCAATATAGAGCTTTGGCATTCTGAGCCTTCGTCAGTGAGTCCAGTCTTTTCTCCAGCTCCTCCTGAAGGCTGGCTGCGACTAATGATATTTAGAAAAGACAGTCTAAGGGCTGTATGATCTACATACTTATAAAGGACCCTCAAGTTCTATCCTGAGGTGGGACTGGACAGCCAGCAGGATAAATGTCTGGATCTTTTGAATTCAGCTCTTAGAGAAAGCACTTTTACTCACCTAAATATTGTGCTCTTGTTTTTTTTTTTTTTTTTTTTTTTTGCCGTACGCGGGCCTCTCACTGCTGTGGCCTGTCCTGTTGCGGAGCACAGGCTCCGGACGCGCAGGCTCAGTGGCCATGGCTCACGGGCCCAGCCGCTCCGCGGCATGTGGGACCCTCCCAGACCGGGACACGAACCCGTGTCCCCTGCATCGGCAGGCGGACTCTCAACCTCTGAGCCACCAGGGAAGCCCCTGTGCTCTTGTTTTGATTTAAGGTCATTCAAGAATCATGAATGAATGAATAAATGAGTGAATGAATGAACAATCAGATTTAAAGAGAATCAATTTGCAAAGCAGGAAACTATAGTTTTGTCACTGTAGGCAGCTTTATTTAATTTTAAGTCAAGTACTGCAAAATATGCTATTTAAAAGTCTATTAGAAAAGGAACTAATTAACTTAGCCTCTTCTCAATTCAGTTAAATTCTGCACAGTCAAAATAAAGTATAATTATCAGAAACACCTCAGTATTAGCTGGAAATCTTAAGTCATGTACTGCAAAATATACGTTCAACATAGAAGTTGTTCTCTAATTAAGCAGTATTTCTGTCTTTAACAATCCAAAATGCTAAAACTTCAAAATGAGTGTTCACTACAAAGGGCTTGCTTTGTGCTTAATGAATGATTTCGCCAATTTTATGGATCGTTTAAAATTCTGAATTTTGTAATGTAGATGTAATGAAAATTTCAGGATAGATTTACTTTACACCTTAGACCTTTACATTGAACAACTGCATTTTAAAACTAAGTCATAAAATAATGGGTGTATGATCTGATGTCTACAGGAGCTGTCCATTTCTTTCACCATAGAAATGAGCCAGAATAGATTTTACTATTCACTTAACTTGTTTTTTAAAAAATGTATTTCATGGCACTCCTTACTCCACTCTGATTGAAAAGGTTATTTCCCTACACACACAAAAGGGAAAGAAAGGGGGGAGGGGTGGAGAGAGAAAAGGAAGCAAGTCCCTTCAACAATATAAAGATTGCATCATCCTCAGGGATACTCTACAGACCATATGTTTAAATGGGACTTCTGTATCATTATCATATATATTATATCATTATTATAATATTCTAACAGTGGTAGAACCATTGGCTAGGTTTATTTCCCAGAACTTTCTCTGGGTGAGAGAGGCTCTGCACTCCACATCATTTCCAGTAAGCTGCACCATGTGTGATTCTACACTATCTTACAACACCTCTGTTTCAGCCCACTTAGGGGGAGTGGTGGCAGAGGGGGCAGGTATTATTGTGTTTGTGCAGCTCTCTGGGCACTAAACCAAGATTGGGTGAACTTTTGATTTGTTATTATGCATGGTCCTCCAGATTGTTTTCTAAGGATGATATATATATTTTTAATATTGCATTATTTTAGCATTAAGTTTTATCAGGCTATGAAGAAGGAATTTTCCTCTATAGAGCAATACAAGTTTTATAGGGACAATTTTGTATTTTCCACTCAGTTCAGAGAGCTAACACCTAACCATTTCTGATATATAGTTGGTCTTGACATCTTTAGGGCACACATAATGCAACAGAGAAGCCCAAGGTTCTTGGTATCCAGCCTCTCCTTTCCCAGAAGTGCACCACGAGTGAACCACCTACTTGTGGTTGGGTGAAGGCACAGCACAAGGGACACATAAATCATTAGGCATGGGTGTTTTTTGTTTTTTGTTTTTACATTTATTTTTGATTACATTGGGTCTTTGTTGACGCATGCGGGCTTTCTCTAGTTGCGGCAAGTGGAGGCTACTCTCCGTTGTGGTGCGCAGGCTTCTCATTGCGGTGGCTTCTCTTGTTGCTGAGCACGGGCTCTAGGAGCACGGGCTTCAGTAGTTGTGGCATGTGGGCTCCGTAGTTGTGGCGCACGGGCTTAGTTGCTCTGCGGCATGTGGGATCTTCCTGGACCAGGGCTCAAACCTGTGTCCCCTGCATTGGCAGGAGGATTCTTAACCACTGAGCCACCAGGGAAACCTGGCATGGGGTTTTTAAGACATCTCGTGTGGAAAATAGATTAGCAACTCTGTTTATTGTAATTTTTGCTTCAGTGTTTGCCAGGGGGATTTATGGAACATGCTAAAAAGAAAACCCTTCCTAACACATGGCTGAGGGTATGGACACTCATCTGGTCGTGAACGTTCCCTGACTCTGATGGAAGACAGAAGCAGTTCCTGGTAGAAGAGAGGTCAGACATCAATGAGAGCCCTGCGGGAAGCCTTGCTCCAGCTCCTCTAGGGCTGGAGTATCACTGAGAGAGACGGAGCAGGTGGAGAGGGGCCCTGAAATTTGCCCACATGTGGCATCAGGCATTTTGTTTTCAAAGTGTATTAAAAACAGAAATTAACTAACTTTGAGGCCCTGAGGAAACGAAGTCAAGCATCGTAGGATTTTTTTTCAAGGTATAATGATGAATCAGTAACAAAGTCAGACTTCTGACTTACATCATGGAAAGCACCTGAGCCCACTTCAGTTCTGAAACCCGGTCAGTTCAGCAAATCTTTGAGATGCCTTAATCTGCCCTCTCTTTTGGTAGATTGGGGAACTGAGACTTAGGGGTCAAACGATGTGTCTCAAGTCTCCCAGCTAATGAGTGGTTGGGTGAGATAAGAATCTGGGTTTTCCCTGACATCTGTGAACCTCTCTCTACACCCAAGGTAGAGTTGAACATTGTCTCTTTCTGTGGTCTCTGCTCCTTGCACACATGCCAGGCATGGTCACTATCACACTGAATTTGCAACTGCTTCTCTGTCGCCCTAGACCACAAGCCTCTAGAGGACAGGGACGTGTTTCCTCCACCTGTTGCCCCCAGCTCCTGGCATAACACCCTAACCCATGGTGTAGTATAAAGTAATGCTACTAATAACAGCAGCTAGCTTTTCCTGAGCCCCTAGTTTATGTCAGGCCTGTGCTGTTCCCTTAATGCATTACCTCATTTGGTCCCTACAATATCCTTGGAGGCAAGTACTACCAAATTCTTGGTCCCATCTAACAAATTCAGAAATTGAGGCTCAGAGGGGCAGCATGCCAGCCGAGCCTGGACTCCTTCTCATATCCGTCTGGCCACTCATCATTTGTTCAGTGACTGAACGAGTGAACGGGCCTGGTGTCAGGCCCCTGCACTTACCTCCATGTTAGCTTTGCCACTTCATGTGTCTAGACTGAAAATAAAAAGCCATTGGCTCCTTTCATTCCTCCAGCATAAAGTGGAAGGTTATGCATGTGGAAAGAGTAAGACTGCGGAAGCTTGTCAGGGCCTCCCGGTGATTGTGGGATCACTGGATCACTTCCACCGTCTGAGGTTCTCAGTGTAATTAGATATGATTAAATGCCACAACAGGGTTACAAAAATAACAGCATAGTTTCAATGTTCGGTCTTGGCAATGTAGCCCTATGACTATGTGTAGTCACATTTGAGGATAATGTCAAAATGTAAATTTCCAGACCCTTTGTAAATGGGAGCCCAGGACCAAAAGGTCTTCTGACCCATCCTGTGATAAGTCCCCATTAATCCTAAAATGACGCACCCCAGTTCTTTTGTGGAGTTGTATTGAAACTCTTTGCTATTGTTCCAGTAAAGGATTTACTGTACAAAGTACCTTACAATCACTAACTATACTGAGTGGTTATTTCTGCTACTGAATGTCATTGAGGCAACAAAAGAAAATACCTTTCTATCAGATAAAGTGACCCTCTACCCCACACCCTTTTGACAAACTAGACATACAGGTGGTTGTCTCAGCAGAGCAATAAAGGCATAATGAATATGCTCAACTGCCTTCTCACGGGTACAGAGGATGGCACAGGGGACCACTCGGGGGAGGGGGCGTTGCAGTGCCGTAGCCGCACACCACACACCATCCTGAGCATCTGGAGAGGCGTCATTCAAGTCAGTATGTGCAGAATTTAAGTACTTACTACTCTACGAAGAAAAGCCTTCAAGAGGCAATTGCTGTATTGACTCGTAGTTGAACTTAGAATTATTCAGCAATGCCAAGACTTTCTCTGCAGGTCAGCCAAGAATGTCTGAATTATCTTTTTATAAATTATTATTTGGAAGAATTATTTGTTGTCCACATTTTCACTTTGGGTTTAACAGCTGGTGCTGAACTAAGTATCAGAAATGCTAAGTCTCATCTCAATTGTAACTAAATTGCATAAATGTGATTAAGGCACTTACCTCTTCTCTGAAAACTGCAATATTTTCCATCTATAATTCTTCAGAAGTATAACAAACTGTGACTTGTCAATCTTTCATCCATGTCTAGCGAAGAACAGAAACATGCCATCCAGGTCTGATATTACCAGTTCTAACCCACATATTACAGTTAACCTTCACTTCCTAGAGCAGGACAACTGAGCACTGACCCATCCACAGAGGTGCCTTTTCTTAGGCAAACTTTAACAACATTATGCTCAGTCTACCCCGGTGTATGAAGGAGAACTCCATCCTCAAACCATATATTTATTCATTCAGCAAATATAAATGAGCACCTACAATGTGCCAGGTATATCAGAAATGTGTTACTAGTGCTCTGAATTGAGGCTAATAATGCACTTTCCCATAGAAATATTGTCACTGACATTATCACTCTCTAATTCGAGCAAGCAGGGGGCCTTGCCCAGAACCTGGGACTCAGGGGTTTATGTTCTTTAGAGTCCCTTCTGGTGCCTGGGACAGGCCAAAACTGGCAGTGCCAACTGGGCAGGTACTCTGAGCCTGGACCAGGACCTGTGTGTGCCCCAGTCTACATTTCCCACCTTCTGGGGGCTCCTCAAAACTCTACTGCTTTTGCACATTGTGGGGTCTACCAGATGCCCGAGGAGCTCCAGAACTCACACCTACAAGGGTCATCCCAGGGTGCCCTGGCTTTCCCTGGTTCTCAGAGGGAAGCCTGGCAAATGTATAGTCTCTGCTGGCCAGTATGGCTTTTTTTCCAACATGATCGGATGAGCCTGCCCCTCATCTGAATTTTGTGTAACACAAATTGCTTATACAGACAGGTGCCCCACAAAACCTGGGACTCCTTCATACCCCAGGGGCAGGTCTGGTCACTGAGTCCCTTAAATGTTATAAAAGTAGGTTAGGTACTCCTGAAAAGGAGTTAGAATTTCAGTTTATATCTTAATTTGGGCTTAAATTTATGAGCTAAAGAAATTCTTGTGGACAAACTTAGGAACCTGCCCTATATAAAATTTTTGGGATAGGGAAATGCTTTCTGGCCACCAAACAACTAATTTTCAAATGGAGTTTTGGAACCCAATCCATCCTAAATTGGAGACTATCTGTATCACTCTATGCATATACTGTAGAATTCACTTATAAAGACAGTCAATTTCTCCATGAGATTCCCACTGTAAATCCTTTTGGAAACAACACAAAGGAAACACCACGTGCATGTTTCTGTGTCTTATTCACATGATTCATCCTGAAGCCTCAGAACACCTAACGCAAAACATTGCCCATAGTAGACACTCAACAAATATTTCCTGATGAGCATTTTTAAGTAGGCAGTCTTCATTTTGTATTTTTCTTCAAATAACAAATGTTTATGGGAGCTTCAAAACCAATTGAGTTGAATCTTTTTATGGAGAAAACGAAATGAGAAAGTTCTTACATAACACGAGAATATTTTCCTCAAGAAATTCTTCTGGCTTCATGATCTTGTCAGAACTGCCAATGTTTTCCTTGTAGCTCAACAACAATAACAAAAATGACACAGCCATCCATAGCACTAAAAATGATTTTAAAAAAATAAAACCAAACAATGGGAAAATGACATACAAATCTCCTGAAAATGATTCAAAAACTCTTTCACTCAGGGAAAGATTCTTTCCATCTCAGTCTCTCTCTTCTTTGTCTTTGTTTTTGTCTGTCTGTCTCTCACATACACTCACAACACGAACACACACACACACACACACACACACACACACACACACCACTTCCATCAGCCAGGAAGCAAGACAGTGTGGGTGTATGGTTTAGGTCACCGCGAGCGCAGTGAAAATAGTCAGCCACTTCCAAAACAGGCATGTGCTAATGTGAAAAGAGGGAGCCATTTCCTGAGCCAAAGAGAAATTGAATTGCTGGCTCACTTAACTGGATATTTCAGTCACAAAGTTAACAAGTGAGTAATTTTCGTACTCAGTGTAAAAACCAACATTTAAAGAAGGCTGTGGCACATATTTGCCATTTATGCAAATATCTATTAAGACCGTCTAGCAAATGTATCTCCTATGTGTTGTGTCAGTGATTATAAAACATCATTAGAGTTAACAGTATTACATGGTTTCCATGAAGTAAGTGAACTCTACCTTTCTTGACAGTTCCACGACATCATTTAAAGTAGACTCTTCCCAAACCAACGTTTACGATCTATTTTTTTTTAATGTATTACACATGCTGGTAACAAATCAACCCCCCCCCCACACACACACCCAAAACAGCTGAAATGCACCTCTGAGTTCAACACCTCTCCTTGGGGGTTTCTGCAGGTCAGTGTTCTCACGGTTCAGCTGAAAAATACCTATTAGTTCCTCTTCTCCATGTCAGCAGATGGACAGGTTGCCACTGTCTGGTGTCTTCACACAGCAAGTGCACCTTGCTGTTCACGGAGATGTGACCTAAAAGGTTGTATGTTAACTTCATCTTTGTGGAGTACATCATATTTATATGCACCAAGAGAACTTTTTATTGGAGTATAGTTGATTTACAATGTTGTGTTAGTTTCGGGTGTACAACAAAGTGAAGCAGTCATACATATACAGATATCTACTCTCTTTTAGATTCTTTTCCCATATAGGTCATACAGAATATTGAGTAGAGTTCCCTGTGCTTCACAGTAGGTCCTTATTGGTTATCTATTTTATATATAGTAGTGTGTATGTGTCAATCCCAATCTCCCTAAATGCACCAAGAGGACTTGATACTCTATTTAAACATATCCTCTGCTGAATAACCATTGCTTGCTTCATATGTCTTTTTATATAAATATAGAATTAAGGTATCAAATGGTCCTAAAGAAAAAAAAATTGAATTTGAATTCTAAAGCATATGATCTGAGAGTTCTTTCACTGGAAATTCTGGCTATCTCTTATTTTCATATGAAGGGGTAAACTGGGGGTCAGTGTCCTAGTTTGCTGGCTTTAATGATCATCAAGATCGGGCTTGTGTCTCACCTCCACTTTTGTCATCCCCAGTCTTCAATAGTAGAGCATTGTTCTCACAGACAAAGGGCATTGAGACAAAAGCCACTGAGGTGTCACTCCAGAAACGATTTCCAAATAACGGCCAGGACTAACTTGCTGCCCCAGCTGGCAGAGAACACCCACTCTGAGCATCACCTACCTTTCACCTTTGGTGGAGAAGGAACCAGCCTGTGAGAGAATGAGGAGACTCACACCCAGGTATTCATGCTTCCACTGCAAACGGACCTTGTAAAGAAGGTCTCATTCCTGGACGGTTCCTCCTCTTCAGCCACTCTCAGGTTATTCCCACCTGAAATCGTACTCCAGCATTCCACCCAGTCCCTCAGGAGGACAACCCTCCCTTCAGAGTCCCCATCTGCTTCGTTCTCTCTGTGCCATAGCTTCAAAGATTCCTCTGGTCCCACCTCCAAGATTTTCACTGCAACTTCACTTTTCATTTCTGCTCTGGCATAATTTCCAAGAATCTTCTTCCAGATCCATCAATTCTAAGCAATGAGGAACCTTCAAGAGCTGACAATAATACTGCAAAGCAGGGAGCTGCAAACATATTTTTGATCTTCGTTAGATCTACAACTCCAGAAATGCAGTGAATTCTCTAAAACAGATACTTTAATTTCAGGGTAACGAAGAAAAATATAATGAGTGGTGCTTTGGACTGAACTGTGTCCCCCCAAATTTATATGTGCAAGCACGAATCCCCCAACTCCCACCATATAAGGACACAACAAGACAGTGTCATGTCCAAGCCGGGATGAGAACTAGCCAGAACTCAGTCATTCTGGTACCCTGATCTCAGACTTCCAGCCTCCAGAACCGTGAGAAAATAAATTTCTGTTATTTGAGCCACCCAGTCTCTGGTATTTTGTTACAGCAGCCTGAAGCTGACTAATACGAGTGGCTTTGATTAAATTGGCCCTAAAATCCTTTCCAGCTCCAAATTCTTTGAACCTATATGTCTTTCATAAAAATGTTTATGCTGGTGTAGGTAGTGATAAGTGAGAGGGTACAGCGGATGGGGAATGGAACTGTTAGGGTCAGAGATTCGAAAAATAGTGAAGTAAATGACAAACTGTCAAAACTCTCAAAAGGTAGTAAAACCCTGTCCTGAGACTTATCAGATGCAAATTCTATCTTGATCTCCTCAAATATGAGTTAACACTATTCCCACTTTCGGATTGACCGGCCAGACTTTGATGCTTGAGTTCTAGAATGTGAGTGGAACACATACAATATTGATAAACCAAACAAAATTGTGGAATCTGCTTCAGGTATGGTGTAAAGTATAAAATTCTCTTTCACAACATATTCTGATTAGGTAAGCTATTAAGACTGACCAAGACTTAGTGATAGGATACTATTTCAGCTTGAGATAAGAGTAGAACTAGATTGCTTTGATTTCAAGAGATGGAAATTAAGCTGAATGCCTTTACATGCCAGGGCTAGTTTCTCATCTGTTCTGGAAATTTTCCCTATCCTCTCCTCCTGGCCTCACCCTATGCACAGACCCACACAGACACACTCTCTATCACACCCCCAAACTACTCACACATTAGAATATCTGGCTCTATAGAGACAGAAGGAAGATTAGTGATTGCTTCAAGCAGAGGAGGGGTGAGGAGCCTAGGAAATAATAGCTAAAGGGTGGAGGTAATGAACTTTTTGAGGTGATGAACTATTCTCCAATGGAGTCTGGTAATGGTTGCACGTATCTGTGAATATGCTAAAAACCACTGAATTGTATTCTTTAAAATGGGCGAATTGTATGATATAAAAATACAATTCAATACAACTGAATTAAACTCAATAAAGCTGTTGTTGAAATATATATCTGGGTTAAAGCTGAATGTCCACTTTAGAGGACAGTGGACAGGATGGAAGGTAGGGTACAGAAGGAATAACAGAGCTGAAGTCAAGCCTTGTGACCTAGGCTTGACAGTAAGGAAACACAGGGTCATGGCTGTGGTCCACAGGTTGGTTTCCTCATTGAACCACCCTCTTTGGAGGTCCAGGTCACAGCAGCAGGGTCGTGGAAGTTTCTTCCACCTCATGCCGAGTGAAAATTCCTTCCCTGCCCTCCACCCCTCCCCCAGACAACTGAATCTTTGTCGGGAGCCTGACTTAGGAAGGACTTTGATTAGCGTAAAGGGTCATACAGGTGGAGGAAGAGGAGTGAACCATGTCTTAGAAAGCTGGGGTTATTAAGCAGGCTGCAGGGCCCTGGGCTGGCCGCTCCAGCAGGAGCACATTAACATGCAGATCTGGCAGAACGGTTTCCCCTCAGCCTTGCAACACACCTCCTGCCTGATTCCTATCCAAAATTCTAATTAATAGGAATTCATATTTTCACACAGCTCTGGCAGTTTGAATATGCAAGTGCCTATTCAATGCTCCAAAGACCCCAAGCACCCTTTCAATGCACGTGGCTCCCTATACAAGGGCTCCTGAAATGCGGACACTGTCTCCTTCACTGTCACCATCCTAAGAGCGTGGCAGCTGCACTCCCCAAAGCCAGCAAAGTGGGTTCTGTGCACAGAAGACATGCCTCAGCTCCCATCCACCATCTGCCTGGTTGGTGGGTGTGCAGCCTCAGCTCAGACAGACAGCTGCCCCTGACAATGGGGGAAACAGCAGCACTTCCTCCGCGCCTTTGGCAACAAGAAAAAAAAATTCTGCAGAAAGAATATGTAAAATTGCTGCAAATTTTGGATGCAACTGCTATTATGCCTCCTCACAGCTAAATGATCACACTCAGTAGGATGGGTTCTGTTTAGCAACTGTAACAATTAGGCACATTTATACAGAATAAGACACTAACAAGGCTAAAAGACTATTGTCCTGGACAAAGGGTTCCTCTCATATGCTCTTCCATAATAAATGATACCTTTAAAAAAATGCTCTTTCAAAACCCTTCTTTTAAGGAAAATGACTGTCACTAATTACTTTGTTGTGAGCACAAATAAAAATTACTTCCTTCAAAAGTTCTAACTCTAAATAAATTACTCTAGTCAAAAAGATGTACTCAATTAATTCTTTATTAAGGGTGTTGTAAAATCTAAGTGATTGTTCTTGGGTGCTGCATAATAAAGTTAGGCAGTTCCAGGAAAACATTTATCACTTAGCTAAGTAATTAGAGTATTTACTTAGAAAAACTTCTATAAGTTAAAAAAAAAAGACTCAAGAATTATTTATAGAAGTCAAGTCTCTGAAGAAAAGGGAAAATACACACAAATAGAACTATAAAGAACATATCTCTTTTAAGGAAAAAAGCACCCAAATTTTCAAATGTGTCTTATTTGAGTCCCTGCACAGTTATCCCTCAGCTGCCCAAGCTCAGGTGTCCCCTTCCTGTTCACCCCACAATTTCATCAATGCGCAACTGCTTCAGTGATGTGCACAGAGTTGTGAACGTTAGTTCTTTAGTTAAAATAACTCAGATTTTTTTGGACAAAGCACCTCCTAGAAGAAATGTCACATAATCCAAAATGGGAAATTTTGGGGGGATTGCTCAGTGACAGATTATCCAAATCAGTTAGAATTATGTTCAGTTGTGGGTAAAAAGAAACTCTTTAGGATTCACAACTAACAATGGCTTAAACAATATAGAAGCTTATTTCTCTTGCATGTAAAAGAATATGGAAGTGGGAATCCAGAACTGCTTTGATGGCTTCATGTTACTGGCGGGGAGCTGGCCTCTTCTTATTAAGCTGCTGCTATAATATCGTCAACATGTCCCACCTCATAGTGCAAGATGGCTACTCAAACTCCAGCCATCTTATCTCCATTACAGCCAGCCAAAGGAGGAAGGGAAGAAGAACATGACCATTCCCTTTAAGGCCACCCCCTGGAAGCTGCACACAACACTCCACTGACCAGACTTCAATGGTCCTAGTAACTGCAACAAGGGCTAGAAAATGCAGTCTTTATTCTAGGCAACCATGTGCCTAGCTATTACTAAGGAAGAAAGGGAGAAAGGATATTGGGAAACAAATAGCTGTCCCTCTCACAGCATCTGAGAAGCAAACTGCTGCTAACCATGAGGCCCCACCCTGCAATAACTTAGGGTTTCATTATTATTTCTGGACACGTGTTTCAGCAGAAATTGAAGGGTAAGGGTCACCTGCAGTCAACACACTAACAGCAGTATCCCCCCAGACCAAGGAGGAGCAAACTGTCTGTGAAGGCCTGGATAGGAAGTGTCTTACGTGCTGCGGGCCATACAATCTGTGCTTCAACTATTCAACCCTGCCGTCGTAGCACAGAAGAAGCCATAGAAGATGCATAAACACATGGGTGCTGCTGTGTTCCAGTCAAACTTTACCAAAAATGCCAACAACTGCTCCAGACCACTGGTCTCCTGACAACTACTGATTGTGTACCTCTACAGAAAATGTTTGAGCAACTCATTTATTTATGTTTATTTATGAAACACATATGTCATACTGTACTAACATATGTACATAGAATCAAAGGGGGAGGTTTAAAATATGTAAGTAGAACTTCCTCATATTTTTCTCCCATGCCCCAAAGGACTGTCTTGTACACCCCACTGAGGGTGACCACACTGGTCAGTCTGACGTTTGCAGGCACTGTTTATTGAGCGCCACTGTGTGCCAACATTCCGCCTGGACCTCAGGACACAACGACTGATTAACCATATCCCTGACCTAAGGGAGCTGGAGTCCTAGGAAAAGGGGAGAGATATTTAGGCAAACACTGTGATGCTCTGTCCAGATTTCCCTTACAGGAAGAACTGTTGCAGCAAAGGTTAGGAGTGTTGTGGACAGACAGGGATCAGCGCCCAGGGCCTGCTCAGCAGTAGGGAGCCGCACCCACGTCCAATGACTGATTGCTGTGTGGGTATAAAGGCCATCTCCAGAGCTCCCTTGGGGTCAGCCAAGCTGTCCCTGGCCTGCCTGGGCCTGCCCTCTCCCTCTGCCCACTCCAGCTTCCTCTTCCCTTCTTGCCAAAAGCACTGATGCCAAGGGGACTCAGACGTGTTAACATGTCCGTGACAGACATATAACAACAGTGTAACGAAGTCTTTCAAGTGCATTCTGTTAGAATTTAGGGAGGGCACAGATAATGGCGGCTCCCTTTGGCCTGGGGCACCTCAGTCTACTTGTATGTATGGGCGGGAGAGGCAAGGAGAATGGATGTGACAGAGGGAAAGTCATTTTTTAAAACTTCTTCGGGATGGTCTAGCCTCAAACCAAGTCTTAAATGATCCCTGGTGTTTGCCAGGATGGGGAGAGAAAGAGAAGAGCATTCCTGGCAAAGGAAGAAGCATGAGCACCAACTGACAAAACCACATGGCACGTTTGGAGAACCTGCAAATTTATGTTGTGTCTAGATCACAAATAACTAAAGTAACAGAGGCCAGCTGATGGTGTTTCTAACAACATTCTAATGAGTTCGGACTGTATGCCCCAGGTTCTTGCTATCAGTAGTGTGTTCCCTGGACCAGTAACAGCAGCATCACCTGAGAGCTCATTCCAACTGCAGAAACTCAAGCCCCATCCCCAGACCTACTGAATCAGAATCTGCATTTTAACAAGCTCCCCAGGTGATCTGTGAGCACATAATATAATTTGAATAACATGGTTCTAGGCGACTGACACCTAAAGTGTAGTGCACAAAACCGTCTACTAGGGGTGTGGGAAGAAAATAGTGAAATATCTATTCTTATTAATCTTATCTCATCCTTTAAAAAATCTATTTTGGCATATTTATATCCTCTATAATGTATCAGTACAACACTACCTGCATATAATTTATAAATAAATACATACATAAATCAGGAGTGCATGCTCAGAAACATTTGGAGACACCCCACACACACACTCTCTGGGCAATAGGAAGGCACTGAAGGCTTTTATGCTGAGAGGGTCATGATCAGATTTACTGCTCAACAGATTACCTGGAAGCCAGTGGCATGGTAGGCTGCCTGGAGGAGGGCAAGACAGGAGGTGGGGAGATCTGTAAGGTTGTTTTATTTTTAGATTTTTTGGTTAGGAAAGATTTTTTTGAGACTATTTTTAAAAGCAGGTTTTAGATTCACAGCAAAATCGAGAGGGAGATACAGAGATTTTCCACATGTTCCCTGCCCCAAATGCATAACCTTCCCCGTTATCCACATCACACCCCAGAGAGGTACATTTGTTACAACTGACAAACACATCATTATCACTTAGAGCCCAGAGCTTACGTTAGGGTTCACTATTGGTGTTGTACATTCCATGGGTTTGGACAAATGTGTGATGACATGTATCCATTATTGTAATGTCACACAGAGTATTTTTCACTACCCTGACATCCTCTGTGCTCTGCCTGTTCAGCCCTCACCCCACCTCCCAGCACCCTGAAACCACTGATCTTTTTTCTGTCTCCATAATTTCTCCTTTTCCAGAATGTCATGTAGTTGGAATCATACAGTATGTAGTCTTTCAGGTTGGTAAAATGCACTTAAGTTTCTTTCATGGCTTGATAACTCATTTCTTTTTAGCACTAAATAATATTCCACTGTCTGGATGTATTGCAGTTTATTGATCCATTCATCTACTGAAGGACGTCTTGGTTGCTTCCAAGTTTGGGTAATTATGAATAAAGCTGCTATAAACATTCGTGTGCAGGCTTTTGTGTGGATATAAGTTTTCAGCTCCTTTGGGTAAATACCAAGGAGCATGATTGCTGGATCATATGGTAAAAGTATGTTTAGTTTTGTAAGAAATTGCCAGACTGTCTTTCAAAGTGGCTGTTCTCTTTTGCATTTCCACAAACATGTAGGAGAATTCCTGTTGTTCCACATCTTTGCCAGCATTTGGTGTTATCGGTGTGCCAGATTTTGGCCATTCTAATAGGTGTGTAGCGCTATCTCATTCTTATTTTAATTTGCATTTCCCTGATAACATATGATGTGGAGATCTTTTCGTATGCTTATTTGCCATCTGTACGTCTTCTTTGGTGAGTTGTCTGCTAAGGTCTTTGGCCCTTTTTTTTTTTTTCTTTTGCGGTACGCGGACCTCTCACTGTTGTGGCCTCTCCCGTTGTGGAGCACAGGCTCCAGACGCGCAGGCTCAGCAGCCATGGCTCATGGGCCCAGCCGCTCCACAGCATGTGGGGTCTTCCCGGACCAGGGCACGAACCCGTGTCCCCTGCATCATCAGGCGGACTCTCAACCACTGCGCCACCAGGGAAGCCCTGGCTTAATCATGTTGTTTTTCTTATTGTCGAGTTTTAAGATTTCTTTGAATATTTTGAATAATAGTCCTTCATCAGATGTGTCTTTTGCAAATATTTTCTCCCAGTCTATGGTTTGTTTTCTCATTCTCTTGACATTGTCCTTCACAGAGCAGAAGTTTTTAATTTTAATGAAGCCATCTTATCGATTATTTCTTTCATAGATCATGTCTCTGGTGTTGTATCTAAAAAGTCATCACCATACCAAAGGCCATGTAAGTTTTCTCCTATGTTATTTTCTGAGAATTTTATAATTTTGCATTTTACATTTAGATCAGTGATCCATTTCGTGTTAATTTTTGTGAAGAGTATAAGTTTTGTGTCCAGATTCATTTTTTTGCATGTGGATGTCTGGTTGTCCCAACACCATATTTGAAAGACTACCTTTGCCCCACTGAATTGCCTTTGATCCTTGTCAAGATCATTGACTGTATTTATGGGGGTCTATTTCTGGGTTTTCAGTTCTGTTCCCTTGACCTGTTTGTCTATTCTTTCACCAATATTACATTTCTTGATTATTATAGCTTTAAAGTGTCACAAAGTTCAGTAGTGTTAGCTTTCCAACTTTGTTCTTCTCCTTCAATATTGTGTTGGCTATTCTGGGTCTTCTGAATCTCCATATAAACTTCAGAATCAGTTTGTTACTATCCATAAAATAACTTGCTGGGATTTTGAAAGGGATTGATTTAATCTATAAATCAATTTGGGAAGAGGTAACATCCTGACCATATTGAGTCTTTCTATGCATGAACATGGAATATCTCTCCATTTATTTAGTTCTTTGATTTCATTCTTCAGAGTTTTGTAGTTTTACTCATACAGATCTTGTACATGTTTTGTTAGATTTATATCTAGGTATTTTATTTTGGAGGGTGCTAATGTAAATGGTACTGCGTTTTTAATTTCAAATCCCATTGTTCATTGTTTGGCTTCTGTATATAAACCTGGTATTCTGCAACCTTGTTATAATCGTCTATTAGTTCCAGGAGATTTTTTTTTGTCAGTTCTTTAGGCATAACGATTAACATAGGTAATCATGTCACTTGCAAAGACTATTTTATTACTTCCTTCCCAATAAGTACATTTTTTATTTCCTTTCTTTACCTTATTGTATTAGCAAGGACTTCCAGTATGATACTGAAAAGCTGTGGTAAGAGGAAACATCCTTGCCTTGTACCTGATCTTTTTTTTTATTATTATTATTATTGGTTGTGTTGGGTCTTCGTTGTGGTGCACAGTCTTCTTATTGCAGTGGCTTCTCCTGTTGCGGAGCACGGGCTCTAGGCGCGTGGGCTTCAGTAGTTGTGGCGCACGGGCTTAGTTGCTCCGCGGCATGTGGGATCTTCCCAGACTAGGGCTCGAACCCGTGTCCCCTGCATTGGCAGGCAGATTCTTAACCCCTGGGCCACCAGGGAAGTCCCTGTACCTGACCTTAATGGGGAAACTAAGTCTCTCACCATCAAGTACGATGTGAGCTGTAGGGTTTTTTGTAGATAGCTCCTCAACTTTATTAAGTTGAGAAATTTCCCCTCTATTCCTAGTTTACTGAGACCTGTTAGGTTTTTACAAACAACAGCTAGAATTGAAAACCTGTCTCACAAGAAGGGAAAGGAGGCTTCAGACTCTCAATGTTCATTTGGAGAAGGAAGTCTATGTCAGGAGAGCCTCGGTGCTCTTTAATGGACAGTGAGCCTCCCATAGGAGCTGTGGGACTTCTTTCGAGTGAGCTAGATCACAGCAAGTTACCAGGTTTCCCTCAGAAATCTGCTTCAAAACTTCGATTTGCCTGTCTAAGAGTCAAGGACAGAGTACTGACCTGATTGCTTCACCCCATTGTTGTTGTGTGTTTTTGCACCATAACTTCACCATCTCCCTTCTCACTTCCCCTGGAGGTTATTCCTGACCTGAGAGAGCTCTCTAACGCTCCTGGCCATAGTTCAACAACTACCACAGGCAGTGAGAAACAGCCCATGAAGTAGTCCCAGAGCTCAAATCTCTGCCCCTAGTTCCTCCCTCTCGGTAGAAGCTCAAACACATTCAAGGATGAATCTACTCCCATTACTTAGATTAAGGGGACCAAGGAACTGTGTTTCTTACCAGTTTCTTGCCCCATCCCATATGCCAGCCTCCACATGTTGCTTTTGAATATTCTAAATGTTCCTAGGCTAAAGCCAAAGATTAATCTAAACAGGGTGATAACCAGTATGGCCCAGACACCTACTGACCGGAATGGATACCAGCCTGGCTGGGACAGAGCCTGGCAGCCCCCGGTTAAGGCAGGCATTAGTCCTTTGGCTGCTGGATGGCAGATCAATCTGGAGACCTAAGGGAGGGATCTGAGGGGGCTGCAGAGGGAGCTCCAGCGAGGACTTTTTACCAACAAGTGAGCAGATATTTCAATGTTGTAACAACCAGTACAGCCATTCTGGTGTATATCAGCTGAATGAGGGGCCTAAGTAGATGGATAACATTTGGCTGTTTTACTAAAGTTTTTCTCCATCTTCTCTCTTATGCATGAGACAGAAGGTGCCCCGGACGACAACACACTGGGAGCTTTGCTCCCTGGAGAGATTACTAAAGAAACTAAATACACACATACCTGCAGAACCTTTCTTAGAAGTGTTATCTGAGCAAAATAGCGCTATCTTAAAAATCATAATGCCACCCTCACCATACTCTAAAGATCTTGACTCCAGCTAGCACTGAATAAATGTACATTTTTTTCATCCTAATTGTTTTCAGACCACCGACTAGAATTACAGCATGAAAAGGCCGCTGTCATGTTCAGTATACATTTTTAATAGACATCTTTAAACATTTAGACAAAATATTATTTTTAAATGGCAATTCTTTAACTGGTAAATGTAATTATCTAACTTTAAAGAAAAAAAAAGCTGACAATCAAAATATTCTGTCACTGCTTTACCGAAGCACCTAAAATATCTTTTCAGCAAATGAAATGATTCTTTATTTTATGCTTTTAAAAATGCATTAGGGTAATTGCTCTGCAACAAATCACCTTCTCTGCTCCAAGCTCGACTGCCACATCCCTCACGTGTCCATCAACTGTGCACATTGTCATGATCTGATGATCGCCTGGGGTGAATCCCCCAACAGCATGTTTATAAGAGTATTCAGTTGAGCAATCTGCAAAATAATTATATTTCAATGGAGATATTATGCTGTGAAAAAAAATCTATTTTATGTCAAGTGCTAAATGAAGCAGTTATAGAACCAAGGCACATTTATTGGTGCTTCTAATCAAAGCAAATAACTTTTGCAAGCTGATCATTCCATTGTTTTCTTGCAATTTTAATTTGCTTCCTTAATAACAAAAATATACTTTTCAACCAGCAGTCGTCACTTTACTTCTGAATGAACAAAACACTAGATCTTTTTTAAAAAAACAATTCCTGGTTTACCATCTCCATATGGTTGGAATCTATTTTCCCAAAGTGCTATGGTTAAAAAAAGAATTGTACAGAAGTTAGTCTCCTTACAAAGGTTGTCTCAAAGTCCACATTTTCCTTAAGTCCAAAGAGGGACTAAGGGACCCTTAACCCTATCTGTTGGTGGCAGAAGAGTTGAGGAACTTTTGCTCCGATGCACTTCATTTGTTCCTTTGTAAAGTTTAAGGTTCAAACCCGAGAAGGTTCTTTGTAGGCTTCAAGTTGAATGCATCCTGCTTTCTTTCAACATGCAGTCATCACCACCGCAACAGCGAGAGCCCCGAGCTTACCTCTTAGGACCAGATTTCAAACCATACATTTGTATTTCCAGAAAATGTTGAGTACATAAAGAAATCACTCTTTTAAGCTTCAAAATGTAATTTAAAAAAGCCATAGACTTTCACCATACCTCAGCAAGCCTGACCACAAACACTGTGACATAGAGTATTAATGAGTTTCTCATGAGAATAATAGTTCACATTTCCTGAAGGCTCACTATGTGCCAGGTCCTCCTTTAAGTGCTCTTAAGGGTCCCCTCCTCTAATACTCACAACAATCCTATGAAATATAGTCTCTGAGTAGCCCATTTCACTGATGGGGAAGCTAAGGCTAGAGAGATAAAGTAACTTGCCCAACGATCTAGCCAGTTTTCCTAGATGTCCTCTGTCAGTGCTCAACAGATGTTGACCCACAGCCCCACACCTGCTTAAGAAAGTCTTCTCCCACAAAAAAACATTTCAAGTCCTCACCCACATCCCAATGGTCCACCAAATCTGAGTGCTGGTCAAAGTCACTTGAACAGCCAAGTCCACCACATAATGAAGATGCAGGGAATGGAGGTCCCAGGATCTCGGGGTATCCTTTTCTCTAAGGCTCAACAAGCACTAGCCCGAGAGAAAGTTCATTCCTCCTCCTCCCGCTTTCAACCTTATTTGCAGAAAAGACCCATTGGAAATCCTATCCAAACCTCACAGTAGGATTTCCCTTTCTAATATCTGCCTGTTTTCAAGCAGGAAGTGTGACTAATCACAACACTGTGATCGGAAGAGCTTACAGAGGGCTCTTGGCCTGGCTCTGATTACACCGCACTCCTTCAGCACCAGCCAGCCACTGCCCCAGGAGGATGCTCCGTCTCCACTTCACCCCCAAACCTGGCACGAAGGCCCCAGAAAGGGGAGAGGGCGCTTCCAGCTTCTGGCTGCCCCAGGACAAAGCCGTGGACGGTGCCGCTTGCTCTACCCTCTCCACCTCCCGTTCCTGCCCTCCAGCCATCCTGCTCTACGCGCTTGTTAGCAGGAAGCCTATGCCATCTATAAGGGACTGATTATAACAGCCGAGAAATAGTAGTGATATGTACTCAGAACCGAGCAAGTTAAAAAAAAAAAAAAGAGCAATTATTTACTCCAGGGGAAAAAAGGTAGTTTGAGGAAAAATGATTATGTTACACTTATTGACTAGATAGTGAACAATATTAACCCAGTCCTAACGATGTAAACACGAATATTAATTGAACAAAAATTGCGATATCTAAGGGTTGAAGGTGAGAAGGGAGGGAGGTAAATTAGAGAGCTAAATTGTCATCTACTGCAAGAGAAAGTCAAGCGGAAAGGACTGAAGCGTGAAGTAACAGTGTGAGCACAGGATCTGGAAATAAGCGGGTAAATACCTGAAGAAACAGTTTAAAAAATTGAAAGTGGTCGCCTCTGGAGGAAAAGATTAGAGGTGGGAGGAAGAAGGCAGAGGCCTCCTGCTCTTTGTTATAAGCCTTTCTCCTTGGTTAACTATGTGCATGTATTGCCTTAATAAAACATAAGTTGGGGCTTCCCTGGTGGCACAGTGGTCTGCCTGCCAATGCAGGGGACGCGGGTTCGAGCCCTGCTCCAGGAAGATCCCACATGCCGGGGAGCAACTAAGCCCGTGTGCCACAACTACTGAGCCTGCGCTCTAGAGCCACAACTACTGAGGCTCACGGGCCTAGAGCCCGAGCTCCGCAGCAAGAGAAGCCACCGCAGTGAGAAGCCCACACTCCAGAACGAAGAGCAGCCCCCGCTCGGCGCAACTAGAGAAAGCCCGCACGCAGCAACGACGACCCAACACAGTCAAAAATAAAAAAAACTAGGGCTTCCCTGGTGGCGCAGTGGTTGAGAGTCCGCCTGCCAATGCAGGGGACGCGGGTTCGTGCCCCGGTCCACGAAGATCCCACATGCCGCAGAGCGGCTGGGCCCATGAGCCATGGCCGCTGAGCCTGCGCGTCTGAAGCCTGTGCTCCGCAACGGGAGAGTGAGAGGCCCGCGTACCGCAAAAATAAATAAATAAATAAATAAGTTAAGTTAAAGATATAATCAAATGAGATACTGTTTGTAAATGACTCTGGCGCCTGGAACACAGCGAGCACACACTAAGGCTGATAGCGCAGCTGCTCCTGCGCTGTCCCTGCTTTGCTGCCGGCCGTGTGCAGAACCGCTGCCCGTGCAACATCTTGTGTTACTACGGATGGTGACTGCATTTGGGGTTCTGTCTCAGGCTTCCTCTCCACTTCCATCACGCTGCCTTCCTGCTGCTGCTTGCGTCTGGCTTTCCTGTCTGCTGCTCCCTCCGCCTAGAAGGCTTGCCTCCCAGATGTTCTCACCTACTCACCCTTCAGTCCCTCTCAAAGTCACCCCCCTCCCCCGCCATCCTAGCTAAAATAGCACTTCTGATCCTCTTTAGTCTCTCCCCTCGCCCTACCATATCTCCCTCACAGCACTTGTCACTAACTGAAGTATCCGTTCACCTACCCATTCCCTCTCTCTCAAATGAATATCAGCTTCCAAAGGGCAAGGACTGTCTTCGCTGATGTGTCCCCAGCACTGGAACCAGGCCTAGTAGGCATTTAAGTGGCTAGAAGGCTGAATGGGTGGGAAGATGGGTGAATAAATAAATGAAAGCTGGTTTGGAGGTTCTAGCAGGAGCTCCCGTGACTAAAGAACGGTCCACCTCTATCAGAGGAGGTCATCCTTGTAGACTGGGCATGTGGGAGGGACACACACAGAGCAGTGAGGAAGGGAACACCACCTAGCCAACCAGATCAGCCTCACGTCCACTGAGTGAGCGAACGAATGCCCTCAGGTTATGAAAGTGTCTCAGCCTATGGCCTGTGCAGTCCTTGCGTTAAGGTGACTTCCAGGTGGACCCACGTTATTTCCAGAGATTGCTGCCTCTGTCCTTATCTCTGCTTTACCCATCAAAGCCTGCCATGCCGGTCCCTTCCCCTCCTGCCTCGTCACATTTCTTCCAACGGCAGGTCTCCATCTCTCAGGAAGAAACCTACTTGGAGCCTCTTCAATTGATAAGGTCAAAACATATTTTGCATAGTCAGATAGCTTTCGTAAGTTCTGGACATCAGGTTTCCAAGAACACAGAACAAGGACAGCTACTAGAGTGACATAATAATGAATGCGAATACACTTGACCGAGAAAAAGCCCCAGGAAATTGCACTGTTGTCTGTCTCATTTGTACTCATGGGATTTTAATTTTTGGAGGTAACAGAGTGGCAACACAGAGAGGCGAGGGCCACTGAAAGATTTTTATCACTTACATTTCCCGAGAGGCACACCACGTCTTGCAGCACCACGCACAGTGAGGAAACAGAAGCAGGCTCAAGGGGAAAGCCCAGGCCAGGGCCTTTGTTGTGTTTTCCACAGGAAAGGCAGAGCAGGGTAAACAGCTTGAAGGATTTGCTAGTTTGAACTCTCCGGGTGGTCTCTGGTCTATCGGGGTGGTCTCTAGCTGTCTGGGACCTGGTCTGGGGGACTTAGGGCAGGGAGAATATTGTCTTGATATGTGAGAATTAGGTAATAAGGAGGGTCAGAGCATGGGCTCCGGACTGATGGAGAGATAAACTGTTGCCCTTAGTTTGGCCCTGCAATTAATGGGTGCCAAATAGCCACGGAATCTAAGAAACAGTCAGAACATCAGCACCCATAATATTAACAGGTCTTTCCTTTACTTGGCCAAAGGTAGATACTGCAGCTAAGGAGAGAGTGTCTCCTCCTGTCTCCTGAAGAAGTCTTTAAAAATGTGCTTTGTGCAGTCTATTGATTTCTGTCAGCACCAAAAATTATCTTTAAAAAATGCTCAACATCATTAATCATTAGAGAAATGCAAATCAAAACTACAATGAGATATCATCTCACACCAGTCAGAATGGCCATCATCAAGAAATCTAGAAACAATAAATGCTGGAGAGGGTGTGGAGAAAAGGGAACACTCTTGCACTGCTGGTGGGAATGTGAATTGGTACAGCCACTATGGAGAACAGTATGGAGGTTCCTTAAAAAACTAAAAATAGAACTACCATATGATCCAGCAATCCCACTACTAGGCATATACCCAGAGAAAACCATAATTCAAAAAGAGACATGTACCAAAATGTTCATTGCAGCTCTATTCACAATAGCCCGGAGCTGGAAACAACCTAAGTGTCCATCATCGGATGAATGGATAAAGAAGATGTGGCACATATATACAATGGAATATTACTCAGCCATAAAAAGAAACGAAACTGAGCTTTTTGTAATGAGGTGGATAGACCTAGAGTCTGTCATACAGAGTGAAGTAAGTCAGAAAGAGAAAGACAAATACCGTATGCTAACACATATATATGGAATATAAGAAAAAAAATGTCATGAAGAACCTAGGGGTAAAACGGGAATAAAGACACAGACCTACTTGAGAATGGACTTGAGGTTATGGGGAGGGGGAAGGGTAAGCTGTGACAAAGCGAAAGAGAGGCATGGACATATATACACTACCAAACGTAGGCTAGATAGATAGTGGGAAGCAGCCGCAGAGCACAGGGAGATCAGCTCGGTGCTTTGTGACTGCCTGGAGGGGAGGGATAGGGAGGGTGGGAGGGAGGGAGATGCATGAGGGAGGGGATGTGGGAACAGATGTATATGTATGACTGATTCACTTTGTTATAAAGCAGAAACTAATAAAAAAAAAAAAAAAAAAAAAAAAAAAAAAAAAACATTTAGTGTCATTAACAAATCAAAATCTTTAACAATTCATATCTCTACAATTCTTTTTTTGTTGTTGTTTTCCTGTATGCGGGCCTCTCACTGTTGTGGCCTCTCCCGTTGCGGAGCACAGGCTCCGGACTTGCAGGCTCAGCGGCCATGGCTCACGGGCCCAGCCACTCCACGGAATGTGGGATCCTCCCGGACCGGGGCACAAACTCGCGTCCCCTGCATCGGCAGGCGGACTCTCAACCACTGCGCCACCAGGGAAGCCCCTCTACAATTCTTTTAACAAAAACCAGATATACTACTGTAACTTATAAGATTCAGAAACTTCCAGTAGATAGCAAGGAAAGGTAAAAAAATCCAAACTCAGATGCTCTTTAGAAATTGGTAGGCTTTTATTTTACCAGTAACATTAGAAACATCCATTCTAGAATCAGAAAAAATACTTTTCTCAAATTAATAAAAATCAATAACCTCAAATCATAAATAGGTGATTGGACCCCTCTCTAATTCACACACCACATCAATATGGATTGTGAAATTGAAAAAAAAGTTGACTTATCATGATTTGGTTTAAAGATGAATGTAAATCCCCCCACCCCTGATGATGTTAAAATATCATTAGGAAAGCTTAATATCTCCACGATCAAGTATCTCTGTTCTTAGTGGTATCAGCAATGTTCAGAAACTTCCACTGAGCCTTTCTTCTATCCCAGTGTAACTTCCCATCTTTGAAAAACGATGCCAAATAAACTAACATGCATTTATGTACTGTGAGTGCCTTGAAGGCTATGCATCTTTTGGTCCTTATCTAGGAGACACAGCAGAGCCACAAGATCATAAGATTTGGACCAAGTAACATGTATGAAATGATGAGAGAAAAATTAAGAATTTAACTGGGTTGAACCAACTAAATCAAGGACCAGGTGGGCTACAATACCACTACAAAATTTCACAGAGAAAGAAGTCTCAGGGACTCCCCTGGCAATCCAGCGGTTAAGACTCTGTACTTCCACTGCAGGGGGCACGGGTTTGACCCCTGGTCGGGGAATTGAGATCCCAAATGCCTCGCGGTGCGGCCAAAAAGAAAAGAAAGGAAAAAAAAGGTCTCAGACCGGGACTCAGTGACTGGATAGGCCCGAAAGAAATGGAGGACAAAGCTGTCATTTTCCCAGGTGCAAAAAAAGGATGACTGAAGGGAGAGGGACAGAAGCCAGAATGCAGTGAGTCAGATGAAGTGCTGGTTTGTATGGTCAGAGGGAGCTACAGAGGGATCTAGAGGGAAGGAATGGCTTATTAAAAGCAGTATTTGGGGGCTGATGGTGTGAGGTATGTGCCATTGCACAGGAGGCTCTTAGAAGAATCCAGGCGTAAGACCGTAGGCCACAGGGAAAAGAACAACCCCTGGAGATATTTTAAAGAGAGAAATGGCCCAGTATTCTAAGTGAGGGGGGCAATACCATGTGGAGGTTAAGAGCATGGGCCAGGGCCAAAGGAAAAAAAGGGGGGGGGAATTCCCTGGCTGACCAGTGGATAGGACTTGGCACTTCCACTGCCAGGGCCAGGGTTCAATCCCTGGTGGGGAAGATACTGCAAGCCTTATGCACCGGCCAGGGGTTTCTGGAGACCTGTCCCTCCACTTATGACTGAATGACCTTGAGCACACTGATTAGTTCTTTCACCTGAGACATGGAACAAGGATGCCTGCAGGCCAAGGACTGTTGTGAGGATTAAAGGCCTGGAAACACGTTAGCACAGTGTCTGGGGCATAGTAAGTGTCCAATAAATGGACAATAGTATTTTTGATTATTTAAATTTTAAAATTATTATTAAGAGAGAAGACTCACTGATAATTTCCACATTTTTTTTTTTTTTTTTTTTTTTGCGGTACGTGGGCCTCTCACTGTTGTGGCCTCTCCCGTTGAGGAGCACAGGCTCTGGACGTGCAGGCTCAGCGGCCATGGCTCACGGGCCCAGCCGCTCTGTGGCATGTGGGATCTTCCCAGACCGGGGCACGAACCCGTATCCCCTGAATTGGCAGGCAGACTCTCAACCACTGCGCCACCAGGGAAGCCCTAATTTCCACATTTCTAACCGAGGGGTACCACAGACAGAACTGGGAGAGAAAGGCTCCATCGGGACGTGAGCAGCGAGTCCCAATGACCTGAGACTTAAGCTGACTTCACGCGGATAGCGAGCATTCTGGTGGAGGTCCCTACAAAATTAAAACCCAGAAGTTCATATCTAAGCACACAAATAAAATTCAGAAATGAAAGTTACTCTTCAGGAAACAAAATATTAGGGAAATGGCTAAATTTTACTTCCAAAGCTTGTTTCTTGTAAGACTTTGCTGAAAAGAAAACTAACAATTCTTTGGAAAGCATATATTTTGTTCAGTGATTAAAAGAAAAAAACAGAAAACAAACAAATAAAACATGAAGGGCACTCGAGTTAAAAAATGCAGAAAGAAAAGTTTCTGAAATTTGATCATTTGGTCCTGAAATTGACCATACTTAGAACAAACAATTGAATGATTTCTATTTTTTCTGCATGTGTTTCTCCATCTCTGGCCTTCTATAATAAAAGTTTGCAATAGTCAATTCTCAATTAACTTTGTTAATGGAAAGGAGCAGTGACATAGATAAAAACAAACTACAGATAACACAAAAATGATTTACTGCCACTCATAGGTTCTCCTCAACCCCCAGCCTCCCATCTTCTCAAAGCCCTCTAATCAGAGCCTTCAGACCCCCAATGTGTGGTGTCAGAAGGAGACTGTGGGTCACATAGATAATCTACTCAAGGGTAATGGATCTGACTACAATTTAACATTGATTAATTATAGTGTCCAATTTTAATTCCATACCATTCGCTAACTAATTAGATAAGGTTTTTCTATGTCCTATTTTTGGCACAGAAAATTCTAAGCATAGGTACTTTAAAATTAGCAACGCTGTTGAGATTTAATAACTGTTTATCTCCAACCTCACAATGAGCACTGTGCAAAGGTCAGGAGACCTAGGTCTTCCTGGTCCTACCTGTGACAGGGGCTTTGCAACACCAGCTAATACATTCACTTCTCTGAACTGTTTCCTCATTTATAAAGTGGGGCTGGACAAGGTGGATGTCTGAGGTTGCCTCCAGGGCTACCATTCTTGTTGAGGTCATCCTTATGATGCATACCTTGTTTTTAACATGTTTGCCCTAGGACCTGTACTCTTAAATTTATGGCAGTGGTTCTTATCCAGGGGCAATTTTCCTCCCAGGAAACACGTGGCAATGTCTGGACTGGGAGGGAGAAGGTGATACTGGCATCTAGTGCGTAAGAAGCCAGCGACGCTGCTAAACACTGTATCAATACAAGGCTCAGGACAGTCCTCTACAACAAAGAATCATCTGGTCCAGAATGTTAATAGTGCCGAGGTTGAAAAACCCTAATACATAGGAAGGTATTCTGACATAGGTCAGGGGTCTAGGAATTGCCCTATTTTGGAAGAGGAACAGAAGTTTAAATTATAGGATAATAGAATATTAAATTGGAACTGACTACCGAAGCACCAAAGATTCTATAAATATGAAATTCCAAAGTGAGGTACCACATCACCTCATGGAAATTTTAAACAGCATTATTAAAAGCTGGATACGCAGCCCTAAAACCTACAAGGAGGCCATAAAAGGGTTGCAAGTGTAGATATTGGGGGAACATTTCTAAAAGGAACTCTTTTGCAGACAGCCACTGCCCTGTGTGACTCTTAATCCCATCCTACAGGGAAAGAGCTAAATTGGAGCCATTTGTAATTCTGCCCCCAGACAGCCTCCTGGGAGCGATGAGGTTCCAAAATCTCTGTAGAATGGAAAGTTCAGAAAACGAGGAATAAGAAGAGAGCACAGCTAGAGGATAGAATGTATGGCCCATCTCCCAGAACTACTGTTGGAGGGACCCTGCAGGGGAGGCTCTGAAGAGCACAAACACCCTTATGAGAAAAAGGTTCACTTTTAAGCTTCTGCCAGACCCAGATGGTACCAAACTAGCTCACAAACATACCATTCAAGTAAGCACTTTCCTGTACCCTTTTCCTTCCAGTCTCCCCTGTGCTCTGACCTTGGAGGAGTCTGAAGCTTAGAAAGTAGAGAAAGAGAAAATAAAGCCATTGGTACTTCCTTCCCCAAAGGCAGGTGAAGAACAGCCTATGGGTGGGTTAAGAGAAGTCTTATCTTTTAATGTATGTTGAAACACTGATTAATACATCCAACTGGAATTCTATTTCTAATCAAGATTGTGTTGATAGTAGGTATGACTTTCTACTCCTTAAGTAACTAGAACATTCCTGGAGGATGTCAGAACTTTCACCCACCAAAGGAGAAAAAAACCTCTATTAAATAAATTTTAGAAAGCAGTGGAAGTAAAAAATATGTTTCATTCCATTACATCTTACTGGTCACACTTGTTCATATACTAGCTATATACACAAACTTCCATTTTCCTTCCTTTAGAAATGTAGTCAAGATTCCTTATAAACTCTGCCTACGGGGAAAAAAACACCCTTGCTAGATATTCTCTTTTTAACTATACTAGAAATATCAAATTTCTTGAGTTCAAAAAATATAATTTTGGGGTTCCTATGAGTTTTGAATCCTGTTTATTAAACTTTGTACCCTGAGGGGAAAAAATTCTTACCTGTCATTAGACACAAAGTTCTCCAAAGATTATACACTCCAGAGATTATGCACTCAGCTATGAGTTCGCCCAGTACCTGCAGACTAACTTTGATGATCTCAGATTTTCAAGATTTGAGTTTAATAACGTTGTCAGATATTTTGAAAGGATGCCTTTTCAGCTATTGACATACATTAAATATGTTAACTATTTTTTTAACTACATGTTCCTGATTCACTTAAAAACCATAGAATCCAGAATGTCATCTTAAATTTGCAAGGACCTGAAATAATTTCTCCTGGGTGTCTTCAAAGGCACAATAGAGAGAGGTTCAAAATTGGTAGAAATGTCATGCAAAGATGGAAAAACAGTTTTGTATTTATTTAACTGTATACCACAAGTAAGTCTTCACCTAGAGATTTTTTCAAATTAAATATTATTGTTTCTTTTCTTTATACTTCCCTTTATATGATTATGACTAAAGAGAAAGAAGAAGAATCAGAGCCTTTAGAATATTTCCCAGGGCCCCTGATCCTCTAAAAGTGAGGTCGATAGACCAGTAGGTTCAGCAGGACCTGGGAGCTCATTAGATACAGAATTTCAAGCTCTGCCCCAGATCTACTGAATCTGAACCTACATTTTACAATATTTCTAGGTGATTCTCGCAGACATTAAAATTTGAGGACTGAGCTAAGCCACCATTGAAGAGGCCTGTGATGATACTGGATAACAATTTAACCCAAGACAATTAAGTGGAAATAACCCAGTTAGGATGAATTTCTTTAGACTCAAAAAATAAATCCACAGTAGAAGCAAAGTAAATCCTTGGAATGAAAATCAATTTTAATCCAAAGAGAGTGCTGCCAGAGACATTTCACAAAGTGCCATCTGTATGACCATAAGCAACTGATTCAGTGGAAATACAGCTTGGACTCAGTGTGTAACTCCCAAAACTGTGTTGGCCAGCTATTGTGTAGAACTCACAATATTCCTAATAATCCTGGCTGACTAATAATTGTGAACATTTTTTGTGTCCTCTCTTTTTGGCCTAACTTATGACTTCCTAAAGCCATGGACAAGATTGGGAAGATAGGAAGAAAAATATTGACCCAATGCATATTTTTCTTTTTATGCTGTTTGGGTGATACCTGCACCAGTGGTTCTCACTCTTTGCTACACATTCTAGAATGAGCTGGAGAACTTTCAAAGATCCCCATACCCAGGCTGTACCCCACACCAATTAAGTCAGAATCTCTGGAGTTGAGACCCAGGCATCAGCAGTTTCTAAAAGTCTCCAGGTGACTACAATGTGTAGCCAATGGGAGCCAAAGACCTATCCAAGTCAAACTGAAGCTGACAATGACGTGGTGGATTCATCAAAAGAAATAGCTAATATTCATAATTTATGCCCCAACTAGATTGGGTGGAGGTTAGGGGTAGTCATCTAAACTGACACATTACCCTCTCCCCCAACCACTACCCTTACTCAGACTCTCATGATCTCTAATCTAGACCATGATAGCGGCCTACTCGCTGGTCTCCTGCGCCTAGTCTTGGCCCATCATACATTGGTCTACATTGCCCGTCTTCTTCTCTGTCTACACCGCTCCCCCAACCCAGTGATTTGCCTAGAAAAAAATCAGACCATGTTCCCCCAACCTTAAAACCCATCAAAGGTTCAACTTTGCCCACCTAATAAGTTCCAAGATCCTTAACCTGGCAACTTAGGCCTTCCACGGTTTATCCCAGGCTAACTCCTCCAGCTTCACCTCCTGATCTCCTATCTCTAAGCTCCAGCAACTCTGAACCAGTAACACATTTCCACATTCCCCAAGCCACTCCATGCCCTTCAACCTTCACCCACACCTTCTTTTCATTTCTTGGACTAGCTAACTCCTGCTCACCATTCAAGACCTCAGCTCAGGTGTCCCTCCTCCCAGAAGCCTTCATTTTGCCCCACCCAACTCCCATAAAGGTTGCTTTCAGTGGGGCTCCTTTGTGCTCCAAAGGGAAGGGAATAGCATGTAAACAAGCACAGAGGTAAAAGAGCATGGTATGTTCTGAAAAAAGCAAATAAGCATTTTAAATAGATGCAGGAGAGAGATGTAATGCAAAAGAGATGGGAGTCCCAAATACTTAACCACCTCATTTCCATTACAAGGCAGGTACACACAGCCAGGTGATGACAGGCTCTCTAAATCATGAGAGCTTGGGTAAAAAAGGACCCCAAGCCAGTAAAAGGGAGAATTTTCTCTGTTGAAACTATAAAAACTTCATTCATTACAAATTTAATTTTAAA
Organism: Mesoplodon densirostris; assembly: GCF_025265405.1. Classification (NCBI taxonomy): domain Eukaryota; kingdom Metazoa; phylum Chordata; class Mammalia; order Artiodactyla; family Ziphiidae; genus Mesoplodon; species Mesoplodon densirostris. The sequence continues at coordinate 91,992,831 of NC_082668.1, forward strand.
ACTTACTAAAGAAAGATGAATTCCTAAACTCTGAATGATAAATAGACTTTATATGATTCTATCTGTAACTACTATCTAATCACTTTTACAACCCTCAGACTTTGATGAAGTTTCAGAATAATTTTGGGTTATTTTTGGTGTGAATAGTCCAGGAACCTCCTAGCCTGTGTTATTCTCATCAGAACCTATGAATTTTTAAAAAAAAAAATAACCATCTGGCCCCTAAAATAATAACAATAAAGCCACCCAGCTAGATTACAAATGGTACCAGGGTCACATGGACTGTTTCCAGTGCTGTTTCTTTTGCCTTGTTAGTCACAATATTTTTTTAGTTTCTCTTCCAGGTGGTTCAGTTGAAGGAAAGAAAATAACTAACATTTATTCTGTACCTATTTATATGCCAAACACTGTGTTTAAAGTATTTCTGTATATATCTCTGTATATAATAGTTACAACAACCTTGTGAAATAAGCATTATTATTTACTTCTCGCAATTGAAGAAACTGAAGCTTGGGAAGCTTAAGTAAGCTGCCCAAGGTCATACAATTGGTAAGATACTAATAAGTTCCATAAAGCTGCATCTTTATTCACAAAATAACAATGACAATAATACAATTAAAGGGAAAAGGAAACAAAGACTTAAAGCTTATGCCAAGCCCAAAGCAAAGATAGCAAAGTGTTTACAAGTAGCTAACAGTGTCATTTCTCTGCACAAAGTACTAGAACTCAACAAAGAGCTCTTAAGGATACCAGCTAATCTTTGACTGCCAATACTAAACTAACACAAGGCTCTCGTGTTTGTATTTCTTCATCAAGGAACAAAATTTCCGACTTAGTGCAAAGGAAGAAATAAGCACAATGCCGAGAATATTCTAAGAAAATGTTTAAAAACATAGCTGTTTTTCAATATTGTGTGTCTGTGTATGATCTCAGATATCAGACTTTTTCTCCTCATCTAAAATCATATTATTATCAGGCTACTTCTTTCCTAGAAACTGCTTTTTACTGATAAAATCTGAACTTACAAATCAGCTTCAGAAGGATATGTTAAAGATTCAGACCACAGCATTCCAAAATCCCTCCTCCATCACCCAAACACAAGTTCTAATGTACAGGTGTTTCAAGGGTGGATGTCTCTTACCTCTTAGCTACACTTTAAGAAATGGAAGGGGGCTTCCCTGGTGACGCAGTGGTTGAGAGTCCGCCTGCCGATGCAGGGGACACGGGTTCGTGCCCCGGTCCGGGAAGATCCCACATGCCGCGGAACAGCTAGGCCCGTGAGCCATGGCTGCTGAGCCTGCGCATCCGGAGCCTATGCTCCCCAACGGGAGAGGCCACAACAGTGAGAAGCCCGCATACCCCCCCCCCAAAAAAAAGAAAGAAATGGAAGGAAACCTCATTTGAAGTCTCAGAAGAAGGAATCACTTGTAAAAAAATATATATATATATATATATCTCAACTTGTAATTTCAGTGCAGCTTGACCTTTCAATGCTGATGTGGCCTATTTGTGGTGGTGACTGTATTATGTGCATGAGTCCATTAATATCTTCTGGATATAATATCATACTCCATTCACCACATTAAGAGTTTAGCAGCTGAAAACTCCAAATACACTGAAGTTGTCTGGCTAAAAAACACTCTTTTTGGATGGAATGTCCTATAAATACCAATTAAATCTATCTGGTCTGTTGTGTCATTTAAAGCTTCTGTTTCCTTATTTATTTTCATTTTGGATGATCTGTCCATTGCTGTAAGTGAGGTGTTAAAGTCCCCCACTATTATTGTGTTACTGTCAATTTCCCCTTTTATAGCTGTTAGCAGTTGCCTTATGTATTGAGGTGCTCCTATGTTGGGTGCATATATATTTATAATTGTTATATCTTCTTCTTGGATTGATCCCTTGATCATTATGTAGTGTCCTTCCTTGTCTCTTGTAAAATTCTTTATTTTAAAGTCTATTTTATCTGATATGAGTATTGTTACTCCAGCTTTCTTTTGATTTCCATTTGCATGGAATATCTTTTTCCATCCCCTCACTTTCAGTCTGTATGTGTCCCTAGGTCTGACGTGGGTCTCTTGTAGACAGCATATATATGGGTCTTTTTTTTTGTATCCATTCAGTGAGGCTGTGTCTTCTGCTTGGGGCATTTAATACATTCATGTGTAAGGTAATTATCAGTATGTATGTTCCTATTACCATTTTCTTAATTGTTTTGGGTTTTTTTCCTAGGCCCTTTTCTTTTGTGTTTCCCTCTTAGAGAAGTTCCTTTAACATTTGTTGTAGAGCAGGTTTGGTGGTGCTGAATTCTCTTAGCTTTTGCTTGTCTGTAAAGCTTTTGATTTCTCCGTTGAATCTGAATGAGATCCTGCCGGGTAGAGTAATCTTGGTTGTAGGTTCTTCCCTTTCATCACTGTAAATATATCTTGCCACTCCCTTCTACCTTGTAGAGTTTCTGCTGAAAAATCAGCTGTTAACCTTACAGGAGTTCCCTTGTATGTTATTTGTCATTTTTCCCTTGTTGCTTTCCATAATTTTTCTTTGTCTTTAATTTTTGTCAATTTGATTACTATGTGTCTCTTTGGGTTTATCCTGCCTGGACTCTCTGCGCTTCCTGGACTTGGGTGGCTGTTTCCTTTCCCACATTAGGGAAGTTTTCGACTATAACCTCTTCAGATATTTTCTCGGGTCCTTTCTCTCTCTCTTCTCCTTCTGGGACCCCTATAATGTGAATGATGGTGTGTTTAACGTTGTCCCAGAGGTCTCTTATGCTGTCCTCATTTCTTTTCATTCTTTTTTTTTTTATTCTGTTCCTCAGCAGTGAATTCCACCATTCTGTCTTCCAGGTCACTTATCCTTTCTTCTGCCTCAGTTATACTGCTATTGATTCCTTCTAGTGGATCTTACAGGATTAAAATGAGAATCATACTCTGGAGCTACCAACAATAAACACATGTTAAAAATAACAACCTCACAGCAACAGAAATCATGCCCAAGATTTAATAGAAGATTAATTAAGGAGCTACTAACCCCTAATCTGAGGTCCCTATTTGTTCATCAAGGTTCACCCTCATTTGTTCCCATCTTAGCCTTAAGGAAAATAAACTAACATAAAATAAAATAGGGACTTTCCTGGTAAGTGATAAACAATTCCCCTTCCAATCAACCTGGGTTCTATCCCTGGTCCGGGAACTAAGATCCCACATGCTGCAGGGCAACTAAGCCCACGCACCACAACTACTGAGCTCACATGCTCTGGAGCCCACGCACTGCAACTAGAGAGAGAAAACCCACATGCCACAACTAGAGAGAAGCCCGCGTGCCACAATGAAAGATCCCACATGCCGCAAATAAGACCCGACACAGCCAAAAATTTTAAAATAAAATAAAATAAACCACAGTGTGTAAATAAAATAAAATAAATAAAATAATCCTGAATACCTCATGATACCCAAGGAGACCACAACACTTCCATGTTGCATTAAAGAGGGTTTTTCCAAGGTCAGTGTGAGCTTTACTACATAGATTGTGTTTACATATAAGATACAAGCACTTTTTAAACTGTCTGAAAATACTGGTAATCTGAAAACTATGACTTGCTTAAAATCATACACTCTGTGATGTCTTTTCAATAGTCCCTGTGATCTTCTAATATGGGTAAGTGGTTTTTACCAAGCTAACCACCAGCCTTGAAATACCTAATGATGCCCTGAGACTGGAGGGAATCATTCCAAATTGCTCTAAATTGCACTTCCCATGGTAAGAACAAAGGGTGACACTTAACTCAAGGCCAACAGCCATGGACCTTGGGGGGTCCAATTTTCAACTCAGGATTCCAGTCTTGGGAACTTCAGGATTTTAAAGTACAGTATCCTAACCTGGTATGTAGAGTGAACTTGTCCGTTTACCCAGAGAAAGAGCCTGTGTGGTGGTTTTGTGATTTTCCTAAGATCTCCCTTCTTTGCTAGAAGCTGGAGATCTCCCAGCTAGAGATGGAGCTAACTGGGAAAATGGCCAAGGCACTGCCCCCCTATGTCATCATTTATCCAGACTCCTCCTAAATTTCTAAATGTTCTCCTTAAAGATAAGCTATCTCATTCTCAAAATGCATGTCAGCACTCTATGCCAGACCTATTATAGCAAATCATGAATGATAGAGGAAATCAATTTCCCTCTGGGAAAATCACACTTTATTAGGATATTTTCTGGTTGCAAGAAATAGAAATCCATTTGAACTAGCTTAAGCAAAGGAAATGTGCATTATAAGAATTCTGGGGTATCTTGAGGAATTCAAGAGTTGTTAAACAGCCAAGCTTCAGAGAGGGCAAGAAGCAGGAATTAGAACATTTTAGGGAACACTGAAAGACTTTTTTCCATCTCTCAGCATCGGCTTCCTTCTTCTGTTTCCCAGTCTTCACGGTAGAAAATGGTCATCACCAGAACTTCGCTCAGTGATGTGCTCTCCTCCATTCAAGGCAGCATCCAGACCTATGTACTCTTGCCACTAATTCCACTTTTCCAAGAAAGGAATCGATTGACTTAGTTTGGATAAGGTGCCCAACTCAAACAATCACTTGTGGCCAAGAGGAGGTGTCACTTGTTCAAACATGGCTGCCCCCACTGAAACAATGGATTAGAGGGACATGAAGACAGAATAGAGTTGACAAATTTGGAAAGTAATAATACAGGATGCCCAGTCAAATTTGAGATCACATAAATAACAAAAAAAAAATTTTTAGTATAAGTATGTCCTATGCAGGACACTAGTATACTGGGTGATGTTAATAGATATTCCATAGAAATAGTTTCCATGATTAAAAAGGTTTGGAAAGCATTGGGTAACATCTATCAACTCAGCGGGCACTGTAACTCTCTAAGTGGGGACATGAGGTGGACAGTGTTTCCCAAACTTATCTGACTTTGGAAAAGTCACCAAATACCTAGTGTTGCTCAGAAGCCAGTCTGAGAAATGCTGACATAAGGCAGATATATCAAGAAAGATGAATTAGGAAAATTAGCAACCACTTATGGATGTCTTGATGTTAAGTCACACAAGAGCTCCCAACAATTCTGAAGGTAGGCCAATGGAAATCTGCACTATCAATAAAACGCACGCTAAGGTCTTGAGCCTGCATCCATGAGTCCTAGCCCTGCTCATTTCTCCTTTTATTCTCCATTATCACAATGACTTAAACCTACACCAAATTTTACAGTTGTTTGATTATTTTATTGAGACCATTTCAGCCCCTTTTCATAACGCTTCTAGACCATTCCTAATAACTGCATTCCCTACCAAAATCACTACTCTATTTACATATTACATTATGATCTGGAAAATTCTGATTGTGGCCAGTGAAAACTGCCTATAAGAAGTGACAACAAATCATGCCAGCAACAGATGAGCAGCCAAAGGCTATTTTTCCCAATCATACAACTGACCTTCTTGAAACTGCCATCTCTTCAGCCCCTTTTGACCTTACCCTTGAATCATTTACTGTCTCTTCTTTTGGCATCTTGACTTCTCTGCTGCCCACTCTCATTCAGAATTTTTGTCAGTCCCTTCAATCCGTTAACATACCTTTCCATGATAGGTCCTTCTGGGGGTTCTGACATGCCTCCAAAGACAGAAAACACAAACATAATCCTGTTTGAAACACCTCCACCATGTGCACCCTCTTGAACTTGGATGTACCAGTTTTCAAAATGTATATGTGTCATGAAGCAAGTATGAAAAAAAAAATCACAGCTTAAAATTTGTCCCAGGTTATAAGATCTACAAGGACCCAGTATGAGTGACTTAACCAGGGTTAATTGGAAATTGAAATGCCGACTGGATATCTGATGATATTAAAACTTTTTAATATTTGATGATATTTTAAAAAGTAGTGTTTTTAAATGTGTTAGTGGGCTTTGTGGTTTTGTTAAGAATAAATAGGGGAAAGGAAGATGAAAAAAAGGGAGAGTGTCATAACTGCTATGAAAAAATATGTCATCTGGAATTCGCTTCAAAATAGTACAGGTGAGAGGGAATGGATGACAGTGTAGACAGGGCAAGGCTGGCTGGGCGTTCATGGTTGTTCTAGTTGGGTGATGGGTACTTGGGAGAGGGCATCCATTATACTATTCTGTTTATTTTTGTGTATGTTCAAAATGATCCATAATAAAATATTTTAAATAAATAAATAGGGTTATTTGATGAGGAGAACCTGGGGCTAGAAAGTGGGAATTATGGGACCAGTCCTGCCACAGATCCTGGACTGGAAACTGAAAGAAAGCTTGAGAGATTACCTTCTTGTCCGTGGTTCCAGGCTTCATCCTGTAGAGCATTTACAGTACTGAGGAACTGGTGGTGGCCCTCACCCAAAACTACAGAGATGTTTCTGTTCGGGGGAGATCTCTTTGCTCTGGCCCCTCACCAGCTGGACATGGGTGTTCACTCCCCGTGTTGGGGAATTTGCACCAGGTCTTGGTTTTTGCTGGTGCAGTCACTCAAGGAGTAGACATCAAGTACTGAGCGTTTTTCATTTGTTCTCTGTGGAAACCTTTGTTTCCCTCCATGGGCTTTCCAAGACGCTGGCTGTTGCTCTGAGGCCGAGTTTTCTGCCCTTCTCATGTGAGCCCTCTGGGTTGCTATTCTCTTTGCTGATCTTCTTTCTCTCGTGTTGAGATGACAGGAGGTGCTCTTCAAACCCTAGCAGGAAGAGTGCCTTTCGGAGAAGAGCACGAGCTCCAAGCAGAACCACCCCTCAGAAATCAAAGACATGACAGTTCCTGTGGGACAGTTTTCAACAGCCCGCTGCAGCAGCAAGTGGGACTACCAAGGGCCAGCATCACGTGCTCTACAAAAACACAAGCTCTGAGGGGAATTCTGGCTCACGGTCAGATGGAATTCGTGACCTGCTTACAGGATAGGTGTTTGGGAGACATATCAATGCTTTCACGGAAAGAGATGACTTCCTGGATCGGTCTAGGCTCTTAGCTTCAAACCACAGGAACCAATTCTGGCAGATGTAAGCAAGGTAAGAATTTACTGAAAAGATGTGTTCGTAGCTCAGATTCTCCAGGAAAACTAAAAAGCCACATTGACACTAGAGGTTGGAACAGGGGAAGTGAAGTTTCCAGTGTCATGGCTAAAACCCCCTGCCCTGTTCCTAAACACTGAGAACCACCACCGCTGTCAACAGACCAGCCCTCGATGCTGCTTCTTCAGCTCACTAGCTCCAGAGCCAGGTCCAAGCCAGGGGCATCCAATTGGCTGGGCCAGGGATCTGCCCACACCCCACCTCTAGGAAAGGATGGGGAAGGAGCATCCTTTCCTATCTCCCCACTGGCTTCCACGGGGGGTGTCATCACAGTGAAGTGTCCATTTCATATGTGTTCCCTTATGATCCAGAACAGCTGAACCCATATGCCCTTCAGATATGGAAGATTTGAACCCCAAAACAATGCAGAAGAAGTCACCGTGGGGGCTCTGACAAAGAAGAGCTGCTGAAGCAGGGGAAGGTCTCCTTGTGAGGAAGAAATGAGGGGGCGAGAATGAGAACTCTGCTAAAGCATTACGCTTTGAAGACTCACAGAAGCTGCCTGTCTGCAGCCGTGCCTTGTCTCCGCCTCACCTCTGGACTTCCAACCTTTGCACTCAGTGTTTATTACACACTCATTTTTAATTAAAAAATAAAAAAGGCTCATTGAGAAGAAAATGATGAATGAAGAGAGCAAAGGGACTATGGTGGCCACCTGCCATCTTTATCCCTTTACCAAAATATAGAGGGAATAAAAGATATTTGCTAACCCTGAAAAACTGCCCAAGAGCCTAGACCCTTTGGAATTTGCCTTTCTGGATTTGGGAAGAGGATCCCCCACATAGCCAGAGAGCAGAGTGGCAGCACAGATTCTGGGCAACACACATCCGCACGCTTTTCTGCCATCCACTGCCGGTCCAGCGGACACCACCCTCACACACAGCCTGAACGCGGTTATTGTAATGAGTCTGTGCTCACTTTGCAAGAGTGTCAAGACTTAAAATCAAGCCTGAACTCTTCCTCTGAAATATCATAGTTCTGTAATATGAACAGTTCACAGATGGAATAATCCATGATCGTATCTTGGACTACTTCAGAATTAAATGTACAGCTTTGGGATAGTGAAGCAAACCTGAACTGCCTGCTTCCAAATACCATCTTCATTCATATCAATGATCACTGCCTTCCATGCCTGCATTTACAAATCTACTTGACCCCCCTGCCCGACACGTGTAATTTGCCATGCAGTATATTTCCTTAGTGCTGCTCAAGGCTGTGATGGGGTGATCTCACTTCCCTTAATTGAGGGCACTTGTTTTCCCTTTGCCAGTGAGGAGAGCAATTGGAAATCCTGCTGAATCCACAGTTCCTCTTACAGCCTGAGCTGGAAGTTACAGCCATTTGCTTTTTCAAACTATGCTTTCCAGGAATAAGCCAGCTGCCTGCTAATGTGAAACATCCTCTAGATGGGCCCAGGCCTGCACTAGTGGTAAATAAAACATCTGATCATACCTAGGAAGCTATCAAAGACTAGTAGGGTCAGGTCAAAAGGACTCAGGTGCTAACTTGAATAAGCTCCCCTGACCAAGGTGGACACAACTTAAGTATAAAAGAGAATAATAACGTCAAGAAATTGAAATTATTTACAATCCATAAATTATAGTGATAGTAAAAAAAATCACCATGACTTAGTCACATTTGGAGGAGGCTGGGGAACAAATTCATTATTTTGAAAACTAATAAACAAAGGTAAAGAATTGAGCACTTATGCCATTTTTCCCATATAAATGATAATCAAACAGTAGACAAGGGAAATTTTCTCTTTATAGAAGTATTCCAGCTGAAAAATAAAGGATAATTAGTGGAATAAGAAAATTATCGCTTTGCAACTTCTAACAGATAAATGAATCAAGGCAATAATCATTGGTGGGTGCTCACATCACAGAAAGACAGACAGTCATACACAATGAGCCTCCTCGTGGAATCCACCACTACCTACAAAGTAGTCTTGCCAAGAAAAAAAAAAAAAGGATCAACCCTGGCAGCATCCAAGTGGGACAACCTTCTGGGAATGGGAACAGAGTGTGAAGTAGGCAGCTCTTTCAAAATGTGTTCTTGCCAAAAAATGTTGAACTCCAGTCCAATCAAGCCTTTAGATTTCCAGTTTACAGGAAAGCCTGTCTGCCCACATTGCAAGTCCTTCACTGAGAGGGGATCTGCACAGCACACCTGTAAGTCTACCTCAGCCACTACTGGTACTGCTAGGATCCACAATTTCATGTATGTTCTGAAAGTAGCTCCTCTGGGATCCCAGTGGACCACTCTTCCTGCAGGAAACTAGAGCCTCCAGTGCTGTAGCCAGCCTCAGGACCACAAATGACTCTCATCTTCACTCTCCTCTACTAACCATTTTAGATTCAACTCCCCCTCAGGCTGCATCTCCACTGAGCTCAGTGGCTTACCTGAGGGGTGAGTGGTGTGACCAGGACCCTCATACCTGATAGGTCTAAGTTGCCACTCTTGCCCATTCACCATCAAACTTGGAAAAGGAGTACCAAGACCCACCCCTTGGTGGACCAGTGGACCACCTGGGGGGCAAGCACATCCATCACATTCTTTTAGCCATCTCATCATTCTCTGCATGTCAGGATCCCCTGGCTATCCACTTTGACCTTGCCACTGATTGCAATTACAGTAATTGCATCCATAAAAATTCAAGATTTGGGAGGTTATCAGCCTCAGTGTCTTCGTCCTGGTAGTCAGGGTCCCATTCTTTCCTAACTGGGGCCCTGACCTTGATATAGAAGTCCTACCTTGGTCAGGAGATCTCATCTTTGGAGCTCAGTTACTCTGATGATTATGTCTTGGGCCTGGTCCACAGCTCTCTCAGCCCTCCAGTCGTAGGAGTTGAGGGTTCTCCTGGTTTTGTTGCAAGATAGCCTTTTACTCCTGTATCAATCAGCCACTGGATGTGGGCTGCCCTGGGAAGGGGCATGACCTTAGTGAGGTGGCTCTTTACTCTTGAGGCAACGCTAAGGGGCTGACAGCTAAGGCTATGTGCCAGCTGCACTCCCAGCAGCCAGGGCAACAAGTCCCTTGAAAGAGCATCTGGGGGTGCATCTCACTGTCCTCCACAGTCCTCTTCCCTTAAGCCTGTTTGGTTTTCCCCTAGATGTAAGTGTGCAGTAAAGAAATATATCTGGACTTTATTGTTTATATTAAATATTTGTTCCTTCAGGCACACAAACTCCACTTACAAATATATGCCTAAGAAATCTCATCACAGAAATGTCACTTTTTTCAACAATTTACTTTTCTTTTCTTTTTTTTCTTTGTGGTTCACGCCACGCATCTTGCGGGATCTTAGTTCCCCAACTAGGGATTGAACCCAGGCCATCTCAGTGAAAGTACCGAGTCTTAATCCCTGGACCACCAGGGAATTCCCAGCAATTTACTTTTCATTACTATTTTAAAATTTAAACAATTTAAAGGGAATTGGACATAATATAATCAATAATATAATATTATATATTATATACAATATAATGAGTGCATATAGATGTTTATTATGATTGCCATGTGCTGGGCACACTGAGCGCTTATCTAATGTGTGAGAACAGATTTATTCATTGGATGTTTTTATTAGCCCTTCTGGAATCTTTTCTCATGTAAGAACCCCAATAATCTACCATTTAAAAATCACCCTGAAAGAGCCGCTTCAGAGGATGTAGCACCATCATCCTCACTTGACAGCTTCAGAGTACTGACATCATCCTTTAAATATAAAGCAATCACTGGATTCAACAGATGTGCAAAGCTTGCTCTCTGATAGAGACTTTCAAGATACTTGCAGTGAATGGCAAATGGGCCACACGATCTGCCAGAAACCTAACCCCATGAGCTGACAGAAAAGTGTTTCCCTTCGGAATGTACCCTCCACTTACCTGGAAAAATACAGCTTCCTCTTAGTGGAGGAGGAAGAAGACAGCTGGCAGGAGGTAGTCATTCTAGACACACCAGCAGCTTAGGCACATCCCACAGAGGGGAGGAGGTTAAAGTTGGGCCAGTGTCCACTTCTGATCCAATTGTCTCTAACCCTGGAGAACGCATGTACACTGTGGAGCATTAGCATGGCTGAATTCGATCTTGATGGGGTTCTAGGTGAGCAGTGCTGTTTTCAGAGATGGGTGTGTCTACTTACTTTAGGTAGTCATTGTGAGCAACTGGTTAAATGTAAGTCACTGTCTTGATGCTTCTTGGCTTCAGGACCCTTTTGTCCTCACCATGACCCATTGGTCTGCTTAGGTGAGTGTCTTGTGCTGATCATATTGCTTGTCTGTGTAATTCTTCACCTTCATACTGACATATATAAGTATGTCAACCATCGTGTATCCAGACTTCCTTCTCACAACATTCTAACCTCATCTTCCCAGAGCACTTCACCCTTTCTTCTACCTCTCGCATAAGGGAAAATGCTGTCCCCAGTGTTCCATCTTTTCTACACTTTTGCCACCTGTTCTTCTTCTTGAGGACCTCATAAATGATTGTCAATTTCCTTTTGTCTTAAATGAAGGAGTTGTATTAAAATTATCTCTAACGTTCCTTTTAGCTCTAAAATTCTGTGATGCTATAATTTTTAATCATTCTTTTGCCCTGACACTCTTATTATCTGAAGCTGTTACTTTCTTAGTTCATGGAATCCTTCATAGTTGGGGTTATAGCATACTTCTGTAATTCAAGCACAATATTTATAACAGGAGTCATTTTGCAGATACAATGTAAAATGTATAAGTATGTGATTAGAAGATTGTAGGGTAATGGGGTATAATCTGATGATTTTAATGTATCATACAGCATTTTACAATATTGCTACACAATATAATGTATATTTTATGAGTTCTTGACAGCATTTTTTAAATCTTCTGACATTGCTTTTCAGGTGGTTTAAGATGTTCATTAACTCTTTACTACTTCAGAATAATCTTTACTAAGTGAAACATCTGCCCTCAAATCAGACTATTTTTATCCAAATGATGTGTTTCTGCAGCACGTTAATAGGTGCTCCATACAAAAGGATTTTATAATCAAATAAATGTTGGGAAAGGCTGGGTTAAATACAGTTAAGTAGGTTTTCAACTGCAGGACGTCTCAGAACCTTTTATGAACTTTGAAAGGAACCCCTTTCCAAACCTTTTTTCACCCAAACACTGTTTAAAATCTCGTGAAGTACTATTCAGTGAAATACAGGTTGGGAAAAGCTGCCCTATCCTTACTTGAGACATACTTTGTGTTCTAATCTAGAAACGTATTTAAAGTAATAAAGGAGAAAAAGGATAGCTTTTGAGATTTTTTCTCTTTGCCTTTCTTTGCCTGATCTGAAGTAGAAGGAGTCTCATCCTGACCATGTCTCTGGATGCTTCTTCCAAGTGCTGCTCTTTTATTTAATCTGTTGGAACTAAATCTATGACCAGAGGTAGAGATGGGGGCGGGGGGGGGGGGGCGGTGAAGAAGAAGGAAGTAAATATGAGAAAATGCTTCCACCGAGTTCCTTTGTGAAAAGTGATGTTGAAAACTAGGCTAGTATCGTAAGCAAATACTTTTTATTTAAGGAAGCATCTATGAGTCTTTTTCCCCCTCTTAGAACATACCTTATTAGCGAAAATGATAATACAACTATACTAAAGATTACTAAGTTGATTTTGAACAATTCATGAACATTCTTTAAACAAAAAAAGCTGGCTGTCCTCTAAGTTGTTTTCTGTACTTTACTTTTTTTAACATCTTTATTGGAGTATAATTGCTGTACAATGTTGTGTTAGTTTCTGCTGTATAACAAAGTGAATTAGCTATATGTATACATAATCCCCATATCCCCTCCCTCTTGCATCTCCCTCCCACCCTCCCTATCCCACCCCTCTAGGTGGACACAAAGCACTGAGCTGATCTCCCTGTGCTATGCAGCAGCTTCCCACTAGCTATCTATTTTATATTTGGTAGTATTTATATGTCAATGTTACTCTCTCACTTCGTCCCAGTTTACCCTTCCCCCTCCCCGTGTCCTCAAGTCCATTCTCTATGTCTGCGTCTTTATTCCTGTCCTGCCCCTAGGTTCATCAGAATCAATTTTTTTTTTTTTTTTTTTTTTTTTTTTTTTGCGGTACGCGGGCCTGTCACTGCTGTGGCCTCTCCCGTTGTGGAGCACAGGCTCCGGACGCGCAGGCTCAGCGGCCATGGCTCATGGGCCCAGTCGTTCCACGGCATGTGGGATCCTCCTGGACTGGGGCACGAACCCGGGTCCCCTGCATCGGCAGGCGGACTCTCAACCACTGCACCACCAGGGAAGCCCTAGACAAAGTAATTTTTAAAAATACATATTGCAAAAGCAACAAAGCATTTAAGATATCTAGGAATAAATCTAATAAAAGATATACAAGGGAGAGTTATAAAACTCTAATAAACATATACCGTGTTCACAAAAAAAAAAAAAAGAAGACTCTATAGGTAAAGATGATGGCTCTCCCCAATTTATGCTAGAAATTCAATGTACTTTTAATCAAAATCTAAAAGAGTATTTCACATAATTTGGTGATCTTGAAATTCAGGTAGAAGAGTGAAGAACAAAGAATAGCCAAGAAAATTTAAACAATAAAGGTAGAGTCACCCTATAGGAAAGATTATTATAAAACTATAATATTTAAATCAGTGCAAGTAAAGACAAATGAAAAGAAAGAAGGCCTAGAAACAGACTCACATAAAAAAGAAAATCCAAAGTGGGACTACAAGTCAATGGGAACAGGATGGATTACTCAATAAATGGGTCTAAGACCACGGGCTATAAAATTAGATTCGTACCTCACCCCGTAGATGGGCTAAAGGCCCATAGATTAAAAATGAGACTAGAACTTTTAGATGCAAACACAGGATACGTTTATGGCATCAGGATAAGGAAAAATTTCTTAAATGAAAAGCCGAACAATGTATAAAGGGAGACACTGTTAGATCTGACTACATTAAAATTAAAAATTTTTTATGATTGAAAAATGCCATAAACAATGTGAAAAGATAAGCCACAGAACAGAAAGAGATGTTTGTTTCCCAAAGTATTAATGTCCTGGATATGTACAGAATGTCTACAAATTGCTAAGAAAAATATGAACAACCCAATAAAAAAAAAGACACAGGAGATGAACAGGAAACGCACAAAAGAGAATATTCAAATGCCCAATACACGTAACAAAATATGCCCAACCTCACCTGAACTAAGGGACATGAACATTTAAAACATCATAATAATAAAGTACCATTTCAATCTATCAGATCGGCAAAAATTAATAAATCTTTTCTTTCATTTGGGGGGGTTTACTCCATCTTCATTGTGCATCAGGGCGTACATGATAAACATAGGTCACCCTCACTAGCCACTCATCTGCTGTCTTTCTCTGGGTGAACAACCTCTGTAGGAAATTCTAAATTTAGCCCAAGAGATCAGGATCAGGAAGGGAAGAAAAAGGGCTTCCCTGGTGGCGCAGTGGTTGAGGGTCCGCCTGCCAATGCAGGGGACACGGGTTTGTGCCCCGGTCCGGGAAGATCCCACATGCCGCAGAGTGGCTGGGCCCGTGAGCCATGGCCACTGAGCCTGCACGTCCAGAGCCTGAGCTCCGCAACGGGAGAGGCCACAACAGTGAGAGGCCCGCGTACCGCAAAAAAAAAAAAAAAAAAAAAAAGAAGGGAAGAAAAAAAAAAAGGCCGAAGCCACGTCACCATCCTGCTATATCTCTACCTTAAAAGCAACACCTTGGGCCTCCCTGGTGGCGCAAGTGGTTGAGAGTCCGCCTGCCGATGCAGGGGATACGGGTTCGTGCCCCGGTCTGGGAGGATCCCATATGCCGCGGAGCGGCTGGGCCCGTGAGCCATGGCCGCTGAGCCTGCGCGTCCGGAGCCTGCGCGTCCGGAGCCTGTGCTCCGCAACGGGGGAGGCCACAACAGTGAGAGGCCCACGTACCGAAAAAAAAAAAAAAAAAAAAGCAACACCTGACATCACCGAACACTCACCTGCATGTGACAGTCCCATGCAGGAGACATGGGGCTCTGCTAGGGAAATCACTTGTTCTGCTAATGAATTTCTTTTCCCCCATAAAAGGACACCTGGCTCCCTGATACAGATGTGGAGTTACAGAATGTCTCGAGGACTAAGCACAAGCCTGTTTCTTTCCAACAAGGTTATAAACCCATTCCTTGCTTCAGTACACTTTTTTTCATACACTCAAAAGTTGTTCTAAAACTCCAGAAATGTGAGTACCTTTGTCACACCCTGAGCACTCAAACACCACCCAGTGAGCTTCCTGCTGGCAGACACAGGCTTTGACAAACCAGTCCCTCCCTGGAAGTGCTGAGACTGGGCACTGTCAGAAGGTTGCAGGTTCACGTGGAGTTTGTACATGTGACTGAGCGCTTGTGTGAGGAAAGCCCCGCTGGTGTTGCTCTCTGTCAAGGTCAGGTTATCCAGCTTGGCATGTGCCTCCTGCTGTCTCATGAAGCTGTTGGCAGACACCCAGAGCTTGGCTATACGAGCATCCCGCACGTCCTTGATCAGGGTCCCGATCTCATCTGCTTTCAGGATATAGTCCGAAGCGTGATTTAACAGGCGCGTGATGAGCTCCATGTAGTAAGGGCTGGGCATAGGGGTAAAAGTTTCTTCATTTCATTCATGATCCCTAATCTTCTCCAACTTTTCCACGTCCATCCACTGGGGCTGGTGGGGCAGGCGGTGAGCAGCCGACACTTCCATCTCTGTTTCAGGTTGATCGCCAGCCACAGAGGCGCCTGCACTGGTAAGCCGGGGTTGAAAGGCCCCAGGCCACCCTCGATGAGGTGGATCTTGTCCAGACTGAAGTTCAGGATTATGGTGACCGGATCCTATTCGGCCAGAAACTCCACCTCAGCCGCGACCGTGGCTGCGCCCAGGGCCAGCCTGAGACTCGCCAAAAATGAACAAATCTTATCATATCAGAAATGTTGGCATAGATGTGCAGACAAAGAAATTCTTCATGCCGCTTTCTGTAATATAAATTGGCATAAATATCGTGTAGAACAATTTGGCAATACCCAGTAAACGTGAAGCTGTGACTACCCTGTGAGCAGCAATCTGCTTTTCAGGAATCTCATAGAGAAAACACGAGCTCACGTGGATGTGAAGATGTCTATTATATAAGAACGAATGGAAACAAGCTATCAACTGGGTAAATGGAAAGTAGTTTATTCAAACACTTGAACACAAAGAGCTGCTAAAATAAATGATTTACATCTACATATTTCAACATGGATAAATCTCAAGTATATAATTTTGAGTTTAAAAAAAAAAGCAAGTTGTAGAAAATGTGTTCAGCATGATGCCATTTATTTAAAACTTTAAAAACCCACAGGACAATACTCTATGTTGTCTTTTTGATATATACAGATGTAGAAAGTACACCATGTCAGGGAATAGTACTGGCTACAGCAGGTGCTGGCAGGACCCCGCCCATATTTCCTCCAAGCTCATTTTTCCTGAACCCTCCAGCTTCTTAGTGCAAACACCTTCCACTCTACCTGAAGGCTGGAGGAGAATGCTCAGCCCCTCACGGGGCAGGCCTGAATGCCAAGGAGTCTACAACCAATGACAAAGGGAGTTGATGGGTAAACACACCAGCTTCCTTAGCCCTCAGATGGAAAAACTCTGAGGCTTGTCTACACAGGCCCCCAAAGTCCCTTATGGGATTGAGTCCCAGTTGCCCACAAGGATAACCTGCTCATCAGCACATGCATTAACTTCTTTTCCTTCCCAGTATCAATTCCCCACCCCACAATTCTCAAATAAACTACTTGCACTCAAATCCTTGCCTCTGGATCTGCTTCTAGAGGATCTCATACTAAGATGTTACCGCCATCAGGAGACAGGCTACCTCTGCAAAAGGAAGAAGGGGGAAGAGATTGGGGGTACATTTTCATTGTATTCATCATGATTTACTTATTTTGAAAACCTGAAGCAAATATTAGCAAAATGGTAAGGTAGTGGATTCATAAGTCTTATTTTATTTTGTATATTTTCTGGGTTTTAAAATGTTTCATATTTAAGAATTAAAAAATTATAATAAAGTAAATGCTTACTAAATCTGTGATAAGCAGTTAGAACACTAGTTCTGTATTTAATTAAACCCTGCCAGGGACATCTCTAAGGTGTTTGAGATCTCAGACAACTATTTTTCATTTTGATTTAAAAACATAAATTTCATGGGCCTTCCAAAATATATAAAATTCATGGGCCTTCCAAAATATACAAAATATATAAAATTCATGGGCCTTCCAAAATATACAAGCAGCTCATGCAGCTTAATATCAAAAAAACAAACAACCCAATCCAAAAATGGGCAGAAGACCTAAATAGACATTTCTCCAAAGAAGATATACAGATTGCCAACCAACACATGAAAGGATACTCAACATCATTAATCATTAGAGAAACGCAAAACAAAACTACAATGAGGTATCACCTCACACCAGTCAGAATGGCCATCATCAAAAATCTACAAACAATAAATGCTGGAGAGGGTGTGGAGAAAAGGGAACCCTCTTGCACTCTTGGTGGGAATGTAAATTAATACAGCCACTATGGAGAACAGTATGGAGGTTCCTTAAAAAACTACAAATAGAACTACCATATGACCCAGCAATCCCACTCCTGGGCATATACCCTGAGAAAACCATCATTCAAAAAGAATGAAGAACATACCAAAATGTTCATTGCAGCTCTATTCACAATAGCCCGGAGATGGAAACAACCTAAGTGTCCATCATCGGATGAATGGATAAAGAAGATGTGGCACATATATACAACGGAATATTACTCAGCCATAAAAAGAAATGAAACTGAGCTATTTGTAATGAGGTGGATAGACGGAGCAACTAGGCCCGTGCACCACAACTGCTGAGCCTGTGCTCTAGAGCCCGCGAGCCACAACTACTGAGCCCACGTGCCACATCTACTGGAGCCTGCACACTCTAGAGCCCGTGCTTTGCAACGGGGGAGGCCACCGCAGTGAGAGGCCCGTGCACTGCAACAAAGGGTAGCCCCTGCTCGCGGCAACTAGAGAAAGCCCGCGCACAGCAACGAAGACCCAACACAGCCAAAACTAATAAATAAATAAACAAAAATAATAAATAAAATAAATAAATGAATTTTTAAATAAAGAAAAGCTAATAATTATTTTAAAAATCTAAGAAAAAGGCATTTCTTTCAAATTGCATCTTTCTTTATTTTGAGGTTTTAAGGTCAAATTTCTATAAACAAGCAATTTTTTTTTTCTCACACAAACTCTGTAGGAATGCAAGAAAAATCTCCCCATTTATTTGTAGTGGTGTTTCCCTTTGGTTTCTTTCTGACTGGCTTGTGTTTTCCATCCATCTCAAGATGTGTAGGGCTGCTCAGTGAGTAAACAATTCTATGTTCTAAAAGTGTATGTTAGATTTTCCCACTGGGCATCAGTTATGCTTTTGTGACTGAAGTTACCACTGACATTCCAACTAGGAAGAACAAGAGAGGATGCAGGCATGAGGGCAGAGTACTCGAGTACCCGCACACAGGGGGCTCTCTCTAAGGGTTTTCCAGAATGCCAGTGGCCAGTAGGGCCTTTAGAACAAGAAATGCTGCCTGTGGTCCCCTGTGAATCCAGATTATACGATTTCCCTGTAACTCATCTCTGAACTCCTCTCTCTGTTTCCACCCCAGCACAATTTCTGTCTATGCATACAGGAAAGTGAATCAGGCTTATTTTCCTAGGGGTCAACCCTACCCTGTCTAACTGACTCAGGGTGGGTCTGCTTAGTCTCAGTTTCTGTTTTTGGAGAGTATTCCATGTATATCCTTTGAAAATGGAAGTCCTTTTTGTTATATATAGTCTATTTTTTTTAAAAAAACTAAGAAAATCTTGGCCTCTTATCCTGAACTTGTCATTTTTGGAAGCTTAGTGGGTGAAGACTTTCTTTAGAACCTAACCACTGAATAACTAGGAGAATGTAGGAGAAAGGGTTGAAATAGTACTGTTTTACTATTTTTCAAGTTTGAGTAAGTTTCTTATGGAAAAGGAGAGAGAGAAAGAAAGAAAGAAAAAGAGAAAGAAATACCATGGGGTTTATAGTCTGTGAAGAACCCACTTCTGTTACACTCTTTGTCCCCAGAAGGAGAAGGGAATAGGAAACAAGTACAAGAGTGTCATGGAAATCAAGGGCAAGAGGAGTGAGCCACATGTAGAAAACATTGTCCACATGTCAGGAAATGTCACACCAGTATCAGTAGTCAAAGGGATGTGTTCAGGGGATTGTCAGGCTTTTGACATTAATTGATGCCCCAAGCACAACAAGGAGGAAATATACATTACAGTGAGGATTTTTTTTTGACGCAGTGCATTATGCGTTCATAAGCCATTTACACTTCCCGCCAGACAAGAGTTAATTTGGGGATGCAGGATTGTTGCTTTAGAAATGTAATGAAATGACACTCAAAAGTGGAAACACTGCCGTTTCACTGTGAAATGGCAAAACAGGAGGGAAAGGCTAAATTGTCCAGAAGATTGAGAGCAGGAGAGAGAAAGAGAAGTAGAAGCCTGAGTAGAGCAATTAATTGTTTCAGTGTTTTCCCATGAAAGCCAGTGGAAGAAATACACACAGACACAGACACAGACACAGACACAGACACACACACACACACACACACACACAGAAACATACACTCGTCGCAAAAAGATGATGAGATATATTATTAGGACATAGATACAGAAAACGATTTTTCAGAGTATTAAAAAGATTCTAGGCTACAAGATAACATCCATATTCTTAGGCATTGCTAAAAGGATATTTCAGAATGTTAGTGTAGAAGCATATGGATGGAACAGCAGGAGTCCTAGTTGTCATACAAGAGGCTGTTTGGGGCCTCCCTGGTGGCGCAAGTGGTTGAGAGTCCGCCTGCCGATGCAGGGGATACGGGTTCGTGCCCCGGTCTGGGAGGATCCCATATGCCGCGGAGCGGCTGGGCCCGTGAGCCATGGCCGCTGAGCCTGCGCGTCCGGAGCCTGTGCTCCGCAACGGGGGAGGCCACAACAGTGAGAGGCCCGCATACCGCAAAAAAAAAAAAAAAAAAAAAAAAAAGAGGCTGTTTGATGATTGCACACCAGACCAGAAGGTTCACGCAAAGGGGAAATTTAATGATTCAACATCAGCTTCTTGTGTGGTGTTTCTGCAAATGTCACCCCCGCCCCCCTCAAGCCAGCATTTCTCTGACTCTGCTTCCAGGGAAACAATTCAGCCAGTCCCTGGTCTGCAGTTACCCACTGGGCATCAGTTATGAATCTAGCATGGTGCTGGGGTCTGTGACCGACACAGAAATCGTTTGTGAAGTAATCCTTCTCTTTAAAGAATTCCCGATCAAGGGTGAATACCAAATGGATACACATGAAACAGGGAGAGATCTGTGAGGTGAGTTACTGTTCTACCCTTAGACAGGGACAAATGGCCCTCTGCCCCGTACCCCACACTTAGGGGGCCTTGGGTTTTAGGTGCCTTCCTCAAAAATTTCACAGTCCCCCTGAGGTGTCTGAGGCCAGTGGGCTTGCAGTGCTGCTGTGAGCCAGGACCAGGACTCTGGGGGGCTTCTGTTTCTCTCTGACCCTCTACCCTTGCTGTTGCCTCGAGGAGCTCAGAGCCTCATGTCTGTGGGTCCTGTGACTCGGCTCTGGCTCCACGAGGGTGTCCTGGCAGCAGTTTTCTCCTGCTGGTAGCACAGCATTTCTTTCATTGGATCCTGTGAGATTGGCTGCCAGAATGGTGCTGAATTGGGGCTTGTTTGGGTCAGCGAAGGAGGATGAGTTCTGGGTGCTGGATTACTGGTGGTCCACTGCTGACCCTCTGGACTTGAGCTGTGTGACTTGGCTCCAACCATGGTACTACCTCTGGCCCATGGCACCTGAAGGCGGCAGGGGTGGTGGCAGGCATCCTTTAGTCCATGTGACTCCACTGCTGGACCCCAGGCGGGGCACCCCGTATCTTCCACGGGCTCTGTGCCACGTGTCAGGCAGTCCTCAAGGAGACTCACTTTTTCTCCAAGGGTTTTTGAGCCTGTTGTTCCCTATACCAGGGGCCCTTCCAACCTATGTCTCTTGCCTTGGATGGGGGTGGCAATGCCATGCTTTCCCTGATTCATCTTGAGCCATGCTGGACAGGGGATGGACATTCCTTGAACTAATGGGTTCCTGAGTGATGCTGTAACCAGAATTAAATAAATGGTATTAGGGAACCGCAAACCACAAGCAGGTTCTGAAGAGCCATGCATTATAATAACATCATGGCTACCTTTCATCATGCATGGGAGACACAAAATTATCTAGGTCCAGTGCAATTAACAATAAAGAACACAAAGAGATGGCGTCTGGATCTGATAGGAATAGATCGTGCCTGACACTGTGATGAATCAAATCTTCCCATGCCCTGATGGACAATAACAAATACAAAAATAGCTCCTCTCTACCTATTATTCTAAATTGTCATTGATAAATCACTTTGCTTCACACGGGCCCATGATATTTTTTAACATCTTTATTGGAGTATAATTGCTTTACAATGTTGTGTTAGTTTCTGCTGTATAACAAAGCAAATCAACTATACGTATACATATATCCCCATATTTCCTCCCTCTTGCGTCTCCCTCCCACCCTCCCTATCCCACCCCTCTAGGTGGACACAAAGCACCGAGCTAATCTCCCTGTGCTATGCAGCTGCTTCCCACTAGCTATCTACTTTACATTTGGTAGTGTAGATATGTCCACGCCACTCTCTCACTTCGTCCTGGCCTACCCTTCCCTCTCCCCTCGTCCTCAAGTCCATTCTCTATGTCTGCATCTTTATTCCTGTCCTGCCCTTAGGTTCTTCAGAATCATTTTTTTTTTTAGATTCCATATATATGTGTTAGCATATGGTATTTGTTTTTCTCTTTCTGACTTACTGACTTACTTCACTCTGTATGACAGACTCTAGGTCTATCCACCTCACTACAAATAACTCAATTTCATTTCTTTTTATGGCTGAGTAATATTCCATTGTATATATGTGCTACATCTTCTTTATCCATTTATCTGTCGATGGACACTTAGGTTGATTCCATGTCCTGGCTATTGTAAATAGTGCTGCAATGAACATTGTGGTACATGACTCTTTTGTTTGTTTGTTTGTTAATAAATTTATTTATTTATTTTTGGCTGCATTGGGTCCTCGTTGCTGCAGGCGGGCTTTCTCTAGTTGTGGCGAGCAGGGGCTACTCTTGGTTGCAGTGTGTGGGCTTCTCATTGCAGTGGTTTCTCTTGCTGCAGAGCGTGGGGTCTAGGCAAGAGGGCTTCAGTAATTGTGGTATGCGGCTCAGTAGTTGTGGCTCACGGGCTCTAGAGCGCAGGCTCAGTAGTTGTGGGGCACGGGCTTAGTTGCTCCGTGGCATGTGGGATCTTCCTGGACCAGGGCTCGAACCTGTGTCCCCTGCATTGGCAGGTGTATTCTTAACCACTGCGCCACCAGGGAAGCCCATGTCTCTTTTTTTTTTTTTTTTTTTTTTTTTAGTTTCTGCTTTATAACAAGGTGAATCAGTCATACATATACATCTGTTCCCACATCCCTTCCCTCTTGCGTCTCCCTCCCTCCCACCCTCCCTATCCCACCCCTCCAGGTGGTCACAAAGCACCGAGCTGATCTCCCTGTGCTATGTGGCTGCTTCCCACTATCTATCTACCTTACGTTTGGTACTGTATATATGTCCATGCCTCTCTTTCGCTTTGTCTCAGCTTACCCTTCCCCCTCCCCATATCCTCAGGTCCATTCTCAAGTAGGTCTGTGTCTTTATTCCTGTTTTACCCCTAGGTTCTTCATGACATTTTTTTTCTTAAATTCCATATATATGTGTTAGCGTACGGTATTTGTCTTTCTCTTTCTGACTTACTTCACTCTGTATGCCAGAGTGGGACCTTCCCGGACCAGGGCTCAAACCCGTGTCCCCTGCATTGGCAGGCAGATTCTTAACCACTGCGCCACCAGGGAAGCCCTTTTTCTTACATTTTTTTAATGTCAGTTTTGTAAATGGGTCAAGCCAAAGTGAGCTAAGAGATCAGTAAAATGACTTTTTTTTTCCTCCTAAGAATCAGCTTAGTCCTACTATTCTTTATCATGCTAGGGTCTTACCCTAGATAAAAATATAGTTGCTCTTAAGATAAACTTGGGGGAGAGGGAGGATGGGGACCTAGAAGGATTATGGTGTTAAAACTTCAAAGGCTTTTGCTATTAAGCACAAATTCTAATTATCATTTAAAGGATACTCTGGAAAAACCCTTCCAAAACCAAATCAGGAGAGACATCCAAGGCAGCAAAAGACATCCCCGTTGGCAGTCCAAAAAGGATTAGAAGCAAACCCAAGAAAAATCTACATGATGACAAATTGCTCCAGTGTCTTCACCTTTAAGCCCCAGTTAAACATTCCTGACTATGAAATGGCCATTTTATAAGACAGAAACATTTCCTGAGCTCTAATAAAACATTTCTTCCTTGCTTTCTCTAAATTAATAAATCTAAGAAGAGGTCTCAAAAGTTTTATCAGGGTAGCATTTCTACAAATATAACCCCAGCAACAGCCCCTGGGGTCCCAGGTCAGACGATGCCCAACATTATCCTCGAACACTTTTCTGCTTTGGTATTCCACAGTACTCAGCTACCTGGAGTGCATCTACATAAATCAGTGGAGAAAAAAACAATTCTAATAACAGTAAGAACTGCATCTTATGCGGTAATTGAAAACTGCAACTGTGTTTTCCAATCTGTTTGCTATGACAGAGTGTCATGATGTGGAATGAAAACCCGTGGATTATAGTCCCGGTGCCCATATGCTTAAGAGGCCCTGTTTGCATCAAACCTAAAGATGACTTGATTTTTTTTTTTTTTTTTTTTTTTGGCGGTATGCGGGCCTCTCACTGCTGTGGCCTCTCCCGTTGCGGAGCGCAGGCTCCGGACGCGCAGGCTCAGCGGCCATGGCTCACGGGCCCAGCAGCTCCGCAGCATGTGGGATCCTCCCGGACCGGGGCACGAACCCGTGTCTCCTGCATCGGCAGGCGGACTCCCAACCACTGCGCCACCAGGGAAGCCCAGATGACTTGATTTTTAACCTGCCTTGTGAGCTGAAAGACACGATGCATTTATTCAAGGAGAGTTCTGTAGAGGTGAAGCAGGTGATCCACGGAGACTCTACCATAACTTTTCCCCAACTGCCATTCATTAAACATCTTCCATCTCATGAACCATGAATCATTTCATTTTTAAGTACTCTTTTTTTCCTTTAAATTTATTTAAAACTTTATTAGATTCAACTGGCACCGTCCTGACAGACAGCCCGCGTTCATTTTAAAACTTCCCAGCGGAGAAGCATAAAACATTTAAAATCTATATTTGATCTGACAACAGCAACACAGTGTTTGAATTGGAAACAGATTAGACGTAATTGAAGATAAAGAGGATGCCAGCACCGCTCCCATTTTGGTGAAGTGGGCTTTAAATGATCAGATTCATCCAGAATACATTACGGAGAAACATTGAATTGTTATCTTTAGACAGCTTTTTCTAAGAGTTTACAATTTCTCAGTTCAGTGAAGCTTACCACCAGCTTGTTATCAGAAAAAAAAAAACAAAAAATCATTCGGTTCAGAGCACATAACTGATCTCGCCTCAAAAAGTACACATTTCCTTCTGATAACAGACACTTCATTGGACGGCCAAGGGGGTACTTCACGCACAATCTTTTCAGGTCCTTCCACTTCCTAGGTAATTCCTGAGGAGGTTACAAACAGACATTGTTTACCAACAGGGCTCCCTGCCAAGCCTGCCTCCACCTTTAATTAAACATCCCACAGGACACACACCCTCACTCACACCCGCATGGCCACGCACATGCGTGTGCACGTGCGTGTGCGTGCCACGTGTGTGTGCGTGCATGCACGTGCAAGAGTGTGTACACACACACGCACGATCTTGGCTTTGCCAGAGTCCTTCCACCATTCTCATTAGTAACGGAGCTACACTTCTTCCCAGTGTCTTGTCGTCGCAGAAAGACTTCAGAAAGGAGTCAGGGAGGTCAGGAAAGTAAGTAAAGGGAGGTTTTATGTAAGTGATAGTACCCTCCCAAGGTGAGAGCAGGCCGTCTCAGGTGAGTAGCTGCCCAGAGTTTCTTTGGCAAACCGGTTATGTGGGGCGTACAAATGAAGGGGAGGAATATTCACTGGGGAGGGAGGGGTTTGGGGTTCGTATCCCCTGATTTTCATCCCAGCACCACCTTCCCCAGGGGAGAAGGGTTCTTGTCCTCATTTAGCTTTGATCGGAAGTGTCATGGCATAGGTGCCTGATGGGTACTTCTTATCTGCAAGGCTTATTTTATCGCAATGAGCGAATACCCAGCAAAAGGTTACATTCGGACACTGGAGATTCCCACCTTTTCCCATCTTTCTTTGTCTCCAGGACACTTATCACCCCAAAATGTGTGGTTTCCTATCATTGTAGAGGTTCCTGCTTTTCTCTGTCTGCCCATGGACCCCCGCTGTTTACAAGATGTGTGGTTTCCTGCCACCTAGCCCCTGCCCCCCTTTCTTTGCTCGCTACCTGCCTACTGCAACATTCACCCCCAAGGAGCCTGGACCCTTAAAATCTTTTAAGAGACAAAGGGCAGATGGTCCGCCTTCTGTAACTGCTTCAACCTGAGCACGGGTGTCTGTCAGAGATAGAGGTCTCGGGGTTGTTTACAGTGGCGGAGGTGGAGAGTGGGGAGTGGAAAGAAGCAGCAACCTTGTCCAGCAGGTGTTGATGGTCCCCTTCTTCAGGTGGGATGGGTTGAAATCCCTGGCATAGCGTCATTTGAAGTAGGAATTGTTGTGTTCTAGAAGATAGAAGTTCAACTAGGTGGTTAAAAATACAAGGACCAAAGAGAAGGAGGAGAAATAGAGTGCCTATGGGACCTAGAAATGGAAGAAGCCAAGTGTATACTGGGAATCACCCCTTAACGATCTCAGCCCATTCTTGCTTCCCTTGATTGTACCTGATTATACCAGGCTCTCAGACAGCCTGGCCATCCTGAGAACACCGAGTCCAGTTGCTTGGAGAGATATGCCACTGGTCGTGGAATTGGCCCTACTTTTTGGGTGAGAACTCCCAGGGCAATTCCCTGTTTTTCTGAGGTAGAGTAAAGGTCTTGTTAAGATCTGGGATCCCTAGGGCTGGGGCGCTAATTAGGGCAGTCTTAATCTGATCAAATGCTGTTTGTAAATTCCCTGTCCAATCTAGGGGTTCCATGTCCAATCCCTTTGGGGCCTCATACAATGGTTTTGCCATGAGACCAAACCTGGGAATCCAAGTCCTACAAAATCCAACCATTCCTTAGAAGGCTCTGAGCTGTTTCTTTGTTTGTGGTGGTTTTAAGTAGAGGATTGCTTCCTTATTCTGGGTCGCAAGGGCACGCTTCCCTGGGCTTGGAACGTGTCCGAGGTAAGTGACTCTCTGGGAGGAAACTTGGGCTTTCCATGAGGATATTTTCTATCTCTTGGAGCCCAGGAAATTGAGGACCTGTATGGTGTTTTGGTCTGAAGCTTCCTTTGATGGGCTGCAGGTAAGGAGGTCGCCTACATACTGTAATAACAGCCCCGTCTCTAATTTTTGTTCCCTTAGTTCCTTAGCTAGGGCATTGCCAAACAGGTGTGGGCTGTCCTAGAATCCCTGAGGAAGGACAGTCCAGGTATATTGTTGGGTTTCATTTGTGTCTAGGTCAGTCCATTCGAAAGCAAAAAGGTATTGAGAATCAGGGTAAACAGGTGTACAGAAGAAGGCATCTTTAAGATCAAGGACCGTAGGGCTTCCCTGGTGGTGAAGTGGTTGAGAGTCCACCTGCCGATGCGGGGGACACAGGTTCGTGCCCCGGTCTGGGAAGATCCCACATGCTGCGGAGTGGCTGGGCCCGTGAGCCATGGCTGCTGAGCCTGCGTGTCCAGAGCCTGTGCTCCGCAATGGGAGACGCCATAACAGTGAGAAGCCTGCGTACCGCCAAAAAAAAAAAAGATCAAGGACCGTAAACCAGGCTGTGTCCTCTGGGATCTGAGTAAGGATTATGTATGAGTTGGGAACGATTGGGTGAAGGGGAATTACAGCTTCATTTAGGATTCGGAGATCTTGAACCATTCTATAATCCCCATTTGGTCTGAGGACAAGTAGGATTGGAGTATTATAGGCAGATTGGCATGGCACCAAAAGCCCATGTGTGATAAATTTTGTGATTAGGGATTGGAGGGCTTGTCGAGTCACTGGTTTTATGGGGTACTGGTGCCTGGAAGGGATATTATTAGTTTCCTTTAAGGTGATTTTATAGGAGTGACAAACTTTGCCTTCCCTGGGATTCCCTGATCCCAGACCTGTGATCTATAAATTTTTCAATTTCCAGTGGAATATTTTGGGCTGGACTGTCCATGCCTTGTATAATACATAGTCCAGCCAAAAACACTCCTTGGCTTTGGTTTTCAGGGAGAGTAAGAGTCGCCCCCAAGGCTGAGAGAAAATCCCTTCCAAATAACGGGATGGGGCATTCAGGCATGACAAGAAACTTGTGAGTTATAAGGGTCTTTCCCCAGGTGTGAGTTAGTGGGGTGGTGAAATGTTTTAGTTTAAGCCCTCCTTCTACCACAACAATAGAGCAGGTTTCGGGGGCAATGGGCCCAGCGTGAGAAGCCAGAACAGAGTAAGTGGCTGCCGTGTCCACTAGAAATTGGACAAGCTTACCTGCCACGTCCGTAGTCACCCAACAGTTCCTCCTGTGTGATGATGACGGTCTATTTGGGAGCCTTGGGAGGTCTTGGGTCCCATCAGTCAACCACTGCCATGACTGGCATGGGGGAACTTCCTTGCTCCCTTTGGAACTGGGGGCATTCCCTCCTCCAATAGCCCATCTTCTTGCAGAGCGGGCATGGTGTTTTGGGTGTAGGCTGGGACCTGTTTCCTGGGCATTCCTTGCTCCGGTGTTCAGGGCTCCCACAGCTAAAACAGGCTCCCCTTCCTGGACGAGGTCCTCTGGGAGTACTTTCGGGATAACCAGGAGGTGGGTTAGGTCTTGTCATGATGGCTGCCAAAAGCCTGACTTGTTGTCGTTCCTTCCTTAAGTCACGCTGTTCCTTCCTTTCCTCCTCAGCCTGGTCTCTATGGTTGAAGGCACTGAAGGCTGTGTCAACAAGAAGGTTGAGAGGAGTTTGGGGCCCCATGGCAAGCTTTTGAAGCTTTCGACGGATGTCAGGGGCTGATTGGCTAATGAAGTGGGTTGCAAATACGGTGTGTCCCTCGAAAGTTTTTGGGTGTACATTCCTATACTTTCTGAGGGCCTCTACCAATCAGGCCTGAAATGGGGCTAGATGTTCATCTTGGCTTTGGGTGATGTCTTTAACCTTATCATAGTCAACAGGTTTAATTACGCATTGTTTCATCCCTTCAATGAGGCAGAGGATACCAGCTTGGCCTGGCCGACAGTCCCAATGAGGATCCATTAGAGGTACTGCTGTCATGCCCACAGGTACTGATATTGTTGGGCAACATGTAATCCATTAGCATATGTTTGAGCCTGTGCCCAAATACACTGAGGTCTTTTCCTCAATGGTGCAGCAGTGGGAAAGGACAATATTTATGTCCTTCCAAGTAAGGTCAAAGGAGAGAGTTAGTCCCTGGAATTCTTCGGTGAACTGGCTAGGGTCCTCCGAGAATCAGCCTAAGCACGTGCAGCACTGGTTGAGGTTGGACAAAGAAAAAGGGGTGTGGACTCGGGTTAACTCCCGAGTTAGGCCCGCCTACTACTTCCTGAAGGGGGCCAAGAAGCTCTGGCTGCACTTCTGGTATGGAAGGGTAAAGAGGCTTATAGGGCAGGGGAGAGGCTGAAGATGGTGAAAGAGTGTTGGGACATGATCTTCTGTCTGGGGCTCATGTTCCTCCAGAGATGCCACTAGAGAGGGCTTTGTGTAGCGTGAATGGGTCCCAGTTGGCAAGGTTCCCTAACATAGGACTTGCATAGCTCCAGGTTCTCTCTTCGGGCCATAAAAGCCTGAACATAAGGAACTCCTGTCCGTTCCCCCTGCCTTTTGAAAAAGATGTCTAACCGTAGGATAGTATTATAGGTGAGGCTCCCATTTTCTGGCCAGGCCTCATTGTCCTCAAGTTTATATTGGGGCCAGCCTGTGTTACAAAAGAAATGAGCTTTTCTCATTTTAAAGAATCTAGAGAAAACCTGTCCCAGTGACTCAGAACGCACCCAAGGGGTGAATCCTTGGGGATGGAGGAGGTGTTTCCCATCGTTCCTTCAGGGAGAGGATGCTCCTGTACCAGAGAGGAGCATCAGCATTAGGAGGTCCCATGGGGGCTCCCTAAGACAGGACTGGTTCCAGGCATCCCCGCCCACCTAGCCCTGTCAACCCTAGCCAAAATGGAGGCTAGCTACTCCCCCATAAGGCCGTCCTGCTGGCCCCAGTGTTCTTGGGCCTGTAACCAATCATGGCGTCCACAGTACCCAGGATGAGTGAACTTCCTGAAGGCTTCTCTATAGACTCCATAGATTAATCCCTGTGTTCCAGGGCACGTTCCCCTGGAATGGACATCCTCATAGTTCTAGGACCTATTTAAGTCCCAGCTTTCTTCTCTCTAAAACGGTGGTAAGTTTCTGAAAACAGGCACTGGCCATTGAAGGAGATGGTTTTTGGAAAAGCCTCTCTTGTCCCTTCCCTTTTGTGGGTGGTGCCACTCTCCCCGCCACCCCTTCCCACACGTGCTCCATCCAGTGGGCGCCCTAATGGCTTTGAACTGCTCAACCCACGCCCACATTTCTGCAACAATAGGTCTGAAAGTGGGACAGACAATAAGAAAGAGAAAGGGAGAGAGTGAGAGAGAGGTGGTGGGAAGTAAGGCAGGGCATCTCAAGCCCAAAGGAAGTGAGAGGCTAAGTCCAAAAAGGCGACAGACAATAAGAAAGCAAAAGAGAGAAAGAGTAAGGGAGAGAGTGTGAGAGAGAGAGTAATGGCGGGAAGTAAAGCAGTGCCTCTCGGAAGTAAAAGTGCAAGGGAGGCGAGACGCTGAGGCTTACCGAACTCTCCTGGCTGAGTCTCCAAGATGTTCCCAGGGAAAGGTTCTTGACTCATCACAGAAAGAATCAGAAATGAGACAGGGAGGTCAGGAAAGTAAGTAAAGTGAGGATATTTTAAGCAATAGTACACTCCGGAGATGAGAGTGGGCCGTCTCAGGTGAGTAGCTGCCCTGAGTTTCTTTGGCAAACCGGTTATGTGGGGCGTACAAACGAGGGGGAGGAATATTCATTGCGGAGGGAGGGGTTTGAAGGTTGTATTCCCTGATTTTCATCCCAGCACCACCTTCCCGAGGGGAGAAGGATTCTTGTCCTTATTTAGCTTTGATCGGAAGTGTCATGGCATAGGTGCCTGATGGGTACTTCTTATCTGCAAGGCTATTGTAATGAGAGCATAATGAGCAAAAGGTTACATTCGGACACTGGAGAGTCCCGCCTTTTCCCACCTTTCTTTGTGTGCCTCCAGGACACTTATCACCCCAAAATGTGTGGTTTTCTATCAGTCTGGAGGTTCCTGCTTTTCTTTGTCTGCCCATGGACCCATGCTGTTTACAAGATGTGTGGTTTCCTGCCATCTGGCCCCTACCTCCCTTTCTCTGTTCATATCTAACTACCTACCTGCTGTAACACACTCATTATACAAAGAAAATTTGCTACATTTAACTAATGAAAGTTAAATAAGTTAAGTCTGGGTACAATAGCTTGCTATGTTTGCAGGGGGCAGTTTATTTTCACAAACAAAATCAGACTTTGGAACATAAGTCAGACTAACAAAACCAGAAAAATAATTCCAGTAAGATGAGAATAACAGTGTGAATCTGTCTAGGTTACTTTCTTCTCATTCAATACATTTTTACTAATTTTCAATGTAAGACATATAAATACTCCTATAAAGCATCAAATCTCAAGTTTTTTAAAGACGAAAAGAAGGAAAGAGGAAAGGAGAAGAAATGCTGAATTGTTTTGGAAAAATTGAAGGTCCAGCTAGATTGTGAAAAGCTCAGAACCCTTTCAGTTAAACCAAATCTTGAACTTTAATTTTCAATCCAAAAATTTCCAGTGTAAGAAAGCAATGATTTTTGAAAACAATCTTGAAACTTGAAAAACTTTGAAGTACTTTGTGATTTCCAAGTAATTTAAATTAGATCATCAAGATTTAAATCAGGGAGAATCTTCAAGATGTAAGGGTTAGTCTGTGTGTGTGCAGGAGGTATAGGTATGTGTGTGTGAGAGGGTGTGTGTTTGTGTGTGTCCACGTGTGCATGCTATTAAGAAAGCTGGCTAGGCTGAAAGTCAGAAAGTACTTTTTAACTGCATAATTCCTAGAAGGCAGCCTTCTAAGATAGGAAAGAACAGAGATTTGGGAGTCGGACAGACCCGTATTTAAATAATAATGCTTGGTGACTGACCACAGGCAAATTACTGGACCTGATTCTTCCTCAAGTGAGGAAAATACCTCCTTCCAGGCTGCCAAGGTTTAAATGAGGCCACATCTGTTAAAAAGCTTCATACTGTGCAAGCTCTAATTTAGAACCTAAAACCTTATGTCCTGCTCACAGAATGTTAAAAATTGGGGCTGTGTTCCTCAAATGCATTTTGAATAATAAAAATACCCAAGTGATGATGCAACAAAAAACGCATTTTACCATAGACGTTTATCCAACACAAATGATTTTAAAAACGTGTATTTAAAATGTAAATACAGAGCTATCAGAGCTCTTCCTTTTCAGAGAGTTTGCCCAATGAGCTGAACCAGGGTAACTTTCTACAATACAGTGTGTTTGGAAAGTAGACACCTTCCATCCCAGGTAAATCTTGTGACTGTTAAAGGATACTTTGATGGCTCTGACGATTCTGGAATTGTATTTAAATTAGGGTCATGTGTCTGAAATTTTTTCTTAACCTAGCCTATATGCCTGACTGATTATAAATGTCTTTGGTAAATGGTGGTAAATACTGGGAGAACAATGTCCTTGGCAAATTCATATTCTTCGAAGATTTCTCACTCTTTTATTTCAAAAAGTTCTCACTGCTATACCATTGAGTCTAATCATTTCCCTTCTCCAGAATGCTGAAGTTCTACCAAGTTGTTTTCCTTGAAGAACCAAAATATCCTTTGTTCTCCCTGACAGCATATTCCTTTGATGTCTCTGGGGGTCTGTTCCTCAGCATGGAAAATAATAATAATAATAATAATAATAATGCTCTTGCCAAATCTGATACTTAGTTTTAGACACAGAAATTTGCTGCATCCAATCATGCATCCATGCAAGCAAGTCTCTCCACCTCAGAAGCCATTCCATCACATTTTCTTATCACTGCAGATTGCATCCACCTAAGCACTCTTAGCTTCCTTCAACCATTTTCCCTGCCCTTTAAAATTGAGCTCTCAGACAAATGCAGCAATTTGAAACTGCAGGCTAGCCCACCCATTTTCATAGCTAACTCATGTTGCCTCAAATATCATGCTTTATTTCCATAAGGATGTGTTTTCTTAATGTTTTTATTTTCTTTTTTTGTACCGTATTTCCTCTTCTTAAGTCTGTCAAAGAGTAAAAATCATTTCAAAATTTGAAGCAACTTTGCAAGAAAGAGAGAAATCCTGTGATACAGATTCACTCTGAGGGCAGTCGCAGAATCATTTCCAACTGGGATACACCCTCTGAGTTTTTATTAGAGTCAAAGTAGCCCTGATTATGACATGAGAATGGATCACAGTCACAAATCAGGTGGCCATAATCTGAGTGCAGCTGGGAGCTTTAATTTCTTTTAAGGTAGTATTTTACTATTTTGTGGGTGACAAGCAAATTTTGCATTCAAGAGAAGAAAATGGAATTTGTTTTTTAGAGAAGACCCTCCATTTAGTTGGGTCTGATGAGCCCTTTTAGTCATGTAAATATAATGTGAAAGCTTACCCAGTGTTCTCAGGAAGACCCTGAGGTAGAGAAGTGACCCAAAGGCCAGGGCTTCAGCATGAGAGGTTGAGTATCCTGTTTATAATGTCAATTGGGCTTCTTAGCAGCACTGTTCTCTGTGGAGTCTCAGCAGACTATCCCCCATACCCAGATTTAGACCACCTACAGCCTGGGAGATCTTGTGTCTTTTGGATTCCAGGCATTTTCTTGTGGGAGGCTGGGACCTGAGGCTGAACTCTCAGGGATTTGCAGATCATAACTCCTCCTCTCCTGACTCTGGTGACACAGTGAAGACCCTGGATTATAGCCTTGGTACTAGCCCAGCCTGGATGGGAAGTGTCCCCAAAAGGTATTACCCACAGCTGAATGAGTCCATCATCATAGGGAAATGCATGGTGAACTCTCATTGGGGCCATGGGAAGTCCTTCTGGAGGAAAGGGATCTGCCCCACTGTCAATCACCCAGAAGCAGGAAATGAGTGGGCATGCACTGGAGGATGGAAGGACAGGTTCTCTCTGGAACTGGGAGCTGATTGGACTCCAGGTCGGAACGCCTGGGAATTCCCATTGTAGAGGTTGAGCTGCCCCCACCACTGGGATGTCTGTGGGGATTAGGAAGGAAGATTTTTAGCTTGTGGGCTTTAAGAGTGGCCCCTGCTGATGCTGTGAACTACTCTGTGTTCACAAGCCTGACCGAGTTACTCAGAGGAGAAGTAAGGAGGGCAATGGTCCCTCCCCAAGGCTAGAATAGGCATGCGCTGGAGGTGGGCTGGGAAAAGGCAGGTGAGCTCATCAAAGTGGCTATCTCTTAGGAATCATCAGTAGTATGGGCAGATTCTGGCATCAAGACAAGAAGCCTGAACAGAAAGAAAAACTAGAGGGACTTGTTCTCAGGAACACTTCCGCCTGGTTATCAGGAGCCCAGATTCCTGGGCAGTTCACAGTGATAACTGAGAAGATACTTTGAGGGGCCTTCATTTCTGGAAAGAAGGCCAATGGGAGCTCATGTTGTAATAATCTGGGTAGAAAAGGATGGGTTATTTCATTTTGCCACAAAATGGTCAAGCAGTAGACAGATGGGCTGAGTTTTAGCAATTACTATGGGGTCTATTTGTGACATGAAAGGTACTAAAATCAGATAACCTGTAAAAGACAGACAAGCAATACTTATTCCTTTTTCCTTTTCTCCAAATTCAGATAGATCTCCTTTCCTGAGATTTAAGAGTAGAACCAAAAGGTCTCTACCCAAAGGACTATTATAGTATGTCCAGACCAAGAATTAATAATGGCCTAGTGCATGTAGTAGAAAATTTATGACATACCTTTATTGGCACTTCTAACCCTGGAAGTACAGTGCTCTTACCCTGAGTGTAGCCACTCACAAATGAAGGCGTGCTGTGGGTCATAGTACACTGTCCTTTCACAGATCCTGTTTTTCACAGTAGAAAGCCAGATTCACCAAATATTTTTTGTACCAATACCTTTCATCAGTGAAGAAGAGCTAAGTGTAATACTTAGCTTTGAGAATGGAAGTATAAATAGAATGTTCAGCCACAAAAGATATACACCTTCCCAAAGACAGGGATATAAGGGACATCAACTTCTAATACCCCTCCCTTCTCCATGACTCAGTGAGTCTATTGCTGATTCTACAGCATCTCTGCTTAATTCTGATTTTTCACAGCTAATACAAAGTCAGGTGTGAGTTAATAGCAGCCAGAAACAGGATTTGCTAGAAATGAGGCCTCAGATCCAGAAGCACAATTCTATCTAGCTCCCCTTACATTCTCTCAGTTTCAGTAAAATTTTGTATGATTCTCAAGCTCTATAGTACTTACCCCTACATAACAGTTAGATTCATTTAAAGTGAGATATGGTTTTCAACTTGAGTCATCTTTAGGCCATTTGTGGATGAGCTTTGCATAATTCAGGGGGGAAAATGTTCAACATATTGAACGAGTTTGATAAAAAGACACATAGCTTGATTCAATTTTTTTTTTTTTTTTTACGGTAGGCGGGCCTCTCACTGTTGTGGCCTCTCCCGTTGTGGAGCACAGGCTCTGGACGCGCAGGCTCAGCAGCCATGGCTCACAGGCCGAGCTGCTCCACGACATGAGGGATCTTCCCGGACCGGGGCACGAACCCGTGTCCCCTGCATCGGCAGGCGGACTCTCAACCACTGTGCCACCAGGGAAGCCCTTGATTCAA
This sequence comes from Mesoplodon densirostris, assembly GCF_025265405.1. Lineage (NCBI taxonomy): Eukaryota > Metazoa > Chordata > Mammalia > Artiodactyla > Ziphiidae > Mesoplodon > Mesoplodon densirostris. Next base: position 92,028,172 of record NC_082668.1, read on the forward strand.
TTTTTATTTATTGGTTTTACAGCTTTATTGAGGTATAATTGACATACAATAAACTGCACCTATTTAAAATGTGCAATTTAATAAATTTTAATTGATGTATATACCCATGAAACCATCACCACAATCAAGATAATAAACATGTCTATCACCCTCCCAGATTGCCTCATGCCCCTTTGTTTGACTCAATTTTTAACCAAGGAGAATATACTCACAAGGTCTTTCCTATACTCCCTGCCTCAGAAAGTCAAATTGCCAAGAAATCGATTTCTGAGCCTTATTTGGCTTTTATTTGGACAAGTTGAATAAATACACGCAATTTGTTGACAATGCATTCATGAGAGTACAAGAAATCTGTCTTTAAATTGCATCTTCACAGAAGACATTTCCATAGTAAACTCTATTGGTCCCAGGAAGTATTAGACTACTTGAAAGATGGAAATTGAAAAGTAAGCAATCATACTTTGAAAGGTCCCTGGTTTTCATCTCTTACAGGTCTGCGAATTTCTCAGAAGCTAAACTGGAGAAAACACCAGATTTCTGACATGGGCATTACAGCTTCCACCCTGCCTCAGACTCAGTGATGGAGGTGAAACCCCAACCTTGAGTTTTATGTTGGGGGAACCACATTTCCAACTGGCTTCTAGTTAAATGTTATTTAAGAATTGTTTGATCAAAAATATTACTGTTCCTACTCTATGACATAAATCACAGCAAGATCCTTTTTGACCCACCTCCTAGAGAAATGGAAATAAAGACAAAAATAAACACATGGGACCTAATGAAACTTCAAAGCTTTTGCACAGCAAAGGAAACCATAAACAAGACGAAAAGACAACCCTCAGAATGGGAGAAAATATTTGCAAATGAAGCAACTGACAAAGGATTAATCTCCAAAATTTATAAGCAGCTCATGCAGCTCAATAGCAAAAAAACAAACAACCCAATCCAAAAATGGGCAGAAGACCTAAATAGACATTTCTCCACAGAAGATATACAGACAGCCAACAAACACATGAAAGGATGCTCAACATCTTTACTCATTAGAGAAATGCAAATCAAAACTACAATGAGGTATCATCTCACACCAGTCAGAATGGCCATCATCAAAAAATCTAGAAACAATAAATGCTGGAGAGGGTGTGGAAAAAAGGGAACCCCCTTGCACTGCTGGTGGGAATGTGAATTGGTACAGCCACTATGGAGAACGGTATGGAGGTTCCTTAAAAAACTACAAATAGAACTACCATTTGACCCAGCAATCCCACTACTGGGCATATACCCTGAGAAAACCATAATTCAAAAAGAGACATGTACCAAAATGTTCATAGCAGCCCTATTTACAATAGCCCGGAGATGGAAACAACCTAAGTGTCCATCATCGGATGAATGGATAAAGAAGATGTGGCACATATATACAATGGAATATTACTCAGCCATAAAAAGAAATGAAATTGAGCTATTTGTAATGAGGTGGATGGACCTAGAGTCTGTCATACAGAGTGAAGTAAGTCAGAAAGAGAAAGACAAATACTGTATGCTGACACATATATATGGAATTTAAGAAAAATATGTCATCAAGAACATAGGGTAAGACAGGAATAAAGACACAGACCCACTAGAGCATGGACTTGAGGATATGGGGAGGGGGAAGGGTAAGCTGTGACAAAGTGAAAGAGCGGCATGGACGTATATACACTACCAAACGTAAGGTAGATAGCTAGTGGGAAGCAGCCGCATAGCACAGGGAGATCAGCTCGGTTCTTTGTGACCGCCTGGAGGGGTGGGATAGGGAGGGTGGGAGGGAGACGCAAAAGGGAGGGGATATGGGAACATATGTATATGTATAACTGATTAAATTTGTAAAATTAAAAAAATTAATAAAAAAAATAAAAATAAAAAAAAAAGACACATGCACCCCTATGTTCACTGCAGCATTATTTACAATAGCCAGGTCATGGAAGCAACCCAAATATCCATCAACAGATGAATGGATAAAAAAGATGTGGTAGATATATACAATGGAATATTACTCAGCCATAAAAAGGAATGAAATTGGGTCATTTGTTGAGATGTGGATGGATACAGAGGCTGTCATACAGAATGAAGTAAGTCAGAAAGAGAAAAACAAATATCGTATATTAACGCATATATGTGGAACCTAGAAAAATGGTACAGATGAACCAGTTTGCAGGGCAAAAATTGAGAGACAGATGTAGAGAACAAACCTATGGACACCAAGGGGAGAAAGCTGCAGGGGTGGTGGTGGTGGTGCTGTGATGCATTGGGCAATTGGGTTTGACATGTATACACTGATGTGTATAAAATTGATGACAAATAAGAACAAAAAAATGTTTTTGTTCTACTGTAGAATAAACTAAAAGTAATATAAGTGGAAAAAAAAAAAAAAAATATTACTGTTCCAGATAAAATAATGTCAAGAGCAATGTTGATAATATGATAAAATGATTTTTTCCTTCTATGGACTCTGCTTCAGTTGGAGTCCAATTTTCCTGGCTCTGCTGCTACTAACTATGAGCGCCCCTACGTAAGACATTTAACATCTCCAAGACTCAGCTTCCTTGTCTATAAAATGGGATTCATGATAAGACAGGGTTTCCTTGAGGATGAGATAATATAATAGATAATTAATGTTAGCTATTATTGTATAGGTATTGCTTTTGCTAATTGTGCTATAGGCTAGAAATGAAAGATAAAAGCCTCAAATTTCAGGGTTGCTGACATTCTGGAGCAAGTATTTACTACCCATCAATCTTTAGTGGAGCCGGCTATCTTCTGGTGGTACCTGGACACCTGTCTATGGCCAAGAGGTAACCTGCTCGCTGGATCATTTTGGTTTAGGGAGAGAAGGAAGGGACACTCACTGCCAGGGATGAAAGTTCTTCCCAAAACTCAGCTTCCTGAGGATGGAAGTAGCCCCACCTTTCCCTGGAAGACCTCGATATTACAGTACAGTACTCACGTTCTCTTGCAAGGCTCCAAGGAAGCAGTTCTCTAAGTTTGATGTGGTCCCATGGGGGTCCAGCCTGTCCTTTGTAAACAGCCCTGAAAAAAATAGAAAGAGTTCCAGTTGGAACAGCTGTCTTGAAATGTTGTTTCACATTGTAAATTATAATCATTAAAAAGTGTCCATCTTAGTTCTGGAGCTTATCCTAAGGAAATCCTCCAAAATGAGAAACAAAACAAAACAAAACAAAAAAACATACATAGACTATACCTCAAAAAAAAAGGAAAGTATACCCAACACAGAGGCTAACAGTGAAAAATTCAAAAACATAATGCAATATCTAAAATTCTGGCACATCCATGGGCTAGGATATAATGCAGGAATTAAAAATTATGTAGAAATGGAAAACGTTTCTGCTGTAATATTAAGTTAAAAACATTTGATTTATTACACATAAAATCTAACTTCATAAAAGTATATACAATATGAGCAAATGAAAGCAGTTTTATGTTAATAGAGTAGGTGATTTTTTCTCTTATTTTCCAGACTTTCTATAATGTTTTCTTATTGCATTTTTTTTTAACTGTATAAAAGGGTAGCTTCCAAGATAGCTTCAAAAGAAATTGTGAAGTCCAGGATCTTTTCTACAGTAAAGAAAGTTGTGTGCAAGTACTTACACGATGTGTGAGTGTTATTGTTTTGTGGACTTTTTCTTCATCATGGGTGGGTAGGGGGGCTGTCATGCCAGAGTTTGCCTGGTAACCAAAAAGAATCCCTCAGGGGAAGCATCTCAGTTGTAAGAGATTTGTAACTGTAAATATGGCAGTTAAAATGTAACCAGAAAAAGGGGAGCCTGGCAGATCTGGCTCCAGGCAAAAACGGAGGTAGTTTTGTATGGTGTAGAGAAAAAATGGCTGTGGGGTATTACAGATCTGTGTTCAACTCTGTGACCTTGGAACAACCAATTCTAGTGCAATTCAAGTTACTTATCTGTACCTCAACTTCTTCATCTGTGAGATGTTAGTAATTATGATTATCCTCCCACAGAAAGCTCTAGTGAGAACTTCAGTTTGGTTTACTGTACTAGTTTCTGGGGATAAAATAATGAATAAGATGCCAGCCTTGCTCTCAAGGAACAGACATGGGAAGAGCATTCTAAGCAGAGGGTGAGGCATAAGTAAAGAAGAGAAGAGTGATATCCCCGTGTTGTGGACAATTACTAGCACATCAGTATCATACGGTACCGCAGAGCTAGAAAACTATAGAGGTAAGGAGGAAACAGACTGATATGTCCCATACCATTAAACTTTACCCTGAATGTAACAGAGAACCACTAAAGGATTTTGTGCAGGAGAGTTGGAACCTTTTTTTTTTCATTGATGTAAACAGTCCTATGAAGGATAAGGTTCAAGGCAGAGAAATCAAGTGAGAGGCCGTTGCGTGGTCCAGTGAGAGATGACGACCAAATGGGTCCCATCTCCTCCCTACTCATTCCCACCACAGACCCAACAGCCGCCCCAGATTGGTTAGTGGTTAGTAGCAGCCTTGACTACTCACTCTCACATCTCACATCCTTTCAATCAGCAAATGCTCTAGTTGGTCCCACCTCTAGCTTATAGCCAGAATCCAGTGATTTCTTGCCATTTCCACTGTCCAGCACTCTGGTTGATATACGCCAATATCATCTCTTGCCTGGAATACTGCAGTAGCACCCTAACCATTCTCCCTGCTTCTGTTTCTCCCTCTTCAGGCTTCCGTCAATACAGCAGCCAGAGGGATCCTTTTAAAACATGGCAATCATGTCATTCCTCTCCCCAAAACTCCCCAGTGCCTCTTTATCTCTCCCTTCCTTCCTTTTCGTCTTCTCACCTTCTACTTCTAGGTGATTAGTAGATAAATATATGTTAAAGGAATGATTAAATGGTGAAAGTTGTGATCTAAGTGGTAGAAAAGGGAAACCGTGGAAAAAAGACATTTTTGAACATGACGTTGGAGGTGAAATTGACCAGATTCAATAACTGGCGAAATGTTTAGAATGAGGAGTTAGGACAGCTCACAGGTGTCTCACCTGGGCACCTGGATGGGTTGGTGGTGCCATAACTTGAGCAAGGGAGAGAGGCGGTGAAGCAGGCATGAGGCATGGAACATCCTGAGTGAGAGGGCCCTGGTGGGGGCACAAGTGCATGCATCCGGTGGACAGCTGGGGACAGAGGTCACAAATGTCCCTTCTGCCCAACCAGATTTACCATTGTCTGGGTTCCACATGATAATGGAGAGGGGCAAAATCCAGATCAGAAAGTCTCAAACTTCAGGGTACATAAGAATACCCCCAGGGATGCTTACTCAAAGTCCAAATTTCCTGCCCTGTTGATTCTGATTCAGTAAGAGCTGCAGGGAGCCCAGGAATCTGCATTCTATCTAGGGCCCAGGGGATTCTGATGCAGGTGACCTGCAGGCCATACTTTAAGAAACAACGACCTTGATCTTCTCTCTCACTTTGGTCCCCTGCATTGCTCCCAGCTGACTGAAAAATATATTTACATTCCTATCATTTTTAAAAACCTGGATGTTGTCAGATGGAAACACCAATACCTGAGTAACACATAAACTGCATTACTTGCATGTATTTGATAAGGAATTTTATGATAACATTATATGTCATAATTATATTATAGAATGCAATAGCAGATTCCAGTGAGTTACACATAATTATATTAAAAGCAGTATTTAGGGCTACTATATTGTTTGTTGAATTGTTGTAATTTCATTAAGTATAGGAACCTATAATGGATTAAATTCAGAAAGAGTGAAGTTTTACAGTGGTACAGAGAGATTGAAATTTGCAGTGAAGATAACTGCACTCCATTTACCTTCCATGTTGCTCTGGCAATGTTTTCTTCCATTCAACTTTCCACCGTGGAATTCCTTGAAACAATCCTCACAGCTTCTTCTTGAATGGGCCACCTTATTTTTCATTTTTATACTGACCTTTTTAATCCCTTTCTTTTTCATGCTTTCCTCAGTGTTTCCCATTAGCTTTTTTCAAATCCCTGATACTCATGGGCCCATGTTTTTCATCTCTTTTTCTCTGCACCCTAAGTCTTCACCATAGTCCCATTTCTTGGTGATCCAATCTCATTAATATTTCTCATCTCATGTGAAACAATAATTGGGAACAGCCAACTTTAGGGTTCTATAATTCCACAGCTTGTGCATCTGTGAATCTGAGGCAAACTTAGCCAATAAAAAAAAAAAAAAAAAAAAAAAAAGAAGTAAAAGAAAAAAAAACAAAAACCCAGCTCCTACAATTTCCAGATTCAAGAACTGAGTTTGAATTCCTAAATAATCTATGATATTCTGGCAACTTGGCCTACCATTCTTCACTGACTGAACTTCTACCTTCCTCAGGGCATTTTTCTTCAGGATAAATATTTAATTCAATGTAATATACACGGAACAGTTATTTGAAACAAATGAAGTGAGTAAAATGTGATGATAGAGGGGCCAACAATGGGAAGTGAATATTTTGCTGTCAATTAATAACAATTAATTAATTTAAATTAAATAAATTAATTTTAAATTACAATTAGATTTTAGAAGCTACTATGTAAATACCACAGTTCCCTCTGCAGCTCTCAGCAAGCTTCCTTCTCAAACCCCCTTCAAATAATCTAGGCCACAATTCAGATGCAGGTCTCACAAACACATTTTTAAATCATATATTCTAATTGATTTTAACATAAGGAGTGATTTGTGATATACTTATACACAGGGTGAGGAACTGCCTAATTTATACATGACTGCAAGACAGCAGAAACAGGTAAAATAGGAAGCAAACAGATCCTTTTAGTATTTTAGACACAAAACAGATTACTCAGCTGAATTCAACATTTCTTTTTTTATTCATAACTTACCTGTGTAGAAAAGACATTAGTCTAATGAAGCTTTCCAGGGTAGGGCTGAAACCACCCGATGGAAAGCTCAGCTCCTTTAGCCTTTTCATTTCACAAGGGGCAGCAATCCCTTCTCCAAAGGTATCTGCTAATTCTAATACAGATTTTCAACAATTTCAGATATACAGAAGGATGCGGTTATCCACTGTTTGGGACAAACTAGTTCTCACAGAGTAAACTGTCTTTGTGATGTCGATGGTGTTCCTTGAACAGGCCCAGTCCTGAGGCATCATTTCCTCCCTGACCTGAGAATCTCTGTAACCTACTGCTCCTCTGATTACACCCATTTAAGCATCAACCCTGATAGATCTTTCCTTCTGTATGGGTGAGAGCTGAGAGATCTTTGGCTTTATTACTTAGGTTGACCTCTTCCAAAAGAATATAAGCATATAATGGGACAGCAATATAAGATAAAAAGTAATACAGCTATTATCAGAAATGGGTGCCTGCCAAATTCTTTTCATTTCATGTCATTAAAGCAAAAAGTGGAGTTTTTAAAATGAAAAGTTCCCTGATTGCTATGAATTTATCTCATTGGTTTTGCTTAAGTAATCAATCTAATTTTTTCATATGGTGAAACGAGTATAATCCTCAAGAAGCAAAAATAAAAGTGGGGATTCTTTAATTCTTTTAGTCAGATATCCTCATCTTACTCTGTAAAGGACAAAAGTTATCCCTATTTAAAGCTCTTTTGTCTGTTTATAGACCACCACCTTTATGCATTTTACTTCCTACCTTTATATGTCCTCTCCCAAAAAAGCCATGTATTTGAAAGAGCGTATACTGATTGCATAATTATTACATTGAAACCCCTACAATAGCCCTCTGTGAGGAAATACACTCAGATTAACTCGCTCATGTAAGATCACAGAGCTCAAAAGTGTCCAAGCAAGGATTAGAACAGCTGTTTTCTCCTTCCAAACTCATACATCTTAGCACTGCATCACCACTATCCATCTTCAAAAATATTCTGGAAATACATGGAACATACTTAGGAAATTGAGTTTCCTTTGATTTGGGGCCCAGTTGGTGAAGAGTGTTATCTACTACCTCTTGGAGGTAGTCCTTCATTCTTGAGTCCATATCACCTGAGCGAATGTGAATCTCTTCTGGAAGCTTTAATTCAGCAGTTAAAATAGTAGAGATTTCAAGGGCTGCCCATAGCCCCCAATCAGTACTGAATGGGCTGAACCTACCCCTCCCTTCCTCTGCTCAACTTTTTTCCTAGTTCATGAATAAATTGGCCTAACTCAGTTATACTAATATGTAATGTGAGAAAATGCCAACAGTTAATTAGGGATGAACCTGTGAAAACTTGGGGGAAGCTACATGTTTCAATTATATTAATGAACACGCAAATGCAATCAAATCAAATGGATAAGCATTGTGTCAAGTTTTTACAAGAAGAGAATTGCATTTCACATGCATGAAAGCAACTCTCTTATAACTTACAGAATACGAGACTAAAAATAAGCACACAGGAGAACCATTAAAATACTTATTATTTGAGTTAAATTAGAATTCTGTGAGGATGATTTCATCAAATGATTTGTGTTATTTTAATTTCCTTTCACAATCAACCAGATTCAAATGACTATATCTGTAGGTTACATGGTTAAGCAGATGCTCCTTAAACATCAAACCCGTTTTTTATAACATTCGTCACTGATTTTTAAAAGGTTTAATATTAACCTAAAGCTAACCACTAAATACCCTCTGATTTTTAAAGTTGTCAACTCTTTCACATAATATTTCATAGATGTTGATCTTAAAGAAAAAAGAGAATATCTCTCAGAGGCAAGAGCTTTATATCTCAAAATATTTTATGATTTAACAGGTGTCCTTGGAATTGAAAAAGATGATGCTAGACTCAGCTAAAATTCAATACCTGTTCTTTAAAGTGTGCTAACAGCAGTGTGGAGTTCTGACACTCATAGTGTGCATGAAATTCTAGTTCTTCAGCACCAAGAAATCACCCAGGGAGAAGGAACTGCTTCACGAATTCAATTTTATCACCCATCCATAAGCAGCTGTATTTCTTCAAGTAGCTTTGATATTTGTGAGCATTAATAGTGACTGATTGCTCCCTGCTTGGGATTTCTCGGTGCATTTCCTTTAGCACATCTGAGAGCCATGTGCTTCCCTAATGGGAAAATAAAATTTAAAAAAAAGTAAGTGGGGCCAGTGATTTCATTTAAAACTAGGAAGAATTAGAAATGGACCAGAAGACAGACTCGCTACCATCCAAAGCCCAACTAGTACGCCACCAAGTAAGTGCAAGAGTTTATGTTACACAAGAGTTCTCAAAATGTTGTACGTTGGACTTCCCTGGTGCTGCAGTAGTTAAGAATCCGCCTGCCAGTGCAGGGTACACAGGTTAGATCGCTGGTTCTGGAGGAGCCCACGTGCCGTGGAGCAGCTAAGCCTGTGCACCGCAACTACTGAGCCTGTGCTCTAGAGCCCACGAGCCACAACTACTGAGCCTGCATGCCACAACTACTGAAGCCTGCACGCCCTAGAGCCCATGCTCTGCAACAAAAGAAGTCACCGCAATAAGAAGCCCGCGCACCACAATGAAGAGTAGCTCCCACTGGCCGCAACTAGAGAAAGCCCGTGCGCACCAACGAAGACCCAACGCAGCCAAAAATAAATAAATAAATTTATTTTTTAAAAAAAGCTGTACGTTAACTGAATTTTTGTAAAGAGAATCACACTCTCAATATAATAGAGAATCTTGTTATTTAAGGGAATATATCGTAAATCATTCGGTAGAGAATTCTTTTGGAAAGGGAAAAATTACCCCTGTAATGTATCTTTCACGTGGAAATAGAATAACATGGATATACCAGAACCTATGTTAAATTTCTTAAGACCAGAAAAATATGCAACTAAGTCTCTGTATAAATGGGAAGTGATTTTTTTTCACCGTAAGCATTCATAAACCACCAGAATTAGACACCAACGGAATGGTAGATAAAAAAAGAAAGGCTTCCCTCTGACAGAATCATCTCCTTATTACCTCAGGAGATCAAGGTAGGCAAGAGGGTCCCAGTTGCCACTATTTCCAAAGCCCCTCTGATGTCTTACTGTAAGCAACCCACACCCTCCTTCCCGGCCCTCAAGCCAGGAGACTGGTATGAGGAAAATGAAGCCAAATGAGAGGTGATTGTCTACTGTTGACCATGGGAGTCTTTGCCTTACAGTCCCTACTCTCTATTGGCTAAATACATACTAAACCAACCAATGTTTATGGTCAAGTTTGTATAGTCTTGGTTTCCATTTTCATGCTTGATTCAACATTATGTCATCCTTACAAAGCAAGTTGGGAGAAAAAGGTGATGAGAGACTCAAGTATGTTTGGGGGAATAAGCCAGTTACCCTAGAGATCGAATCTTTTGGATTGCTCTTTTTATTTCAAAATATCAATCCTTTATCACAACTTTCACACTATATTTGCAAGACACTGTGCCAACCATGGTCACATGTCCTTATGATAAAAAGATGCATAAAGAGGTAAAAGATGTATAAAGCAAATCAAAACTATTCAAATAATACAATAAAATGTTAGAAGATAAAGATAACCTTCAACTAGTGAGGTGTGTGAAGAGAGAAAGAGAATGGAATTCAAGATGGCTCCACAAGAAGGTGACACTGGAAAAATAGGTAGGATTTGGACGTGTGAACATGAAGGAAAGAGACCTGAATGCAAATTATACTCCAGGAGTTTTGTAGAGTACTTTCCCACATATGATTTCATAAAACCCTTACCTTACCTCCATGAAGAAGTTGGAGACTTGTGGCTGATACTTGCTAGAGGTCCCTAATTGCATTTCTTTCCCTTGCAGTTGGGTTGGAATCATGTTACTCAGTCTGGTCAATGGAATGTGGATGGAAGTGAAGGATGCCACTTTCAGGCTTGATCATAAAAAGCCATATAATCCTCCACACTTTCTTACTGCTTATCAGCCAGCTGAATGTAAAGAATCCAGCAGAGAACTCCAAGAAGGTCTCAGAATATGACAGCACCACAAATAAAATGCCCTCAAGGAAACCGGAGTCACTGCTTCTACTAGAATTCCACTCCTCATCACACACACACACACACACATACACATACTCTTGGTCCCTGTGACAGCTGCTTTAGGCTTCATAAGAGCAGGAAATAAACCTTTATTGTGCCAAGCAATCAGGATTTGGGGACTGATTGTTGTAGCAGCTAGCATTAACTGCCCTGATTGATACAGGGAGTTACTACAACCTTCATTTTATACGGGAGAAAAAACGAATCTCACAGAGGGGAGAGCATGCCTAAGAATACAAGAAAAGTAGAAAAGCATGGTACGAAAGCAAAGAAAGTACAAGTTCAGAGCCCTTCATAATCATACCCCCTCTCAGTTCTCCAGCAGCCCCTGTAGGACTTGCCATGTTCCCAACATGCCATGCCTATGCTGTACCACTTCTGCTTTTCTGTTCTTTCCTTCTGGAATTCCCTTCCGAACTGTGTCTTCCAAATATGGACTAATTTTTGTAAAAGTCATCTCATTGATTGAACCTCAATAATACTGTCCTTATTGCAATGTGATGTGGCAGAAATAGTGACAAACTGGAGCCAGAAGAGAAGGGTGTAGACTTGGGGTTCACCTCTTACGAACATGACCCTGAGCAAATGACCCAAACTTTCTGAGTCTCTTTCCTCTTCTCTAAAGTGGATTTAACAACGGTTATTTTACAGGACCATTGTGAAGACAAGGTGAGAGAATAAATGAAAAGGTGTCCCTGGTACACAGAAAATGTAAAATAAAATTTGCTCCATCTATTCTATAGCCCTTTACTATTCTATTCATTTATATCTCCCCATGAAGATGGAAGTCCAGAAGAGCAGAAGCCTCATTTTATTCACCTTTATAGTCTGCATCCAATAAGTAGTAGGTGTTTCAGTTAAAATTAGGTAGAGCTACATTTGACACCGCCCACCCCCACCCCCGAAAAAAAGCTTAAATCCACAAGGTTTTTTTCTCTTAAGTAAAAATCCAGAAATAAGAATCCAGGGCTGCTAAGGCAGTTCCACAAATGAGTCAGGATCCCACACTCCTTCCAGCTCTATTCCCTGCCACCCTAAGGATGAGACCCTTGCGAACCTTGTGTAAGATGGCAGGTGGGCTCCAGGCAGCATATTTATACTCCAAGTAGTACAGAGGAGGAGAAAGACATGGCTCTCCCTTAAGAGACACTTCCTGGAAGTTGCACGACCACTTCTGCTTACCTACCATTGGCCAAAATTTAGTTGTGTGGCCCCACCCAGCTGCATGGGAGGCTGGGAAATGTAGTCTTTAGTTTGTGCCTCCATATACCCAAGTAGTATTCAAAGGTTCTGTTATGGAGGAAAAAGACAGGATTTCTTAATGGAGAGACAACTAGCTGTATCTGCTATATTAAACATATGACTATGCTTTGGGAAGTTGATTCTGGCGGTGATGTGGAACATGGAACCAAGGGGCAAAAGCTAAGAGCAAGGAGAATAGTTGGGATGTTATTACAGTAATACTTACAAAAGTGAACTCTTGCTGAGCATTTACTAGGTGCCAGCCACTGTGGTAAGCTCTTTACTCACACTAGCTCATTTGCTACTTCAGTTTTTCAAAGCAGCATTATAGTTCAGATTTTAGCAAAATATTTATCCTAACTTGAGGTTGTTGGATGGCTTAAAACAGTAATCAGGATATCTCATGATTTTGTGGGTTGAAATATGGGCTGAGCCAGGTGGCCTCGTTTACAGGGCTCTAAATGCTTTATTCACAGTCTGAGCTTAGCTGGGACTGTACCAGAGCACCTACCAGTGGTTTCTCCAGAACAGCAGTGTCAGCAATAGGACTTCTTACATGGCAGCTCAGAGCTCCCAGAGAGAGTACTCCAAGAGACAGAAAGTGGAAGTTGCCACTTTCTTGAGACCTGGGCCCTGACAGTATTCTATTGGCCAAAGTAGTCCCAAAGCCTGACCAGAGTCAGGGGAGAAGGAAAAGACCCCACTTTTCTTTTTCTTTTTTTTTTTGCGGTAGGCGGGCCTCTCACTGTTGTGGCCTCTCCCATTAGCGGAGCACAGGCTCCGGACGCGCAGGCTCAGCGGCCATGGCTCACAGGCCCAGCCACTCCGCGGCGTGTGGGATCTTCCCGGACCGGGGCACAAACCCGTGTCCCCTGCATCGGCAGGCGGACTCTCAACCACTGCGCCACCAGGGAAGCCCAGACCCCACTTTTCAATGAAAGCATATAAAAGTATTTGTAGCCATCTTTAATCTTCCACGGTGCCTTGTACTTAATCAGCATCCAATAATGTTTATTGAGTGGTTCACAGGTTTGGTTCAGTTCTAGACCCTGAAAAAATAATATAACAGGAAGAGATACTGAGTGGAGGATAAGGATTTCAAAAATGAACATGGATTTGGGGCACAGGATCTGATTCTATATTAGGCAAAGAAAAATGCAGTTTATTCCAAAACATGAGGGAAGAAAGTTAACCACCATTCTTCCCCATTTCCTATACTTCACCAACAGTTTGAATTGGTTGATTGCTTTTTGGTATTAGCTGGGAATTTCTCCAAGATTCAAGCCTGATTACTCCCTTCAGTCCTAGAGACAAGGAAACAAAGCCAGACAAGAGTGAGTTATTGCCTAAATGTAAGCTTCCTTGGCAAGTCTTGGATAATGGAGGTAAAAGGCAGTTGCTGGAAAATGCCCCAGGGAGAGCGCTCACGTGTTGAAAGAAAAGCAGTAGCTGACAGGTGTCTTTTCCAAGGTGTTCAGCAACTCCCTCTGCAAATGAGGCAATGCTCAAGTCTTGATGAGGCGTTCTTGCCTGCTAGTGACATTTTTACTGACAGCATGGTTCCAACAAGTTTGGAAAATCACCTCATTGTCATTCAGGACAAGCGGGGCCCCAAATAAAGGAATGGATTTAGAGTTGGTCTTGAAGTTAAAACCATCAGATGCTGGTTCTAATGATACTGATACAAACCCTCAAGCATCCTGGACAACCCACAGAAAACCAAGGAATTGCAATGACGACTCCCATTCATCAAAATCAGACTGGAGTAAGTTCTGCTTGTCCTGATAATGACTTGAAAATGATAAGTTAGTGAAATAAGCACTTAGAAAGACTTTTCCTTTTCACCCAGTTAATTGGCCACGTCATTTGCAAAGGAGCGTTGGCTTTCTTTTTAACTAGCTTTTCACTCCAGCTATTACAAGACTTCCTAGACCGTAAATCTTTCTAGGGTACGGCTTGACCACACTACTGTTAAGACAAGTTCTTTAGAAATGAGTTTCACATCCATTCCTGCCATGCCATGCAAGTCCTTTAAAGGCCATGAAAGCAAAAGCTAAACAGATCCAATCCTGTGAGAATAAAAATGGGCTTAAAGGAATTCAGCCTGTGTATCTTATAAAAATCAGTAGTAACCTTTCCAGAAATATGATATATTGAATAATATTTCTACTGTTTTCACTTGAATTCTTAAGGGAAAACTCTATAGTACATTCACTAAAAGAAAATCAATACTTAATGGTTTTTGCTTAGTGAGAATGAAAGGCATGGAAAGTTGCTGCGTATGTTTACAGGGATGATGAAGTATTATAAGCACATGTAGGAAGGACCGATGCAAATTTAGCAAGTCAGATAATAACTGGACAAATAGGACTTTTACCATAATGGTAGTGTTGTTTAAGCATGTGGAGAGCCTTGATTGGGTGACCTGAGAATAACCTTCTTTGACTGTGTAAACAGGATCAAACAAGTGACTTCACTGGCCCTGAATAAGTTATAGAAGTAGTTATCCAGCCTACAACTATGTATAATCAGCTCCTTTGGAAACTTCGTCCTTTCTTGCTCATAGAGATGTTCCCTGGCCCAAGTTTTGCCCAATGGTAAGTGCAAAACTTTAGAGGACTGTCACCTAAACTAGCTAGAAGCTGCTCAAAATCTTGTGGGATGGAGAACTTAGACCAAGCCTTCTTCACTAGCAAGGCAAGCAGATCGCCTAATACATCCATCTCAAGAAAAAGAGGGCAGGGCTTCCCTGGTGGTGCAGTGGTTGAGAGTCCGCCTGCCGATGCAGGGGACATGGGTTCGTGCCCCGGTCCGGGAAGATGCCACATGCTGTGGCGCAGCTGAGCCCGTGAGCCATGGCCGCTGAGCCTGTGCGTCCGGAGCCTGTGCTCCGCGACGGGAGAGGCCACAGCAGTGAGAGGCCCGTGTACCGCAAAAAAAAAAAAAAAAAAAGAAAAGAAAAAGAGGGCATTGCTCAATCAACCTCACTCTCACCAAAGCAGCTCTCCATTGTCCTTGGATTTCTTGACCTAGATGTCCTTGCTCTCAACTGTGTCCAGATTTACAAGAGATTTTTCCACAGTGCATCAAAACCTGCCAAACCAGACCATGTTGGACACAATGGCATAATGGTCAAGTGCATGGATTTGACATGAAATTACATGGGATGGAGCCCAGCTTTGCTAGTCTCTAGCTACTATAACTCAGGGCAAGTTACTATGCTTTACAGATGTTTCCTCATCTGTACAATGAGCAGCATAATGGTTGTGAGCATTATGAGAAACCATATATCTGCACATGGTAAGGGCTGAAGAAATATTACCTATCATTATTATTATCAATTGCCAGCTAATGTTCTGTACTTTGGTTGCCAAAAGGGATAGGGCAGGGAGGTCCTGATTGCAAGATGCTCTTTCACAGCCTAATTCCACTTAGTGACTGAATTCAGGCCTTGATATAAAAACAGCAGTGTTTTTTTGTGGGCAATAAACATGAAATATTCTTTTTGCAATCACATTTTTTTACCCACTGAGGTAGAAAATAATACCTCACAAAAATAATTTTTTAAAGCACATTAAAATCTAATTGTAGTAATACCTGCTGGGCATCCATGTGCTTGTTCCTGTTCCCATACTTAGTACAGTACAGAAAAGAACAAAACCAAAGCAAAAATTGGGGTGGGAAGGGGCCTCTTCTGAGGTCGTGTCCACTACAAACCATGATTGACAAACTAGTTCAACCAAACTGATGTCTATGACAGGGAATGAGGTACAGTTTAACAATCCTGCTGGCAGACAGGCTAAACGGGTGTCAATTCATCAACATTCTTTGATTGGAGCTTGAATTGAATATAGATTCAAAGTGATTGCTCAGGATGGTTCAGCTCTCCTGAAGCTTTTTGTTCTCACCTACATCTGTCAGAGAAAATGGTCCATATTTACCTCGTGGAGAATTTCTTTTAGGATGTAAGTGTGTCAAAACTTAGGTTATGTCAGGATCTTTTAAAATCTCTAGGTATTGCACTTCCTGGGGAACAGCTGAAAGCTACAGACATTCACAGCCTGACTGATTTTAACCCTTCACACTGAGAAGGTGATGTCTCATTATAAATCGGGAGAGATTTCCCCCCACCATCTCACACTCTGTGAGAAATATTTACCATCCCCATCAGCTGCTGCTAGCCTTTGAGCTGCTCTGTGAAAAGTGTAAAGGAGGGGGGCCAGGGGAACCGAAATTCAGCTGCCAACCTCTGTAGCAGAAAAGATTTATCTCTTGGAAAATGTAGGCTATCACTGAAGAGATCCACCCCTTAATGGCTTTCAACTCTGCAGAAATTGTTGTCAGGGAGACTGAAGCGGGTGCTTGTCATGCAGAGACCATCTTGTCAGCATACTCGCCCAGACGGGAGGACTCTCTATAAGTTACTGGTTTCTACATCCCATTTACCCCAGCTCCATCAGAACCGATATGCAATCGAACATACAAAAGACCTGATGTTGCCCATTAATGATAGATTCAAAAAGTGGGCCAGATGAGCCTCACAGTCAACTCCCAAAGAAAGTGCCCAGACATCTCTTCCTGGAAGTGAGGTTGTCGGCACAAAATGCTGTGAGTTGTTCCACAGTCTTCCGCTCCCATTCTCTGAATCCCTATAGCACTCATTACACGTACCACACAATTTAGTGCTTGATTATATACTGTCTCGTATTGTTCTCTAATTGTTTCTCCACCCAGATAAGAGGTGGAGTTTCTTAAGATGTATTTTTTTTTCCTAACATGATTTCTATAATTGTCTGTAGCTGCTTCCCTTAAACCTCTGTCTAGTAATTTTCTCCCATCATGGTATAAACTTCAAATCTACCTAGATGAGGAGAAATAAAAACATTGACCATCTCCCCTCAAAAAAAAAAAAAAGCAACTAATAGAAAAATACGAATTACCTCCACGCATAATACATACCAAGCAATGGGATCTGTGGAAGAAAATATCACTAAAGGTAAGAAATTCAATCAACATTTGTCTCATTGGCCACCAAAATACCTCCCCTAGTATGAGAACACACTTAACAAAATCTCTTCACTCTGCTGTGTCCTCCTATCCTTTTCAACAGGGAAAGGAAAGTTTCTAAAATAATATGAATGGCAATAACCCGAATCCACCTCTGGATTAAAGTTAGCATCGTATAACCCACACCCATTACTCCCAGAATTGGTTTCTTGAAATGCAATCTGCAGAAACAACTAGGACTTTTGTTTCTAGAAGGAATATATTATCTCTCCCCTCATCGTGGCAAACAAACAACCATTTCAAATATTTTTGGAAAACCAGATGTTCCTGGGACCCGTCTCGAAGGGCAGAATCGACCTCAGTGTGAATTCCTTTTTAAATATGTGGTGGGGCCTGTCATCAGAAATGCTCTCAGCCTTTCCTGGACAACGGTTTACAGCAGCCCTGGCAAGCATTCCACGTGCCCTGAACGAACAGGCAAGTTGTGCTGGGCGGGGACACTCCCTTGCATCTCCCGGATCATTTCAGGCTGTCACAGACAAGTTTTTGTGAAGTTCAATGCAGGCTCTAAAAAGGGAAAAATGGTTTCTTCACAAAACTTTTATGTAACAACTAGAAAAGAAAAAATCCAATGCCACATGGATTTCCTGACCCTCCTTGAAGTTCTCTGTTCTCACAAAGGGTTTGTAGACAGGCAGGCAGTCCCTCCAGAATAATGCCCATGTGCCCACCATTAAGCAGAGGCGTACGTTTACACATCGCAGAAGAGTGAGGCTTTATGCCATTTTTAAAACTCTTCAAAGAAAGGGGAATCTACAACCTCCTCCAGTTCATGGTTTATCAACAGCTGTATTAGAAAATGATTCTGCGCACTGACAGTTCGTGCTTCACCAACATGTGCCCAGATCGTTCGGCCCCGTCACCCCCTCTGCCCTCGGGCAGGACCCGGGACAGGTCAAAATGAAAATACAAAGCCCCTTGTTAAAAACACTAAGAATTTTAAGATGGCGACTGCAGAGCATTAAACCATGAGCAGTGCCCTGTGTGGTCAACCTCAGGGAAGGTTATGCAGAGGTGTGGCAATCGCAAGCCCGGTTCAGTCCATCTCCGGATGCGCAGAGCTCACCGGCCAAGGCTCACGGGCCCAGCTGCTCCGCGGCATGTGGGATCTTCCCGGACCGGGGCACGAACCCGTGTGCCCTGCATCGGCAGGCGGACTCTCAACCACTGCGCCACCAGGGAAGCCCCCACCTTCTCTTTTTTAAATTTCCTTATGTGTATTTCTTTGTTTACTTATTTACCATTTGTCTTTCCCATTAGAAAGTAAAGACCGTAGATCTTGTCTATCTTATCCAGCACTGTATCTTCAGCATCTATGCTGGGCACATAGTAGGTATTCAGTTTGCAAGAAGAAGGGGACAGACGGAAGAGGGGAGGGGGAGCAGGAGGGAGGGAGGAGATAAAGAGAAGAGAGGGAGGAAGGGACCCACTGACTGTAGTTCATCCCCGGTCCTCCTCCAGCAACTCGTGTATGTTTAAGTGGCTTATCTCCCCTTGCACTCCTTGGGGCCCCAGCTCTATCCTGACAGATAGGGATCAAAGGAAAACCTGGCAGGCGGTAACAGAATGTAACTAACATGACTGAGCACTTACTACAAGACCCCACTCTGCGCCTGTGCTTTAATACACAGACTCTCCTTTGTTTCAGCTGGAATCTTCTGGTTGAGAGAAGCAGGCACCCACTACATCTACTGTGAGACCTGGGCTGGACCAGGACAACACCCGGAGAAGCAGTTACCCCGCCCTCCCACCCCTGTACTTTTGCTTTGGCTGAAGCTCCGCTCTATGGACACCCAGCTTCTCAGATTACCCACAAGGGCTTCCCCTTCTGACTCCAGCTTTCACATGGCCTCTTGGCCCCTGACTCCACTTCATGACTTTTCAGCTAAAGAGCCCACCTTTAGCTACTCATCTCAATATCTGTTAGTCCAGATTCCCAAGAGAGGCATTTGAGTGACCCAGCTATCTTTCCACAACTAGCCAGCCAGGCCTGCGGACTGTCTGCCCTTGGGTCTTGCTCCAGTCAGCTCGCAGGGGGTGGGGGAAGGTGGAGGTGATCACGTCACGTGATACATAACTCCGCTGCCCAGGGCGTGTGAGCAGAGTAACTCCCATGAAATGGCTTTTGGGGTGGGAAGGTACCTTCTATGTTCATTTGACAGCACTAGGTCCTTGCAATAACCCTGATGGGGTAGGCGTTATTAGCCCCATCCTACAGGTGCAGAGCCCAAGGACCAGAGCTGCTGATCAGTTGGCTCAAGCCCTCACAGATGATACGCATGGGTCAGAGGTCAGGCTTAGCTGAGACCGCAAAAGGCCTACGTGAAGCCGTCTCCAAACAGAGGAATGAAGCAGAGGGTGGCCCGGCAGGCTTTTCACCTCCTCTGAAAGCCAGGGCTGCTTCTTCATACACAAATCCCCAAAAGCCGGCCTATCCGTGAGTATATTCGTTTGCTAGGGCTGCCAGAACAAAGTATCACAGGCTGCACATGGCTTAAACCATGGAAGTCTACCGTCTCACAGTTCTGGAGGCTGGAAGTCCAAAGTCAAGGTACATTCGTCTGTGTATAAATGTCCCCTTTCTATGAGGATGCCAGTCATAATGAATTAAGCCCCACCCTAAAAAGCTCATTTTAACATCTGTAAAGGTTAAAAAATTTCTCTCCAGATAAGGTCACATGCTAGCTACTGGGGGTCAGGGCTTCAGCTTATGAATTTTGTCAGGATGCAGTCAGTGAATTGCAACCCTCTCACTAAGTTCCTGCTCGTTACACCGTTCCTCACAATCCACTCACCTCCACTGCTGCCGGAGCCGCTGGGGACGGCTTTCTTTGGTGCCAGGAGGGGGGATGAGGTTCGCTCTTGCTTTTCCTCCTGCCAGCCTACTTTTCCAGCCGTCTCCATCGTCACCTAACCTCAGGGGAGGCCTCCTTCCCATCTCACTGCCCCAGCCCTCAGCCCTCACAGAGGGCCTGATGGGCGCCAACATCAGGTCACTGGTTCAGCCTCTTGACGCAGCAGGGGACGCTCCCATGTGCCTCCGTGCACCCCAGGCCAGGCAGGACCCTCCCTTTTAACAACTATCACCTGCCCTGTTCTATAAGATAAGCAGACTTAAAGTCAAGCACAGGTTCAGGAGACAGCCACCCACAAGGTATGAGTTGAGAGTATAGCAATGAGGCTACAATACATGAGTCAGGGGATCATTCCCCAAAATCAATGGTACAGAGCACAGCGATCCTGAGTGGGAAGAAGAGATTTAACACTTTTCACATAGATTGGCTAGTGTCACCCTAAATCGTTGACACAGGGTTTGATGTCAACCTAAAGCTTTTGGTTTAGTGTCACCTGAAGCCTGGTTCAAATCCCTGCTCCACCACTGATTGTATGACACTGGGCAACGTTTTTAACCTCTCTGAACTTCAGTTTCTTTATGTATAAAATAGGCATAATGACATCGACTTTGCAGAACTATGTTGAGGATTAAATGAGGTGATATATATAAAATATTAGCATAATACCAGGCAGTTAGCAAACGTTCAAAAAGTGGTCATTGCTATTATTATTATCATCATCTCAAATTTTTGCTTAGAACTCATCTTAATAAGGTGATTTCCTACCACTTCCTAATTTAACTTGCACAACTGTGTAGAGAATATCAATTGAACTTGAACAAGAAATCTAATGGATGGGTTTGTAAGTCAATACCTGCTTGTCAATCAATCTATTAAGCAAAAATAATTCAGATTCAGCAAACAACCCCTGGGCATCTACCAGGCATATTTTAAGTTCTTGGTAAAACCCTTTTCTTTCTTATGGCTGAATAATATTCCATTATATGTATATACCACATTTTCTTTTTCCATTCATCCAGTGACGTACATTTAGGTTGTTTGCACAGACACTTTTTAGTTTACAAAATGCTTTCAAATATGTTATCACGTTTGATCCTCACTAAGGCTGGCAACAGCTCCATTTCCATTTTACAAAAGAGAATATAGAGTCAGAAGGTTAAGTGTCTTGTGGAAAGCTAAAGCCAAGATTAGAGATTTTATATATATATATATATATATATATATATATATATATATATATATATATATATATATATATATAAAATCTTCATGCTGATACTCCACTTTCTCTTATAGCGCTAACCAGGAAGATAGTCTTGAGAAGCCTGCTGGGAGTTTCAGGAAAAGGGGAGAGAGGAGAGTACACAGCTGAGCAATATGAACAAGTAAACAGATAAACGGTCCTTTAGAAATGGGAATCTCTGAAATTAAAATTGTTAAAGATTTTTGCATTTCTTTGACGTAAATCTCCAAATTCCTAAGCCTTTACAAACATCTGCTATGTACCCCAAAATTCTTGTGAGAGTGGGTTTTAGTAAACAGGCTGAAACGTCACTTCAGACCCAAAAGAAAACTCTCAAAGGAGAGTGAGGTGACCCAGACACTGAAGAGTTCAGCAGATGCCAGAGCCAGGCCAGAGGTGACAAGGAAAACAAGCCACACCCCAGGGTGCCCAGAGAGCTCATCGGAGGCAGAGGTGACTCCTGCTCTCAAGATGGCATTCAATCCAATTTCATTTGAATTTCAGGGGACAAGGAATTACAAAACAATTTGGCACTTTGAGGAAAGACAGGGTCTAAAACCCGTGTCTGATTGCCAATTTGGGGGAAGTTTTCAGTTTGGAGTTTTATTGGCTGGAGATGGGGATGAGAAGATAATTTGAACAGAATACCTCCTGGCTACACTTCCAAGGAACCTTGAAAGCCCTTGGACTTCTTTGCAAGGGAAAGATTAGGCAGATGACTCTCATGACCAAGTAATTCTGGACACTATTAAGTGTACAACTTCCCAAGGACTCCTGTGGCCAAATGTGTTTACAAATGCACATAAGCTTGGAGCTGAAAGGATCAGAGCATTGGTTTTCAAATTTTCTTTAGCAATAAATCCTTTTCCTCATACCAACTCTTACACAGACAGCACAGGAGAATGAGGCGGGGAACACGAAGCCCACTCCCCCAGCCAAAACCGGGGAAGCACTTTTTAAAAACCCCAGACATTTAGGGGGAACATCAATCTTTCCTGGAAAAGTTTATGTTATGTTAATTTTCTGTTACAACAGAAAAGAAAAATCCTCAAAAATATTGTTTTAACCAATCTAAGGTGGAAAAACATCAGATTGGGTTGGGGAGTGTTGGTGGGGATTGACTAGGAAAGGGGCATGAGGGACCGCTCTGGGGCATTAGTAATTTTTTTATGTCTTGTTGGGGGGTTGAGTTACATTTGTCAAAATGCAACAAATGTATATTTCAGATTCGTATATTTTGTTGATGTAAATGTCATATCCAATGGGTAAAAAAACTATAAACAAATATTTACATCTAATGATATGCATGTTGAAGTATTCAAGGGGAAGTGTACAGATGTCTGCAAATTACTTTGCAATACATCCAAAACAAAACAAGATGGCTTGATGGGTGGATAGAGGGATAAGTATGTGACAAAGCAAGGATGGTAAAATGTGAACAGTAGAGTCTAGGTGGTTGAGCATCCAATTTCAATTGTGCTGTATGCTTAAAATTTTTCCTAACAAAATGTTGGGGAAAAGGAGTCCTTATCTTTTAGAGATACATATTAAATACTTATGGATAAAGTTATACAATATCTGATTTGCTTCAAAATAATGTGGAGGAACAAGCGTGAGGGAGCATAGAGGAAATAAGATTGGCCAACAGATCCTAACTGTTGAAACTGGTAGTGGGTACATTGGGTGGTCTTAGTCAATTCAAGCTGCTGTGACAAAATACCACAGACAAGGTGGCTTAAACAACAAACCTTCATTCCGCACAGTTCTGGAGGCTGGGAAGTCCAAGATCAAGGGTCTGGCAGATTCAGTGTCTGGGGAGAGTCCTCCCTCTCCCTGGTTTGTATATACCAGCTTCTCAAAGAGGAAGCAAGCTCTCTCCTGTCTCTTTCTAATCTCCTCCTGAGGCTCCACCCTTGTGACCTAATCACCTGCCAAAGACCCCAACTCCAAATGCCATGACTGGGGATTAGACTTTCAACTTATGAATTTAGAAGGGGACACAAACATTCAGTCCACAACAGGAGTTCGTTTTACCATTCTGTCTACTTTTGTGTATAAGTGTACAATTTCCATAATAAAAACTTTTTAGAAATGAAAAGATAATACTGCATTACATATCCTTTTCTAAATGTTTCTCCTAATTTCTATTTTGTAAATATGATAAACTATTGTGTTAAAAAGCTTTTTAAAGAGCAGCAAACGTTTTACCCCTCATGTCCACTAGAGTAATGGGTCCCCATTTAAAAGATCAAGGTAGCAGACTTCCCTGGTGGCACAGTGGTTAAGAACCCACCTGCCAATGCAGGGGATATGGGTTCGAGCCCTGGTCTGCGAAAATCCCACATGCCGCAGAGCAACTAAGCCCGTGCGCCACAACTACTGAGCCTGCGCTTTAGAGTCCGTGAGCCACAACTACTGAGCCCACGTGCCACAACTACTGAAGCCCATGCACCTAGATCCCGTACTCTGCAACAAGAGAAGCCACCGCAGTGAGAAGCCCGTGCACCGCAACAGAGAGTAGCTCCCCGCTCACCACAACTAGAGAAAGCCCGTGCGCAGCAATGAAGACCCAACGCAGCCAAAAATAAATATAATTAATTAATTAATTTTAAAAAAAAGATCAAGGTAGCAATTGTGCTCTCTCATCAAATTCATTTAACTATAATCATGCCTGAAGTGAAGAGCCAGTATCCGTTCTGAAAGGATGTCTCATGAAGCATCAGTATGGAATTCCAAGTTATGAAATTATACCTGACTCTGGTTCCTGACATAGGTGTCCCCGAAACAAGATAATAAGAAACTGCTCCTTCGGGTGTGGCTGCCGTGCCAGCTTCTGGAGCACAAGCCCCAGCCACCCCGGCCAGGAAAGAACCCCAGGCCCGGGGAGTTCCAGGACTTGCCCGCACAGGAACCCAGGTTTCCTGCGGCCAGAGTCACTGCTCCTACTTGTTTCCACACTGCCTTTCTAGCAAAATGCTAAAACTCTCAAACCGAAAAGAAAAAAGGATCACAGTCTTGCAATGTATCAAAATTACATTTCTCCTGCATGTTCCCTACCCAACAAAGCTCGATTCAAAGCAACGCCCCCGCATGCTGATGTTTGGCCAAACCGGCTCAGGCTTCACAGCGGGGTCAGAAACATGACAAAGCCCGGCTAGGTTCCCAGATCTTCCATCCTGCCCGCTCTTAAGAAAAGCTCCCTCTCCCACTCCTTCCTCTGGGCACTCTCTCCCCCGACTTGAACTTTCCTGTGGTATTTCAAAACTTTCCTTATGAACCTGGACAAAACCTGAACAATCAAGGCCTTTGGAAAACTGGAACGTTGTTTCCTGAACAATTTCAAACCTAAACATAAATGAATGACCGTGTGTTCTGAGTTCTGGACAAAAGCCCCAAATGTCATTCTTTTGCCCCTGAACTGGTTCATCTGTACCTGTGCAAAGGAGCCCCCCACTTCCCTGGGTGGAAATAGTGCCGGTTACTGTGCTGTGTGTTTTAAGCTTTGGGTATTATTAAAGAGCATTCCCCTAAGGGCAAGAGATGTACCTGGATGATGGAGCGCAGAGAACAAAGCGAGCGTGTGGAGGGAGTGACGGGCCGGCAGGGACTGGCGGGGTCAGCCGGCCAGTAGGCTCTGCCCCTCGGTCTCCCTGAGGCCCGGTCAGCGCACTGGGAACAGAGCAGGGAACATGCCCAAAAGCTAGAAGGCCGTGTGGGAGCTGTCACGGGGAGCGGATGTAGGTCAGCCCTTGGAGGTGAGTTGGTACCACACAGTGGCTAAGAGAGAGGACTCCGGCGCCAGTCCACCTTGGGCTTGGACCTCGGCTCCCACTTCTGGCTGGGTGACCTTGAGGAAGTAACCTGGTTTCTCCAGGTCTCAGTTTCCCCACCTCTAAAGCAGGGATCATCACAGCCACATTGATCAAGCACCTTCCACAAGCCAGGTCCTATTCCGAGAGCTTGATGTGCAACTTTCTGGACAACCACCTATGTCGATATATTCGATATGCATGTCCCCATTTTAACTGTCTAAGTCAATGTCTAAAGGTCACACAGCTGCTCCGTGGTGGAGCCCAGCCACAAGCCAGGCCATCGGACTCCAGAGCCTGCTCCTTTAACCATTAGACTCTCTTACCCCCATTTGGGGGTCATTTTGCAACAATGATTATTCATAAGATCCTCTGGGGGCCCCCCCAAAATTTTATAAAACAGTAGCTGAAGGAGCAGGCCCTATTCACCTAAGACTGGAACAAGCAGGAACAAGTTCCCCATGGCTCAGTTAGGCTCAAACCAAACTGGGAAGAGAGGAGAGGGCCAGGGCCCAGGGGAGGACGTCCAGAGGCTGATGCCACGAGGACCACCGAGAGACACCAAAGGGGGCTGCCAGATCCAGGTAAGAAGGCCAGAAGGGAGTCAAGATCCAGGTAAAGAAGAGCCTTCCACAGGGAGCCCAGTTATTGTCAGGAAATGTGACTGTCAATCCTGGAAATGACACCAACCCAAAATCTAAGAAGTTCAGCTCAGCATCCAACCTGGAGAAGGCTGGACAGAAGAATCACCACAGGCAAACCCTGGAGGATCAGCACAATGCCACCTAGAAGGCGGGTGTAGAAAAGGGGATGAGAAGAAGCCCAGGCCATGTGGGACTCAGGGTAAAACCTGGAACAATGCACAACTGCTATTTCTTAGTCTACGTTCCTATCCAAATATGTGTTACTTTGTCAGCTCCCCTGAGAGACTAACAGTAAAAAGCCCTTACAAATGAAAAATATTGTGCATGTATTTCAGTGACAGCAAGGAAGTAGGGTTGATGGAAAAGACACAGCTTGCTTTGAAGACAGCTCCAGGAGAGGGAGAATCTGGAAACGAGAGACAAGTGGGCCAAGTCCCAAGGGCTTACTGGCTAAAAGAATGAACTACGTGGCAGCCCGCTGAGGCTGCTGAGATGGATGCAGGGTAGCTAGGAGGAGGGCTTGTGTTCTCGGACTCATTATCTAACCCTTTGGTGACACCCACAAGGCCTGGAAGGGCCTTAGACCCAGAGAGGAGACAGTCACGGGGCGCTGCCGGCTGAGCACAAGCGCGTGGGAGCCCAGGGCAGGGTCTACACCCTGCTTTACTTTCCCATCAGGTCACCTTGTCATCAACAGTGTCAGCCTCTGATGAGCCTCCATCTTCTCTGCATCTCTATCCTTGTGAGGAGACGTGAAGGGAAAAAGGAGCTCTGGCTCTCTTCAAGACTAAGAGGTGGTCAGAACTGGGGCCTGTAAAAAGTGAGGGGATGGTCTGGGACCCTAGAAGCTGACCCCAAGAGGGTGACCCACGAAGGGAGCCCGCAGAGAATGGGTCTCCCGGACTGACCACCCTCCAGGCAGGGTGAGAACCTCCCCTCTGGCACCCAGAACCCACACCAGCTAATTCTCCTTCAATGCACGGAGAATAGGCACCCTGGTTGGGGAACTAGATCCCGCAAAAGGAGCGGCGCGGCCAAAAAAAACCAAACAAACAATGCTTTGCAAAGAATGACAATTATGCCAAAGCTGCACATTCCAATTTCTGGAATGAGGTATAAAGAAAAGGACTAGGGCTTCCCTGGTGGCGCAGCGGTTGAGAGTCCGCCTGCCGATGCAGGTGACATGGGTTCGTGCCCCGGTCCGGGAAGATCCCACATGCCGCGGAGTGGCTGGTCCCGTAAGCCATGGCTGCTGAGCCTGCGTGTCCGGAGCCTGTGCTCCGCAGCGGGAGAGGCCACAACAGTGAGAGGCCCGCATACCGCAAAAAAAAAAAAAAGAAAAGAAAAGGACTACATGAAATAAAACATAAAATATGTTGTGACTTGTTTAGTATGTAAAGTGATCGTTTTTGTATAACAAATACCAGTCACTTAAAACTTTTATAGATGACTTTGTCATGTCACATTTCCAAAATGCTCTAATGCAATAGAAACACTTAAAAAGTATTGCCCGTTACTCTCTGTTAACCGTGATGTGCTTGAGACCAACTCCCTAATGAAATATTGAAAACATCAGAAGAAGTGCAGATTTCAATGAGACTCGAGTAAGCCTTCCTAGAACCAACCAAAGATCCATCTATAAAACCTGGCGTGCGAGCACTGAGACTCACACGCAAGCAAAGCAAAAGTACGACTCAACCAACATCAAGTGTTGACTCTGGACCAAGGAAAAGCATCACCTGGGCAGTGATTTTGCCCTCTTGGGGAAAAAGGAAAACAGTTCTGTGCTGACTATCTCTAGAAAATTCCTTTAATGACAAATGTATTTTTACATGAGTTTCCATAGCAATACTGTGGTTCAAATAGAAAAATAAAAAAATTTTGTATGTCCAACAGGAAATAATTTTTGAGGTTGTGACTATATTTCTTTCCCCAGCCACCAACTAAGCTTGTCACCATTACCCTGCCTGGCAAAAGAAGCATACTGTTTTCTATGTAAGAAGATAAGGTATCAGGGTAAGCTAAAAGCAAACTGGACTCCATTTTAACAGAAGGCAATTTAGCATAATATTCAAGGGTCTGGGCTTTGGAGTCAGAAAACCCTGCCTGTGGACCCTAGTTCCCTCCTAGATGTCAGACCCTGTTCCTCTTCTGCCTTAGATGCCCCTCCTGTAAAGTGGTCTACCTCGTAGAATCGCTATGAGAAATAGAGAGATTCTTGGAGCTAACACTTAGGGATCCTCAGTGAGATATTCAGCTTGAACACATGTATGTACTTCATTTCCCTTCTAAAAGAAATGAAATAGATAAAAACTCATGGGGATAAGGACACAGTTATGTACAAAAAAATGTCAACAAAATTCAGGAGATGGAAATTGGATGGAGGAATGGTATCTGACTCAGCAGAGTCCCTTCAGAGAGGGATGACAATGAGGGGCAAACTGAGTTGCTCCCACAAAACCCCAGGAAGACAAAGGGGCTGAAGCCCCAGGGGCCTAGGACGGTGTGGCTAAGGCATGAGGGGGACATGGAACTGAGTGGAAGGCTGAGGCACAGCAGGGTAGATCCCCAGATTCCCTTTTGACCCCAAGCAGCAATCACCTACCATTCTACAGATGAAAGCTATACATCCTGGAGAAATTAAGGCAGAGAGGCATGAAGGATGGAGGGAGCAAGCTATAGGACAAGAAATGGGGATTCCATGAACGTCTGCCTGCTGAATGGTGAGACCCCTGGCTCGTTGCCCTGTCCTGCTCCCGGATGCTGGCAGCCAGGCACATACTTCCGCCATCCTCCCTCCAACCCCAATCACACCCCAACAAAAGATTCAGGGGCTCCTTTATAGAGAAATTGAACAGCGTCAAAGAATAATCCAAAATTTGGGGGTCCCCCAACAAAAAAGCCAGCTAGCCACCCAATCACGCTACAGTGAGGAAAAAAAGGAAAAAACAAACAAACAAACAAACCGTTGTCAAGCCTCATGTGTTCGCTCAGAGGTTCCTATCAGCATGTAACACAATTGTTCTAACCTAGCAGGTTCTCCAAATATTTGTTGAATGGGGAAATCAATAAATCTTAATTGTAGGGCTTCCCCGGTGGCACAGTGGTTGAGAGTGGGCCTGCTGATGCAGGGGACACGGGTTCGTGCCCCGGTCCTGGAGGATCCCACATGCCGCGGAGCGGCTGGGCCCGTGAGCCATCACCGCTGAGCCTGTGCGTCCGGAGCCTGTGCTCCGCAACAGGAGAGGCCACAACAGTGAGAGGCCCGCGTACCGCAAAGAAAAAAAAAATCTTAATTGTATTTGGGGAAAAGGTATGACTGCAAATATTCAACAGAACACATAAACCATAGTTTTCTCTCTGGGAGGGGTCAAAGAACCAAAGACAGTGAGGTTTCAACTTGAGTTTGCTGCTTAAAATATAAACTATAGTTTATATTTCCTTTAATCTGAGTTCTGGTAGAATAAAATATAAGTGATAACACTACTTACCATTAAGACAACTGGAAACACTGGGGGCAAATATTATAAAATGTGAAAATTTTTCTAAATTGAAGAAAAACCTGATTTTAGAAGAGACGCATATAGTCTATAGGCAGGTCTTCGGGCAAGAACTCAAATCAGAACCTTCCAATTTTGGAGTTTTCCAGAGGGATGGGCTCACTGGGAAAGCCTTTATTTAGCCAAGAGGAGTGAATGCTTGTCTGTGCTTTTCCTTTTACACCAATCACAGGCATAAACAAACAAAAAGCAACTCCATTTAGGGAGGGTTAGTAGTTTAAGAAGCCCCTCTGCCAAATCTCTTTCCCAGCTGATGTTCACGAGCAATAATCAGTTATAGAATCTTTGCGCTTGGAAGTCATCAAGTTCAAACTCGTCGCTTTCCAGAGGAGAAAACTGAGGCGTAAGGAATAAGTTGTCCAAGTTTACAGCAACCGTCATGGCCATCGGGGTCTTCAGCCTCCGGCCTGTCGCTAGGGGGAGGAGCTGGCCCTCCTCGAAGCCACAGCCCACCTGGGCTGGCTGTTTGTTGAGACTTGAGAGAGGGGTGATAGCACCCCCTGGGTGCCAAACCAGACAACGTCTGCCCTCAAGCAACTAACATTCTCATGTGAAAGACAGACAATAGACTGGTAAAGAGGTCAGATAACGTCCATTTCTGACAAGCACCATAAGGGGTATAACAGGCTAATGTAGCAGAAAATAACTGGGGTTGGAGACGTGAGGGAGAAGCCTTCTCAGAGGAGGTGAGAACTGAGGTAAGACCTGAGTCATGAGGCAGAGTGAGCCGTGGAACGATCAGGGGAAGAACTGCAAACGCCTGATGTGGAAACCAGTTCAGCACATTCAAAGCCAGAAGCAAGCCAGAGCCTAATGGGAAAAGGCAGGAGAGACGGTCTGAGATTAGATGGTGGCTTGGGCCATGGATGGCCATGGCAATGGAGATGGTGAGAAGGACGTATTCTGGAGTGGAGCCGACAGGAACGACCAAAGGAGATGTGGAGACAAGAGAAAGAGAAGAAGCAAGGTAACCCCTTGATGTGTGGATGGTGGTGCCCCTTACCAAGATGGGCCACTCCTGGGGGAAAGAACTAACAGGTCTGTGCAGGCGGGTTAAGCGTGAGGTGTTTGTTAGCCATCAAGTACCAGCTGAATTTATTTCCACGGTCTCATCCTGTGCCCCTCTCCCTCCGTCATCACATTCAGCCGCTCTGGAAATCTTTCAGTGCCTCAAACATGCAAAACTCCTTCTTGCCTCTGAGCCCTCACACATGCTGTTCCCTCTATAAGAACTGCACATGACCTCTTTTTGTCATCCTTCAGGCCTCAGATGAAATGTCCTCCCTTCAGCAAGGCCTCTGCTGACCACCCCATCTAAATTAGGACCCCTCTCCTTATGGTCTATTTTAGCACTCTGTTTCCTTCAAGGTGCTTATGATTTGTAATCATGCATCAGTTTACCTTAAACATCTGTCTTTCCTACTGGAATATAAGTGTTATAGAGACCCAGCACCTAGCACACTGCAAGGCACATAATTAGTGCTCAAGGAAGAGGTGTTTAAGTGAATAGAAGGAAGAACAAAAGACAGGATTGGGGTTGACAAAGCTGTACAAGGGCATTCTGGGAAGGGGCTGTGTAGGCAAAAAAAGTGAGTCAGTGAGGGCTTCCCTGGTGGCGCAGTGGTTGAGAGTCCACCTGCCGATGCGAGGGACACAGGTTCGTGCCCCAGTCCGGGAAGATCCCACATGCCGCGGAGCGGCTGGGTCCATGAGCCATGGCCGCTGAGCCTGCGTGTCCGGAGCCTGTGCTCCGCAACGGGAGAGGCCACAACAGTGAGAGGCCCGCGTTCCGCAAAAAATAATAAAAAAAAAAAAAAGTGAGTCAGTGAGTGTGGTGGGGAGAAAGGCAGGAAACTGGCCTGGCTTCTGGGGCTGCTCCCACCAGCCCAGCCCTGTCCCAGCCAATTCAGCTTCAAGGCCCTAAACTGTTCTCTACATACAGCACATGCCACTCAGATGCAAGGGTCCCAGGGATAAAGAAGGAACGAGGCTTCGTTTCCTGTGCCCACTGGCTTCCTAAGGAAGCCTTCACCAAATCTTTCCAAAGGCCAGGAGGGCAGCCCAGTCAGTCCTTGGTGTGAGTTCAAGGTTAGGAGCAAGACTGGAGTTGTGATAAACAACATCACAGAGGCAATATTGCCTGTCCACATTAGGCATTGTAAATTCATGCTCAAAATATCTTGATACTAAAACAGCATTGTAAAGCAACTGTACTCCAATAAAAAAATTTTTTTTGATAATAAAATTTAACTTGTTTTTTTTTTTTCTTTTTTTTTTTTTACAGTACGCAGGCCTCTCACTGTTGTGGCCTCTCCCGCTGTGGAGCACAGGCTCCGGATGCGCAGGCTCAGCGGCCATGGCTCACGGGCCCAGCCGCTCTGTGGCATGTGGGATCCTCCCGGACCGGGGCACGATCCTGCGTCCCCTGCATTGGCAGGCGGACTCTCAACCACCGTGCCACCAGGGAAGCCCTTAACCTGTTTTTAAAATAGACTCTATTTTTGAGAACAGTTTCAGATTTACATTAAATATGAAAAGAGTTATAGATAGTTCCCATATACCCTATACCTAGTTTTCCCTATTATTAACATCTTACATTAACATGATACATTCATTACAATTAATGAACCAGTGTTGATACATTATTTTAAACTAAAGTCCATATTTTATTCAGATTTCCTTAGTTTTAACCAAATGTCCTTTTCCTGTTCCAGGATTCCATCCGGGAGCCCACATTACGTTTAGTCATCCATCAGCTCTCCTTAGGTTCCTCTTGGCTTTGACAGTTTTTCAGACTTTCTTTGTCTTTGACAACTTGCACAGTTTTGAGGAGTTTTTGGCAGTTATTTTGCAGAATGCCCTTCTATTGGGATTATGGGGGTCTGGGAGAAAGACCAGAGGTAAAGTGCTGTTTTCATCACAATGGTATCAAGAGTGCATACTAGCAACATGACTTATCACTGTTGATGTTGACCTTGATTATCTGGCTGAGGTGATATCTGTCAGATTTCTCCACTATAAAGTTACTCCTTCTGCTCCCCTTTCCACACTGTGCTCTTTGGAAAGCAGTCACTGTGCACAGCCCACAGTTACGAGCGGAGAGTTAAACTGCCTCCATCAGGGTGAAGAATCCACATAAATTATTTGGAATTCTTCTGCAGAGGACATTTGTGTCTTTCCCTCTTTTTGTTTATTTACCCAATCCTTTATTTATATCAGTATGGACTCTTGGACATTTATTTATACTTTGGGTTATAATCCAACACTATTTTATCACTCAAAATCTTCCAGCTTCGGCCGCTGAAGCTCTTTCAGTGGGTTCCAGTCTCCCTTTGACATGCCCCCAGTCAATGCGGGATTGGTTTGGTTTGGCTTTAAGGACTTTCCTACTCTCTGGCACTGCAAGAATCAACCTGTTTCTTAATTCACGTCCTCAGCATACCCTGATTTAAGGTGGCCCAGAAGTAGGTAATTAAAAGGATGTCCCTGCCTTTTATCCAAGGGAAGGGATGTTTCTAGACTGTAAGGCTTCGGGGAGCTCACTTTTTTTTTTTTGCGGTACGCAGGCCTCTCACTGTGGGGCCCCTCCCATTGCGGAGCACAGGCTCCGAACGCGCAGGCCCAGCGGCCATGTCTCACGGGCCCAGCCGCTCTGCGGCATGTGGGATCTTCCCGGACCGGGGCACGAACCTGCGTCCCCTGCATCGGCAGGCAGACTCTCAACCACTGCGCCACCAGGGAAGCCCCGGGGAGCTCTATTTGTTGCAGGACTATTTATTGCAGGACTATTTATTGCAGGACTTTATTTGTTGCAGGAGTTTGTGAAGATGAAGTTGCATCTATTTGTTGCAGGACTTTGTGAAGATGAGAATACACATGAACACCCAGCACAGTGCCGGGCCCAAAGTTGTTGCTTAAAAAATGGTTAGCCTCGTAGGAGAAAGTTCGAGATAGCAGGTCTACTCAGCAGAGATCCCGGCGTTGGAAGGAAGAACGACCAGCTCTCCCATCAGCCAGAGCTCCATCAGTTCAAAACCAAACAAAGACTCATGAATTCTAATCCATTCTTCTACTCTCAGCTTCCCTTCTTCATGCTGGGAGGCCAAATTACAGTATTTTATTATTTTGCCTCTTTACTGTGTATTTCATTTATCTCTTGTTGGGCTGCCTAGTTTTAGGCATTTTTTTCAAAAGCCCTGCTTGTTCCTACCTGCTATTTGTATTCTTGGTAAAACCACCAATCGCTACAATGTACCTCTCCCAACCCCTCGGGAGGATTTCTATGTTGTATTCTTGCCAAACTGCTAGCTTCATTAATCTGGAACTGGATGCTGAAATTCCACTTACTGTTTTGATCTGTATGTTCTCTCAGTATGTTTGTCATTTTCCAGAATCAGAGCTTGTGCTCCTGGATCAGTGGCTGCTCACGATGGCCCCCACCAACCAACCACCAACTGAATAATGGAACAGCTCTTGATAGAATAAAGGTGGGTTGTATCAGACTTCTCAATTGACCTGAAATCAGGAAGAGCAACAGTGCTGCAGTCAGCCATCCTCTGCATATAGAGCAGAAGTTGGTGTCTGGCTTTCCTTCACTAAGCTCCAAGAGGTCAAGCCACCTCTGTTTTGTTTACTGCTGTATCCCCACAGTGTAGCACAGCGCCTGACACATAGTAGGTGCTAAATGAATACTGAATGAATGAATGAATGAATGGGTTTTTTAAAAAGTAGGCACTCCAGTTTTTCTTTCATTTCCTAGTAGATGCAGAAAAAGTGCTCTTTTCCTCACTCCAAAGGTTGGCTCCATTTTATGTGGTCTACCATGTTCACTGTCTTCTAAACTGTAATTTGAGTTACAGACTGGGAGGCAGTGCTTCCAGCCAGGGCCCTGGAAAAGACAGAACCAAGATGAATTTGAATAAGAATGCTCTAGTCTAAATGTCTGTGTCCCTTTAAAATTCATATGCTGAAACCTAATCCCCAATGGGATGATATTTGGAGAAGGGGCCTTCAGGCGGTGATTAGGTCAGAAGGGTGGAGCTCTCAAGAACAGGGATACATAGGCCCAACTGTACTGTGCTATTTTTATGTAAGGGACTTGAGCATCTGCAGATTTTCATATCAGAGGGGACTCCTGGAACCAATCCCCCCGTGGTTACCGAGGGATACCTATCACTACAGGGTCTTGTGAAAAAGACCCCAGAGAGCTCCCTCACCCCTTCCACTACATGAGGACACAGTGGTCTATGATCCAGGAAGCTAGCTCTCACCAGACACTGAATCTGCCAGCACCTCTATCTTGGACTTTCCAGACTCTAGAACTGTGAGAAAGAAATTTGTGTTGTTTATAAACCACGCAGCCTGTGGTATTTTGTTATAGCTCTCACCTCCTTCTCCACTGAACTTTCCCAACCACCCTAACCATACATAACCTTCCAGACCTGGCCCCTGCCCAACACCAAGATGGACCTCTTCCATGAAGCCTTCCCAGCCCCACTGACTCACCTTCCTTTAAACCTATAGCATGAATGACCCACGAGGTTCCTCCACATGACAGGCATACTTTTTGAAGACACTTCTTGCACTGTCATTTTCTCTCGTATAATCTCACAATTTATGACTATTCCACTTTTCGTGTCTTCATATCTTCCCAACTACATTAAAAAATTCCTTGGGACTTCCCTGGTGGCGCAGTGGTTAAGAATCCACCTGCCAATGCAGGGGACGTGGGTTTGAGCCAGGAAGATCCCAAATGCCGCAGAGCAACTAAGCCCGTGCACCACAACTACTGAGCCTGCGCTCTAGAGCCCACGAGCCACAACTACTGAGCCCACGTGCCACAACTACTGAAGCCTGCGTGCCTAGAGTCCATGCTCCGCAACAAGAGAAGCCACTGCAGTGAGAAGCCCACGCACCACAGCGAAGAGTAGCCCCCGCTCGCCGCAAATAGAGAAAGCCCGTGCACAGCAACGAAGACCCAACGCAGCCAAAAATAAATAAATAAAACACATAACTTTATTAAAAAAAATTCCTTGAGAGCAGGAATTGTCTCATTTCTTTACAGTTCTCTCTGACGCGCACCACCCCTGGCACATGGAAAGTTCTTTCTAAAGTCCACCTTCCAGGCACTAGCTTTAATCACCACATCCCTTCATAAAAAAAGTCAAAGAAAGGAGGATGAGGAGAGAAGTTCAGAGAAAGGAAAGCGAGAGGATGGGGCAAGGCAAAGAACAGGAGAAAATCAAAATACAAAGGATTGAGCCAAGACACGCCCTGAGGTTAAATTTCGCTGAAATAGTGGATTAGAAAATCCGGTGCTGCTAAGGAAGAAAGGAGGAAGCATTGTAAACCAACTTAATAACCCCCCCAGTGCCTTCCTCATCTGCATTTCACGCTGAATAGTAGGACTCTTTACACAAGCTCCAACTACCTGCCTTGTGCTGGACTTGTGCTAAGTTAAATACTATTCCAAATAGCAGACCCTTAGCCACCTGGAAATCATAGAACATAGGTTTTCCAAGCTGGAAGAGCTATAAGAGACCAGTCAAGGTTACAATACTAAACTTAACGTCCAGTGTCTCCTTTCAAAATATACACGACCCTCTGGAAATGGCATGAAATATCTAGTATAAGCCCATGTAAACCTGTCTCGGAAGAAGACATACATTTCATCAGATTCTTAAAGGGGTCAGGTTGCCAAAAGGTTACAGATCGCTTCTCGGGGCTAAGTCCTTGATGTTACAGACCAGAAAGGTTAGCAAGTGGACCCACAGAAATGGGGCCAGGCAGGGAAAGCACCAGAATCCCGACCCAATTCTCCTGACTTCTAGCTGCCCCTTTCCCTCCCAAGCTTACACTCCCCCCCGCTTTTGTTGTAAAGGGATTTTCTTTGTGACACCGTTTGCTCTAACAGGATTTGACCTGTGGCGTTCCGGATGCTTTGCTCTGTTACATTTTAAGCGTCTTCCATTTGCCTGCTTTCCTTCATTCACCCTAATGATGCCCACAGAGATGTAATTGTCTCACTTCTCTTTTTCTATTATCACCTTATCTGGCCTTTGCCCACTCTCTTTTCTGCTACACATGGAATGTCTCTGGGTACCCTTTTGTCCTCCCATCCTGATTTTATGAGAAGTATTTATTTCCATGTTTTCTGTATTTGCCTGGATGTATTCTCACAGAGCTGATGGTAAAGCTCTTCTGTCTCAGCAGGAAACGATTGCTCATGGCAATCACGCCTGCTGTCTTCCTTTTCATTTTCCTTCAGCTCTTGATGAAATTGTGTTTCCAGAAACCCTATGAATTCTTTCTCTGACTCTTACATAACTCAGTGTATTCAGCCATTTCTTTTCCATATTTTTTTGTTTGTTTGGTTGGGCGTTTCGCTCATTTTCTCTTCAAATAATTTGGTGGCTCTTTTATCGTCAGTTTCTCTCACACTGTAGAGAATTTTCTGCATCCAAATGAATGGCTCAAGATTCAGTCAGATTTGGTTGGTATTTGTATCATTAGCTGCAAAAATGAGTCTATGAACCTGCCAGTTGTTTGTGAGCCTGTTTTGTTGATTTGATGTTTTGGGGGGACTTTTTTTTTTTTTTTTTTTTTTTTTTTTTGCTGTACGCGGGCCTCTCACTGTTGTGGCCTCCCCCATTGCGGAGCACAGGCTCCGGACGCACAGGCCCAGCGGCCTTGGCTCACGGGCCCAGCCTCTCCGCGGCACGTGGGATCTTCCCAGACCGGGGCACGAACCCGTATCCCCTGCATCGGCAGGCGGACTCTCAACCACTGCGCCACCAGGGAAGCCCCTGGGGGGACTTTTTTTGTTTACTCTTTTAGGGGGAAGGGATGTTCATTTTGGGTCCAGTCTTAGGGCTAAAGTTTAGAATGTGTTTTTTTGCCCCAAGTTGTATCCTTTATACCTTTAAAGAGTTTGCCCCTTGGGCACAACTCAACGTGTGTGTGTCTATGTGTGTGTGTTTTCTGGGAATGATTCTAGAGAATATTTCATTGGGGCTGGAATATGGGTTTCAACATCTTCTCTATAAATAAATCAACACGTGAGGATAAATTCTCAATTCCACTCCCCCTACCCCACCCAGCCCCATGCTCTTGTCCCATCCTACTCTCAAGGTAAGATTCCAACCCTAAAGAGGAGCAATAGCAAAATTAAGTCAGAAATCAGGCCCTTAAATACCACATGAGGGTTCAGAAGAGGCCAACAGAGTCATAGAAAGGGGTGAGGGATAAGGAGGCAGGCTGGAGGGTTGCAGGAGAAGATAATCCAAGAGCAACTTGGACACCAGACTATTCTTTCTTTGGGCCAAGGGGTTGACTGATAGTAAATGTGCCTTAAGAACAAATGAGACTAATGATTGTATCTGTTGGGACAAGGAGAGAGAAAATCCATCCTAAGCCCCACTGAATAAGCAAAGGAGTGAAGGAGGGGTAATACTGAACCTTCGCTATACTTCCTGGCAGGGTAGGACCGATTGTATAAGGAGTTCATGATGATCCCTAGGAAAGGAGTTGAGGGAGGCAGAGGCAGTGAGGCAGGGCCTGACATCCTTAGGGCTTTCACTATGGCAACCGCTTGCATCGCACTTGTTCTCCTCTGTGTGCGTGGTACCCCGGTGAACCTTGAACCCTGCCAGGGGTGCCATCAAAGTTCGATCAAAGTGTAAACTGTATTTTTGCTGTAAATGAGAACACATACAGGCAATGCCTACCAGATAAAATCTTGAGCTGAATGGGTCACAGTATGCAGCCTGGGGTCTGGTACAAGTTCCTGCCAGTAGAAGGAAACAGGTATAGGGTAATGTCAAGCCAGCCTGGAAGAGATATCCCACGTTCAATGCAACTCACTAGGCCTTTGTCCTTATGAATTTACAAGACAGTGTAGCCCAGCCAGTTAACAACTCTATGCAAACAGCATTTGGTGCTAAAAGAGTCGGCAAATAAATAATGTGATAACTGTTTAAAACATTTTTCAATTTTCTATTTTTTTTCTTTGACTTTCAAGGGTGCTGGCAAAAAATTCAAGTATTCAAAAGGTTGCCATGAATTCAGAAAGAACCAGTGGAACAGATGATAGGATTTTAGAAACTTGGAAATCAAAAAATAAAAATAAGACACATGCATTCTCTTCCTCCCTCTGAAGATACTCAGAATGCCACCAATGGAACTTTGAGAGACAATATAATGAAGCAAACAGTGGTATCAGAAAATGAAGGCATTGACTTAACTCTGCCTTTCACATGATATAGGTCCCTGGGCAAGTTACCAAACTTCTTAGATTCTCAGCTACCTTATTCATACAATGAAAAGGTCAACCTGATTAGTGAAAGTAGACTTTCTCAGAAAAGGCTAATTGAAGAAAACTAAAGACATCAATGAGCCAAGTGTGTTCCTTTGTTCACTCAGAAAGTGAATTACTGGGTTTCCCTGGTGGCACAGTGGTTAAGAATCTGCCTGCCAATGCAGGGGACACAGGTTCATGCCCTGGTCCGGGAAGATCCCACATGCCGTGGAGCAGCTGGGCCTGTGAGCCGTGGCTGCTGGGCCTGCGCGTCCAGAGCCTGTGCTCCGCAACGGGAGAGGCCACAACAGTGAGAGGCCCACATACTGAAAAAAAAAAAAAAAAAAAAAAACTGACCACAATTCTAGGCCAACAAGCAAGTCTCCGCAAATTTCAAAATATCCATGTCAAATAGAACCTGCCCTCTGACCACAAAACAATTCAATACTGAGGGATCAGAAGTCAATCACAAAAAGATAGTGGGGACCTGGGGGGACCTACATATTTGAAACTTTTAAGAACAAATTTCTAATAACTCAAGAAAAAAGTCATGGAAATTCAGACATACTCAGAAATTAATGATAACGAAAACACTACCTATCAAACCTTGTGGATGTAGCAAAAATAGTACAGAGAGAGAGATGTATATCCTTAAATGCTTATGTTAGATCATTTAAAAACCAAAAATTAATGAGCTAAGCATCCAATTTAGGACATTCGAAAAAAAAAAAGTTGATAAAAATATAAGTGCAGAAATGAATGAAATGGAAAAAACAAACACACAAAAATAGAGATGATCAACAAAGCCAAGTGTTGGTTCTATAAGATTAAAATGAAGAAACTCTTTGTGAAATCAATTTTTAAGAAAGATGAGCAAGCAAGAACACACAAAGTTTCATCTCTGTGTCCCTCTTCATGGCCTCAGTCCCTACATGTCCAACCTCCAGCCATCATTTCTCTTGCCTTATGTGAGCTGAAAGGGCGTATGTGAAATTATAGCCTAAATGAGCAAAGTACACAGCTGATTAGGTGACCTTACAGCGTCTGTTGAAATTCTTACAGATTCTGCTGCATCTCTGGGCTTAGCAGCAACGGCTCTGGGTTCTGTGCTCCTGGGTCCTGGAGGGCAGGCTTTGCTACCTACATGAGGATTAAAAGAGCAAAAGGGATGCTCAGTGCCTAAAATGCAAAAAGAGTAGAAGTGAAGCTCCTGAGGGGGGCGGGGTGGGGAGGAGGATAGTGCTGACCTCGGAGGTTAAACAAGCCAAAGACAAACCAGAGACCTACATCACTATTTTATCTAGAGCCGGCTCTGCACTCAGCTGTTCATGAGGCATGTGAATGAACACCGCTGTTCAGGTGGGATTTGGGTACTGAAGGGCTCTCCGTGGCTACAGAAAATCTTTTTGTTGTGCTGTTGGGGGAATTTTCTTTGGGTTTTTGTATTTTCCATTTTTCTTCTGCTGCTTTATAATAATACCTTTTCTGCAGGGACCACAAACCCCCTCACAGTCTTCAGGCACCTTTATAAAATGCAGGCCCATTTACACATCCTATCTCAAGATGTGTGGACCAGAAATAAACATTCCCCCAAATCAAGCATACCCCAGGGTTTTATATTCATGGAAGACTGTGAACAGCAAAACGAACCGTGAACCAGGTGCAAAGAGTCATTTCCAGCTTCATAATTACTGAAGGGAGATGGCATTTCTAAACCTTAGGTGTGGAAATGAAGTTGGCATAGGACAGAGGTGCTATTACACAGGTTAAATAATGCCAACTACACTATAAATTAATAATATCAACACTCGAACTTTGAAATCTATTTATTGTTAATGCATCTCAAACTACAGCTGAATAAACGCTTAAAACGGAAATACAGTGGTTCCTTTCTCTCACATCAAAAGTTGGTTCAAGTCCTTTTCACTCTTGAAATGATTGGTCATTAATAACTAAAATATCCCATGTAGTTGGAGAGAAATCCCTGCATTCCAATTTATTGGAAACTCAATTCAGAATTCAATTGAAAATATCAATATTCTTCATTCAGAGAAACAGCTCCCAAATAACTCTTTCATCTCCAACTTTAATTAAAAGAACTGTCTACGAATTGCATGTTCTGTTGCTTTACACACACATTAAAAAACAGAAATGGACTGAAAGTGATTGATATTATCCTTGCAGTAATGACTTTAAAATTTTCTCGCCCTGGTCATTTATAATCACCATAAATAAGTGAAATACTTGTCATTATTTGTTTAATGCCTAAGGAAAGAGACCTCATCTGTTCTCCAGTCATTTCTTCAACATGATAGAACTCTGACTTGAAAAAGAATTTTCTTCTGTTTCAATATCTGGGTATGATGAGATCTCCATGGACGATTATTATTCTTTTGTTTTTTCATTTTAAATTTGGATTATTCTTGTATATGCATGAAGTCATATTCCATACTTTTTAACTCTATGACCCAGAGATCAGAAACAATATTTATCAATAATCTCTGAAATTGTCCAGTAAATACAATACATAATGATTTTACTGTTCCAAGGTTTGCATTATATTGGCATTTGTATTCCTACTATCAACCTAAGACATAGATAAGGTAATAAACCTCTAGGCTAAATCTTATTACACATGACTGTAATTCTTCTGAATTCTTCTTAAGAATTACCATATGGAAAATATGAATGTTTTCTGGGCTCAACCTATTTTTCTTCCTTTGAAACCTGGAAATTATTTTTGTTAAAAATTGTAATGGAATTCCATGATAAGTCTTACTGCACGTGGGGTACAAGGGGTTCACCTTATTTAAATAAAAACATGGCTCCCATGCAAGAGCAATACTGAATTTTCACCCAAAACTGCATGTAAATGATGTGTAAATGAAGTGCTCCCTGAAGAGGCATTAATGAGCATTAAGAGGGAAGACCGTAAAACTCCATCATTTCAGTGGTCCCAGCCCAAAGGTGCTTGAGTCGCTTTGACACATCCGAGTGTGACAGCTTCATAGACATTGTTTCAGGCTGCTGGGTCCAAACTCAGTGGAAAAGAGGGAATGGAAATAAGTCCAGGGAGTCACTGAAGGTTGTAGCCCATGCCCTTGGCTCCAGCTCACAAAGCTGATCACTTTCCCAGACTGGACTGGCCTCCTCCTTGAGGAAGGAGGGCTCTATGTAATTTTACTTTAAATAAGTGATGAGCAACAGATAAGCCAATCAGTTAACTTTTTGTTTGAATCCAAATCTTGAGCAATGTTCGTGAGATGCTTCCCAAAGGACAGGAAGTGGTTCCTATCCCTCCTGGAACATCTCAGAGAGAGCAGCCTCTCCAGAGTTGCTACTCCAAGCTTTGCCTCACATGCTGAAGGTGTGCAGGGTGAATACCTAATGATTCATCTTCTGCTATGGGCGTTCAGAATAAAAATACTCTGCCTCTTGCCAGCCAAAGACTACTATTTGTAGATTTTTCTCCCATAAAGGAGACCCTATACAACAGTCCCATCTCAGTAAGAATGCATCTGATCATATAGGAAAACAGATCCAATGCTGTTATGGGATCTTTACATATCCCAGTACCTATCAAGCCTTAAGCATGGTAGATACTCAAAATTATGTCATACAAGTCAACCTTAGGCATTTCGTAAATATCAAGGGTGGATATATACCATCCATCCATGTACTTGTATCCAATCCCCTAGGCCTGCATTTGCACCATGTCTAGCTGGAGGTGGGAGTGAAATCTATGTACAGAATACAATGTCTTCACTCAGTTTGTAAGAAAATTACCCATAAATTGGCCTCATTAATATCATTCTCCACTGATATCATCAACCCACTGAATGTTCTACTTCTCAGTTATTTTGTTGAAGGAATATATTTTATAGCTAATATGGAAATTAATATCTAAATATTGGGATCAAAGAATATATTTCCAGGAAATAAATAAATATGTATGTATAGGCATATATACACACACACACACGTATATTACACACACACACATACACACACACTATAGTCATCTGACCTCATGGATTAGTTTATTTTACAAATAATCGTTTCTTTTCGAAAACAAGTCTTGATTTTTATCAATTTTATGACATTCCTTTTTTAATATGTGAATGCAATAATGTAATTTAAACTTTTCTCAATATTTAGGGTTGACCTTAGAACAAAAGTTAATGTTCTGTGGTGTGATGAATTGGGAGATTGGGATTGACATATATAAACTAATATGTATAAAATGGATAACTAATAAGAAACTGCTGTATAAAAATAAATAAAATAAAATTCAAAAAAAAAAGTTAATGTTCTGTCCTGTAATACAGCGGTACTATCGGCGCCTGTCAATGTACATAAAACTCTCTTTTGGGGGGGTTACACTGAAAGGCTTCAATCTCGGGGTGGGGAGAAGGTGTCTGTTTTTGGTTACGTCTTTGCTTGTTTGGGGAGTTCTGTCTCCTCAAGCGAGAGAACGAGAGACCGTCATCACTTCTCCCTGCTGTCATGCGTCGTCTGCCTCTGACTCTCTTCTTTCCTCCTCAACACATACCCCACGACACCACTGCATCTTCTGATGCCAAATGCTTGTTGGAATGTTCATTCACTCATTTCTTCATCCTACTAGTACTTAATGAGCGTCTCCTATGTGCCAGGCACCATCCTGGGGATAGTGTAGAACCTGTTCTCGTGGAACCCACAGCCAGTGGGTGCAGATAGACATTAGTCAGAGAATCGCACAAATAAATGCAACATCCCCTCTGAGGAATGAGAGACTCCGATGCAGTGGAGAACCCGGAACTGGTCAGGGAGGCCAGAGGAGGCTTCTTTGAGCAAGTGGTGTTTGAGCTGAAATCCGGAAGTGTTGACTCGGTGAGGAAGAGCCTACAGAGCTTTCCTAGCAGTGGGAAACATGTGTGCAAAACCCCTATGGTCTAAGAGAACAAAAAGAATCCACAACACGGGACCCTCATGGCCGAGACCCAGGCCTTTCAGTCTCTAGTCTAAGAGCAATGGTGGGCAGCTGAGGTACAAGTGAGTGGGGGACAGGTGACAACAAATTTTGCATTTTGGAAACACCACCTTGGCCACAGAATGCAGGATGGTTTGGATGTAGGCAAGTGTGTACATCCAATAGGAGACTATGGCAGTACATCCAGTGGCTTGGACTAAGGCTGGGCTCCACAGAAATCTATGAACTTGGGTGGGAAAACAAGCACTTCTTTACTTTCACCAACTTCTGTTTGAAATTTAATATTTCCTTCCATGATGACTGTAGATAATAAACCACAGTAGTATCAGCAGCATCTGTGACCCTGCAACCAAGAGGAGCCACAGGTGTGTTCAGATCACATTGCAGCTGCTGC
Organism: Mesoplodon densirostris; assembly: GCF_025265405.1. Lineage (NCBI taxonomy): Eukaryota > Metazoa > Chordata > Mammalia > Artiodactyla > Ziphiidae > Mesoplodon > Mesoplodon densirostris. Next base: position 92,072,252 of record NC_082668.1, read on the forward strand.
AGATACATCAAGATACCATTTACACTCATCACTACCTGAAAATTACTGTAGTCGTCAGGCCTGCCACTGTATCATATTATACAATGCATTAATAAAGAAGCACATATTTTATTATAATTCAATTTTTAAATGTTTTGATAACTGCATTTTAACATAATTAATTTCCTTTGTGATCCTATGTACTTTATTTAATGAATTTCAGTCTTATTCTGAAAAGGGGCCCATGGCCTTCACCAGGCTGCCAGAAGTCTCCATTGCACAAAATAAATAAAGAACTCCTATGGGTGAAAGGGAGCAGACAGTTTGAGAACTATTTAAAAGGTCAATGCGGCATGGCCTGGATGGGTGTGCTAGGATGAAGGAAGGAGCCTGGGTTAATTATTAGAGGTCTGGTTCATGCAAGCAGATGCAGAGTGGCACACTAGTGTTTTACTCAAGCGAGAAAACACTAGAAGAAATCACAAGAACATCTATGGATAAAGCGCAAGGGCTTTAGTTAATGGACGTGGGGACATCTCGTTCAGCCAATTTTTTCTCACTTTTTGAATCATGGCAAAGTTGCAGATAACTGAGGAACATTGGTAAGTTAGGTGTCACCACAAACAGACACACGTATATAATAGAAATTGTTATCAAGAAGAGCACAAGCTTCTATTAACAATGTCCAGTTACAAAGTATTTTTAATATTCACAAATGAAAGTTATCAAAAAGCCTGCCACTTCCTCTACAATATTGTTTTCCAGGGGATTGAATTCCTTTTCCTGGAGGAACCCAGTTTTCATTAAAACCTTTAGTTAGGGAATGGATGTCATCGCCCAACATTTTCTTTCCTGGACTCTTAATCTCCTTTCTGTTTATTTAAGACCAAAACATTCTACTGCAGCTCCTTCAAAAAAATCGGAAACAGCATCAACCCAAATATCCTCATTATTTCTACTTCCACCCATGAACAACATACTGACTTTGCCAAAACAATTAAACAAACTTAAATCATGAGTCACTAGCCAAACAGTTCCCTCGGTGACTTCATCCAAGCCTCTTGCCAGCTATCCCATCAGGCATCTGTTGAATTCCAGGCAAAGGAAGGGTTGCAAACAGGGAGTTTAAATTCAGTGTATGTCTCTATTCCTGTTTACCTTCAAAGTTGTATAAGCCTTCTAAATACTTATGCATTCAGAATAAAGTTTTAAATATGAGAGTCAGGGGATGCAAATACTGGTTTGCCCTTAGCTCTGCATAACTTGATAGAAATTTTCAAATTTTCTGCTCTTTTTCCTTTTGCTTGTGGAAAGAAACTTCCGGCAAGAATAAATTCAAAAGATGGTAGACGGTATTTGAGAAAAAGTGGTTTCCCTTGCCCCTATCATGCCCAGGTATTCATTCACATTGTGCCAGCATTATAACTCTTGTGATCATTTTTTTCTTTTCATTTTCTTTTGCCCGCTCACCAGGCCCCAACTCTCTCCTGTGGAAAAATCTCAAAGGAACCAAAGCCATGGAGATTTTCTTTTTTTAAGTCCCCTACCCCATCAAGAACTCTATGATTTACACTATGCTGTGTAAAATCCATTTCAGTTGTCCTGCCTTCAAATTTCCAGAATTTAATACAAAAGGTTATATTTGATTTGATTAATGTACCTATTCAGTGTTCTATTACTACTTTTGGTCATGTGCTCAAGACAAAAACATTTTTTTCCCAAAGGTGTTAATTACTATGAATAGCTGCTTTTTGAGACAGCCAGTTCTTCTCTGATCTATAAAGCATTTCAACAAAAACGTTTGCATCAAACTGGTTTGTTTTAAAAGAAAATTTCCAGATTAAAGTCTGTCTGGCAGACTGGACTGCTTGGCAGTTGCATGAGCTTAGCCAGGTGGCTCGACACATTTCTCAAACTTTATTTTTCTAATTTCCTATTACATAAATGATATAGAAGAATTATTGAAGTAGGAGAGAACTTAGAGGAAAAAAATATAGCGTGCCTGTACATATCTGCCTCATGCAGACAGTGCAATCTACATTCTAGGGTAGAGAAGGCATATTTGCTTAACTTGTTTATCTAACAAAGCAAAACAAAATCTGCATGTTAGGTTCTAACAAAGCGTTAGTTGGTTGCAAAACTTCAAGACACAAACTAGCAAAAAAGAAAAAAAATAGATCCCATTGGCTGATACCAGACCACAGGAAGAGGGGTGCCTCCTGAGCAAGAGAACCAGATCCTCTCACACTGTCAAAGACCTCTCTCTACCCACTCCTCCTCCTCTCTGCTCCTCTCTGCTGCCCGCCTTCATTCCCTCAGATCACCTTTACCTCCCGGCTATAACCAGAGCCACTTACCGTTCACACAGTTCCATCTTCCCAGCATCCAGGCAGGAGGGTAAACTACCACTTCCTTTTTCCTACGGGCTTCTGTTTTTCTAAAAGCCAAGGAAAGACGCTGATTGGTCTAGCTTACGACGCATGCGCATTCTCGGACTAATTGTTGCCAGGGGATCGATCAGGTGCTGTGACTGGCCCAACTCGCGCCAACTTCTCGCTTGGTGACAAGCACAGTGCCAGGCAGTTGAGGTCAAATTAAAAAATGCAACTTTCTTTTAAATCATATATTAAACCAGCAGCTTCCCGAAATAGAGTCTCAGAAGGGGGAGTGCTAAGCAAACAAAATAACAAATGCTCACCCCATTTATGTGTCAGTCATGACCCTACAGTCTTTGCCAGGTAAGATTTTGCCCTCATTTGACATTTAAGATGCCAGAGATTAAATTATTATAAATTATTTTATATCAGAGGCCTTGTTTCCCCAAAATACAATTATAATTGTATGAATCATCAATTACGATGTAACATGAAAAGGAATAATTCTAGGGGGCAGAGAAATGGGGAGATGTCTGGTCAAAGGGCACCAAGTTTCAATTATGCAGTTTCACATATGAATAAGTGCTGGAGATCTAATGTACAGCATGATGACTAGCTAGTAATACTGTATACAGTACTTGAAATGTGCTGAGAGATTAGATCTTAAATGTTCTCATTACACATACACACACACAAATGGTAACTACGTGAGGTGATGGATATTTTCATTAGTTTGATTGTGGTAATCATTTCATGATGTATACGTATATCAAAACATCACGTTGTACATCTTAAGTATATACAGCTTTTGTTTGTAAGTTATACCTCAATAAATCTGAAAAAAATAGATATAGTTCATTTTTAGCATTTCTCTGATTAAAGGAATAATTCTGTAGTGACACTAGTTGAACTTTCTTTTTTTCATTTCTAGCATTCTCTTTTATTCAAGTAGGTCTTTGTGGAAAAAAAATAAAACACTAAAGAGTTTTCTCATCATTTACAATAGGCTACATTAATAATTTTAGAGTGCCATTAATAATCTTTCCACATAAAAATAAATTCTCTAGAATTTTTCTAATTCAGCAATATCAGCAGCGCCCAGGACACTAAATGAAAACACCACAAACACCTGTTATTAGTGGAAATGGCTGTGTCCTTCATCATACAGACATAGCCAAGCAGTACTAGGAGCCAGTATAAAGGTGTCTTTTCTGCTCAGTGTTAGACACCATAACCAACTGACACACAGGACTCTGAACCAGAGAGTTGGAGGTTATTATGGCAGGCAAGTGACCTCACTACTCCCAACCATCCTTTCCTTGGCTTTTATTTTTTTATTATTATTTTTTTTTTTTTGGTTGTACGCGGGCCTCTCACTGTTGTGGCCTCTCCCGTTGCGGAGCACAGGCTCCGGACGCGCAGGCTCAGCGGCCATGGCTCACGGGCCCAGCCACTCCGCGGCATGTGGAATCTTCCCGGACCGGGGCACAAACCCGTGTCCCCTGCATCGGCAGGCGGACTCTCAACCACTGCGCCACCAGGGAAGCCCCTTTCCTTGGCTTTTAGAATGACAGGTTTGGGGTAGATAAACTTTAAGGTGCTTTCCAGTTCTAAAATATTATAATTCTAACAGAAAATAGCTTAGTATAATTGGGACATCAAAGAGCCATTTGTTTTATCATTTAGAGGAAAGCCAGTTTTCAGTCTCTCACTTATTAACTGTTTACACAGCCCCTTGCCGCCCTCTGGGCTGGGCGTCAGGGGCACAGAATGAGTACATTGCAGTCCTTGTCCTCAAGGAGCACACAGGCTGGGGGCGCAGAGGGGAGACAGGTGTGTAAACAGATCATTAACATGCAATGGCACAAGGGAGCTGGGAGAGGAGCAGACAAGGAACAGACGGGAGGAAGTGACTAACTCACCCTGGGAGATGCCCAACAGAGGAGGCGCTGTTCATGATGAGCCTGGAAGGGTGAGTTCAATAGATCATCTGTGCAGAAGGCCAAGTTAGAGGGAAGAAAATCTGGGCAGAGGAGAAAGCATGTACTGAAGGAGCCCAGGATGTTCCAAGAAAGGAAGTCTGGTAAGAATGGGAGAGGCATGGGGACTTTCTCCTGTTGACAGGAAGAGCCACTGAAGGGCTTCACATAGGAGTGAGACAGGCTCAGAACTGCCTTAGAGCAAGCTCCCTGGTACTGGTGTGGAGGGTGGACCAAGGGAGAAGGGCCCGAGGGTGGGGACACTGAGCCTTTGGGAAGCTCCTGCATTAAGCGTTGAATGAGCTGGTGAGGGTCTGGGTTAAGGCAGGGGCAAGGGAGAGAGAAGACAGGTGCTACTGAATGAAAAGAAGTTTTTCCCAGGGCCCATGAAGTGAATTACATTTATCATGTTGAAGAGAAAAAACTTTTCTTTTTTTTTTTTGCGGTAGGCGGGCCTCTCACTGTTGTGGCCTCTCCCCCTGCAGAGCACAGGCTCCGGACGCGCAGGCCCAGCGGCCATGGCTCACGGGCCCAGCCGCTCCGCGGCATGTGGGATCTTCCCAGACCAGGACACGAACCCGTGTCCCCTGCATCGGCAGGCGGACTCTCAACCACTGCACCACCAGGGAAGCCCCAGAAAAACTTTTCTTATACCCTCTTAGGTTCAGTACCTAGGGGCCTGTGAATTAAACTAACACAAAACAGATTAACAGGAGAAAAAGCACAGAACCTTTGTTAATATTGAAACACATAGGAGTTCACAGAAAAGAAGTGAAACTCAAAAAAGCAATCAGACTCAGAGGCGTATATACCATTTTAACAAAGGAAAGAGGGTTTGGGCTTCAAGGGAGGATAAATCATGGAGAAGTGACTTGGAAATATATAGGGGAACCAGTGGAAGATAAGTTATCTTAGTAAGTTTTATGTCTGCAAGTTTATCTGGGTATCAACTCCACATCTTGGTCTTCCCCTCCTGGTGGTGGGGGCAGGTTAGGGTTCTTAAAGGAAAATTTATGCCCTCCTGTTAGGCAGATAAAAGAAGGGTAGGGGGCTTCCCTGGTGGTGCAGTGGTTGAGAGTCCACCTGCCGATGCAGGGGACACGGGTTTGTGCCCCGGGAGGATCCCACATGCCGTGGAGCGGCTGGGCCCGTGATCCATGGCCACTGAGCCTGCGCGTCCGGAGCCTGTGCTCCACAACGGGAGAGGCCACAACAGTGAGAGGCCCGCGTACCAAAAAAAAAAAAAAAAAAAAAAAAAAAAAGAAGGGTAGGAACTCTTCCTGCATCTGTTGATTCTCAATTGCCTTCAGCTCAAGAGGATCCTTATGCCAAATTGGTATACTTCAAGGTGGCACATTCTGATGCTCTACGTGAGTGGTTTTGAATTTAACCTCACTGAGCCTCACCTCCCAAATGAAGATAAAACTTTGCAGATTTACAGTTAAAATAAAATGACACAATCCAGTTAAACCACTCAAGACAATAGTAAGTTTCAGCAAATATAAGTCAACATCATCTTAATTATCATGCATGACGATCCAGTCCTCCCTGAGGAAACAGGGCCGAAAGGAGCTGGCCAGGCCACTCGATCTTGGCATGAGGTCAGTGCAGACTAGGGCTCAGTGGGCGAGGGAATCCAGAGTGACCACGAGTCAAAGAGCCAGAAAACCAGGGAATAAGTGTCCTTTGGATGTCAAGGGTCAAGGCTAGAAAAGCCAAAATCTGTCATCCAGGTTAAGGGACTAGCATGGAGGCCAAAATAGGAAACAAAGGCAAGAAGGTCAGGAAGATGCAGGGACCGAGCAAAAAGCCTAGAGCAAGGTTTGGGGAGAGGAAAGAAGGTTCAGAACAACTGCCTTGTGGACAGGGCTGAAGAGCCCAGGGTGTGGATGGCCCCGAGGAGTCAACTCGGTTTAAAAGACAGGATGGACTGGAGCAGACACCATTGACCATCACCCACTAGTGACCTTGAGGACACCTCCCAACAAAAGACCTGAGAACCTTGTGAAGAATCTCTTCAGGGAACTCCCTGGTGGTCTAGTGGTTGGGACTCCGTGCTTTCACTGCCGAGGGGGCCGCGAAGTGCGGCCAAAAAAGATTATAAAAGAAAAAGAAAAGAATCTTTCTAGTTTCAAGGTGACAGTGGCAACATTCAGTCCCTGTCACTGTTCTTCCCCTCCAAGACTGAAGACACGCGGGAAGAGATCATTGCACAAAATAAGAACTTTGATCTGATTCGCCAAACCTTGTTCTAAACGTTTTCCTGTATTAATCCTTTCATCCCCACAACCCCGTGAAGTAGACACCATCCTCATCCCCATTTTACAGATGAGTCAGGTGAGGCTGAGAGATAGTGAGTAACCTGGGTGAGGTCGTCCAGCCCATAAGATCCCTGCTGCCTGACGCCAGAGACCCCCAACCACTCGCTCTACTGCCTTGTGCTGGGGCGAGACCGTGGTGGGCGGGAGGCAGGAGATGAAAGCTCAGCCTGGACGACTGATGCCTCTTCCTGAAACAGAAGGGAAAGTGGGGAAAGTCAAATAATTTGGAGTTTTGGGAAGAGGAAGGAAGTTGAGGTTGTTGAGACTTGATAGCCTATATTTTCACTGAAAAGCCAAGCTTGGTTTGTGTGAAAGAGTTGGCAGGGTGATGGTGGGGAAACATGAGGCTTAGGATTTCCTGGAAGGGGCTCAGGACCCTGAAATGCAGGGAGAGGGCTGGCGATGGACACTGCCCTAAGCAAGACCGGGCTTTCCTGGACCAGGTGCTGCTTCTAAAGTCAGGAAGCGCCCGGGGGGCCCTTAACAAGACCCAGCCCCAGAGCGCTGGCCTTTTTAAATGCTTATTTGGGGGAGTCCAATACAGACAATACTTGTGGGGCCCCCCTCTAATGTGTGCCCGTGGAGAAATGGACTAGAACCTGGCTGTTTCCGATGCAGCCCCAATTCAGCAGCAGCACCAGGAACTTGTTGCAGACTCTGGCCCGCAGTCACATTTACTGAATCAGAATCTGCATTTTAACAAGTTGCCCAGGTGATTCGTGTGTGCATTAGAGGGTGAGAAACACTGCTCTAGAAGGCAAAATGCCCAACTCCAAAGCGGCTGTTCATGCCTCAAAGTCACTGGGGGTTGATAGTCTCATTATCATGTTTCTCATCAAGATGAAAACCTCTGGAGAATCAGCAGTGCTCGAGCCCGTGCCAATGATGCTAGAAAAAGTCTCAATTTCAATGTTCAGATGAAAGATGAAATGGGATGACTCTGTATGTTCTCTGCAAGGAGAAGGAAGCTGGTCTGAATGTGTGGCCTCGGGCAGGAGAGCATTCCTGTCTCGTATCCGGTGGCCTTGGGCAGTGTTCCCAGCACCATCCAGTCATAACTGAGCACCTACTAAGTGCCAGGCGCTCTCCTAGCAGCTGGAGAAACCACAGTGAACAAATCAGGCAAAAATCCCTGCCTCCAAGAAGCTTACATTCTCCTGGGGAAAGAAAATAAATCAAATAAGTAAAAATACATAGTTTGCTAGATAGTGTCAGTACAATGGAGGAATGTAAAGCAGGAAGGAGTGCAGACAACATCAGTGGTCTTTGCAGTTTGAGATAGTGGAGACCAGGTAGGCCTCCCTGAGAAGATGACATTAAGTCAAGGCCCAAAGGAGATGAGGGAGCAAGCTCGACAGTGATCTGGGGAAACAGCATTGCAGACAGAATAAACAGTCAGTGCAAGGGCCCTGGGGCAGGCGTATGGCTCGCTTGCTTAAGGAACAAGGAGCCTGGTATGGCTGGAGAGGATGAATAAGAGGAGTAGGAGGGTTGGTCAGAGAGTCAGCACAGGGCCAGGTCCTGTTAGGCCCTGTAGAGTGCTGTTGGAATGTTCACTTTTACCAGGAGTGAGACGGCAGGCAAAAAGGGTCTTGAGCAGAGGTGTGATGTAGGCTGACCTGGGGTGTAACAGGATCCCTCTGGCTGCTGTGTCAAGGATACGCAGAAGCAGGGAAAACAGTTGGGAGGCTCCTGAAAGCGTTCACAGCCAAGAGATGCTGGGGACTTGGAGCTGGTTGGTACCTGTGGCAGTGGTGAGAAGAGGCTGGATTCTGGATATTGAGTAAAGGTAGAGCCAGGAGGGTTTCCTGGCCAGTTTAATGTGGGATGACTCCAGAACTCTTGGCCTGAGTAACTGGAAGATGAAGTTGCCATCATCTGAAATGGGGAAGACTGCAGGCAGAGCAAGCCAAACAAAAGAATCTGGAGCCACAGAGCCTGGTGCGCGCGCTCAAGGAGAAACATGTCATGTTTTCATTTCATATGTCTGGGAGCCAGTGGTTTTTAGTTTTTGTTGGAAAATGTAGTTACGTGTCTCCCGCTCCCCCACTTAAAAGGATGAACTATTGGATTACCAAGTCCTTGCAAATGTCAACAGTTGGCAGGCACCAAATGCATCTGAGCTAGGACATCACCCTGAGCACAAACAGTGAAGATCCAGCTCATTGCAATGGAAATGGAGGGCTGGACGGGACCGGGAAATCAGGTTAGCACCAGAAGTCACACTGCCTGGTACCGCCCTGGCCCCATCCTCGTTCTCTCAGAGCGAACCTTTAGTGAAAGCCACTTGGTGCTTGGCTTCTTCAGGCACAGATGAGAAGAGCCTTCCTCTGCCTACAGGGCCACCAGTGAGGCCAGGAGAAGACCTGTCCAGGGCACAACGTGGCCAGGCTTGATCAGCAGCTGGAGACCTCTTTTTTCCCCCCAGCTTTACTGAGATATAATTGATGTGTCACGTTGTGTAAGTTTAAGGTGTACATTGTGATGATTTGATACACGTATATATTGTGAAATTATTGTCATAATAAGGATAATTAACACATCCTTCGCCTCACATAATTACCATTTTGTTGCTGTTGCTATGGTGAGAACCTTAAACCTCTACTCTCACAGCAACTTTCAAGTATACAGTACAGTATTGTTAACTAGAGTCACCAGGCTGTACATTAGATCCCCAGAACTTACTCATCTTATAGCTGAAAGTTTGTACCTTTTGACCAACATCTCCCCATTTCCCCACCCCTCAGCCCCTGGAAGCCCCCATTTTACTCTCTGCTTCTATGACTTTGATGTTTTTAAATTCCACATGTAAGTGCAGTCATATGGTATTTGTCTTTTTCTGTCTGACTTATTTCACTTAGCATAGGCTAAGTGAGGCTCCTGAAAGGGACCCTCAAGGTCCATCCATGTTGTTTCAAATGGCAGGATATCTTCCTTTTCTTTGGCTGAGTAGTGTCCCATGGTGTATATACACACCACATTTTGCTCGTCCATTCACCTGTCATGGAAACTTAGGTCGTCTCCATGTCTTGGCTATTGTAAATAATGCTGCAATGAACATGGAAGTGCAGATATCTCTTCAAAATAGTGATTTCATCTCCTTCGGATATATACCCAGAAGTGAAATTGCTGGATCATGGGGTAGTTCTACTTTTAATTTTTTGAGGAACCTCCATACTGGCTGCACCAATTTACATTCCCACCAACAGTGTACGAGGGTTCCCTTTTCTCCATATCCTTGCCAACATTTGTTATTTGTAGACTTTTTGATGATAGCCATTCTGACAGCTCTGAGATGATCTCTTATTGTGTTTTTGATTTGCATTTCCCTGATGATTACTGATATTGAGCACATTTTCATGTACTTGTTAGTCATTTGGGAAAATGTCTATTCAAGTCCTCTGCCCATGGGATTGTTTGGATTTTTTGCTATTGAGTTGTGTGAGTTTCTTATAGATTTTGGATATTAACCCCTTATCAGACATATGGTTTACAAACATTTTCTCCCATTCCATAAGTTGCCTTTTCATCTTTTTGATTGTTTCTTTCACTGTGGAGAAGCCTTTTAGTTGATGTAGTCCCATTTGTTGATTTTTGCTTTTGTTACTTATGTTTTTGCTATCATATCCAAAAAGTCATTGCCAAGACTGATGTCAAGGAGCTTCTCCCCTATGTTTTCTTTCAGGAGTTTTACAGTTTTCTTTCTTACACTTAAGTCCTTAATCCATTTCGAGTTAATTCTTGTGAGTGGTGTAATTTTGGGTCCAATTTCATTCTTTTGCACGTGACTATCCAGTTTTCCCAACACCATTAGGAAAATGGAAGAGACTATCCCTTTGCTGTTGAGTATTCTTGGCAGTTGGGGACCTCTTGATGGAACCTTTATGAAAATCAACAAGGAACATGCCAAGGCCACCTGACATATGTTGTCCTTTTAAAACATTCACTGAGGGCCTCCCTGGTGGCGCAAGTGGTTGAGAGTCCGCCTGCCGATGCAGGGGATACGGGTTCGTGCCCCGGTCTGGGAGGATCCCATATGCCGCGGAGCGGCTGGGCCCGTGAGCCATGGCCGCTGAGCCTGCGCGTCCGGAGCCTGCGCGTCCGGAGCCTGTGCTCCGCAACGGGGGAGGCCACAACAGTGAGAGGCCCGCATACCGCAAAAAAAAATAAAAATAAAAATAAATAAATAAATAAATAAAAACATTCACTGAATTTGTACACAGCCCTATGAAGAACATTTGGCTTATATCGTGCAGTTTCAGTACTAGGAGCCTTAAAAATCATCAATTTGATGATTTTACAGATGATGAAAAAGAGTCTATAGGTTAGCGGGAGTTACACAGCTAGTCAGGGGCAAAGCTGAAACAGAGATCCCACCATCCTGACACCCCCGGGGCCATGAGTGTGCTTGGGGAAGCCAAGAGATGGCAATGGTCCACCAGTTCTTGTAGAGAGAAAACTTTGAACCTGTTTCTTATGTATACAGTTGAAATTATATTCAACCAGGATTTGTAGAGCCCTCCCTGGAAGCATCCTAAATTCCCAATTATTATTTTGACCTGTAAGACTTCAGGGTAGCATCTGCCTCCACACTGCTACATCTAATGTGGCCACATTTCACAGCACCACCCCCTGTTGTGTTGCTCTGACACTGTGGGTTTGTCAGTGCCATGATGTGAGAAGGGATCGAGAACTTTTCCTTTTTATATATATTTTTTATCTTTTGATAATTTTAAAATATATCAATGTTGGTGGAATCTACTTTCCAGGTCATCAACCCCTTGACAATCATATTTCTTAAAAAGCTTGGCTAGGCTTCCCTGGTGGCACAGTGGTTGAGAGTCTGCCTGCCGATGCAGGGGACACGGGTTCGGGCCCCGGTCCGGGAGGATCCCACATGCCATGGAGCGGCTGGGCCCGTGAGCCATGGCCGCTGAGCCTGCGCGTCCGGAGCCTGTGCTCCGCAACGGGAGAGGCCACAGTGGTGAGAGGCCCGCGTACTGCAAAAAAAAAAAAGCTTGGCTGAGTACTTCCCTGGTGGCACAGTGGTTAAGAATCCGCCAGCCAATGCAGGGGATACGGGTTCGAGCCCTGGTCCGGGAAGATCCCACATGCTGCGGAGCAACAAAGCCCATGTGCCACTACTGAGCCTGCGCTCTAGAGCCCACAAGCCACAACTACTGAAGCCCGCGCACCTAGAGCTTACGCTCCACAACGAGGGAAGCCACTGCAATGAGAAGCCTGCACACCGCAACGAAGAGTAGCCCCTGCTCACCACAACTAGAGAAAGCCTGCACACAGCAACGAAGACCCAACGCAGCCAAAAAAAAAAAAAAAAAAAAAAAGCTTGGCTGAGAGTCATCTTAGACCAGCCTTTCCAAGGGCAACGGAAAGATGCTCAGTGTGGCTCACGATGGGAGGAAGGAGGCTGTACCTCTCAGGCTTCAGCCACGGTGACGGGAACCCATCAGGAACACTCAGCCTCCATAAGGAAGGTGGCAACTGGACCTCCTTTAGACCGTGATCGATTTCCTTGTGATAAATGTTCTGAAGCTCTGAAATTCTTGCATTGTTTCTCGAAGTCTTTCTTCATTCTAAGTCCATTTTTTAAAGTCTTCTAGATCCCATTGTTTTAAATCTTAGGAATAAGGTGTGTGTAAGGCTGGCATAAAGAATCTGTTCAATAAATGTGTGTTGAAAGCATATTGTAGTTAAAGTATACAAAGTCGTATGATAAAATAAGTGATCGTGCTCATTATCGGCTTTAGCTGAATGTTTCATAGGACTTTTCTAAGTTGTAAAAAAAATAGTAAATGGGTTCATTCAGTAAAACAAAACAGCAAATATTTGCTAAAAGGTTAACTTTAAAAATAAAAGATTGAGTGAGACTAAATTCAGCAGGCATCATCAGTGCATTATCACCAGAATGGTGTGATGTGATATGTAGATTATTTGCTTAATAATCCACAAAAACAACGCAAAATAACCAAATGGTAGACTGTCTCAATCACCACTTTATTTTTTTATCCAAGGATAATGTAAAATACATTGAAATTACTGTAATATGTGGAATACTGGCAAAGCCTTCTAGCTAGAAGTATGCAACTGTAAATGAGACGAGCTTATACACTTTGTTCCACTGTGTACACCCATGGGATCTCAATTGTACAGAGTACTTGATTTCTTTGGAGAGTTATTGAGTTGAAGGTTTCATCTCTGTTCTTATATTTAAGGTCCTCCTTTGCTTCTTTTTGGGGAGGAGGGGAGAACTAGAGGTCCACAGCATGTCATGTCATATGGATATGCAATCAATATTAACCCCAAATAATTAAACAATATGTTCTTCATAAAAATAGGCCTTTGTTACTCTTTATACTCTGAGTAAGCATTCACACACACACACACACTCTATATTGTAAATCAATGTACCTCAATAAAATATATATATATATGTCAAAATAAGAAAAAGCAACATTTTGGGCTTCCCTGGTGGCGCAGTGGTTGAGAGTCCGCCTGCCGATGCAGGGGACACGGGTTCGTGCCCCGGTCCAGGAAGATCCCACATGCCACGGAGCAGCCAGGCCCGTGAGCCATGGTCGCTGAGCCTGCGGGTCCCGAGCCTGTGCTCCGCAACAGGAGAGGCCACAACAGTGAGAGGCCCGTGCACCGCAAAAAAAAAAAAAAAAGAAAAAAAGAAAAAACAACACTCTAATAGCCTACAAATTAACTATGTGAGTTTCCAGGGGCATTCACAAAAGCAATACCATAGAATTATTCTAGCCTGAATTCCTGCCCCTTTACCACACAAACACACAGCCAATTCATCCCACCTGCCAAATGACCAGTTTGATGCCTGCCAGTGAACTTCTGGGAATACTGCACCATATTTGTGAAAACATATTCTAATCCTTACCCACCACTCCTTCTCTTTGTATTACCAGGGATCATGCTAAACTGCCCTTTAATCTGTCACCCCCCAGCATGCCCAGTGATCAATGGTGCCTCCACGTGAAGCCTCACTGTTCCTTTTTTTTTTAATCATAGTCCTTTTTTAAAAAAAAACATCTTTATTGGAGTATAATTGCTTTACAATGGTGTGTTAGTTTCTGCTTTATAACAAAGTGAATCAGCTATACATATACATATATCCCCATATCCCCTCCCTCTTGCGTCTCCCTCCCACCCTCCCTATCCCACCCCTCTAGGTGGTCACAAAGCACCGAGCTGATCTCCCTGTGCTATGCTATCCTCACTGTTCCTTGACTGCAGCATGCAGACAACTCCTCAAGGCTTAGCCCCCTTGCAGTTGGGCGTGGCCGTGTGACTAGTCCTGACCATTGGGCTGGGAGGAGGAGGGAGTGCCCTTTCCATGAGAAAGCACAGAAAAACCCCATGGGACCCTCCAGGGCGACGAGGGGCAGCTTATTCCAATGGGCTTCTAAGTGGCTGTGTGGGCAGAGCCTCCTGCTGACTGAGGGGAACACGTAACAGGAGCAGGAAATGAAAATTGCTGTGTTAAACCCCAGAGCTTGGGGGTTGCTTGTTTCTACAGCATCCTGATGAATCCAGAGACTTTAGCTGGCATTGCTTCTAAGCCACCTGGACCAGGTATTGTCCCTATAAATGTTCTGCGCCTTCTCCAAGAAGCTCTATTTTCCGACCCTGGGGAAGGACACATAAATTTAGTTGCACAGATAGAGAACTTCTCCAGGAGGTGCCTTCTACCTAAAGAAACACCACCTTCTTCTGGCCCGCCTCATGCACCCCTCTGCTGCTTTTCCCAAACACGTTCGTGAGCATCCTGGAAAGACAAATTGCTGGGAATCCCTGTGCAGCTCTCTTCCAGGACGCTCCTCCTGGGCAGCTCATACCCAGAAACCAGCTCCCTCGGGAAACTAACCTGCCCTTAGTTGGCCTCCTGGCTCTCTCCTCCAGCCCACGCACTGAATTCAATTCACAGCCCACTTCTCTGCAAAGCAGACTGAGGCTCGCCTCGGTACCTAGGAGAGACGCTACGTTCTCCCTCCGTTCATAAGCAAACACCTGTATTTCTGTATTTCTCTCTCCTCTACCAAGGAAGGAATCAGCAGCTGCTTTCCACTGGGAGCGAGAAACAGAAATCAGAAATGCAGTCCCGAGGTCACAGGGATGATCTCACACATCGAATCATCCATTCCAACGCAGGCAATTCCTGGGTACATGCTTCCAGCTAAAGCTCTTCTGTGCTCCACTTCTGAGTTTCCAGGGTTTCCTTGTCTGCCGGTTTCAGCCTGATGCCTCCTGTTATTTTTAGATTTGGTTTTACTCCTTATAAAGGGCCGGGGGGTGGGTGGGGATGGGGAGAACATTTTTTTCTTTTTCATTGGAAGCAGATGACAAAAGACAAGTCAGTCGTGGGGATAACAGGAGTCGCACTGTCTCTGTCCATTCCCTCCACCAGCTGCCACTGAGCAGAAAAGCAGCCACGCTAATCCAGTCTCCTCTGCCTTTTCTAGAAGATACGCATTGTCTAAGCAGGTGCCTACTGAGATTCCATTGGAAAACAGCATAGGGTGTTCCCTTTCCATTCCTGCTCGCAGAATGATTGCATCTTAGAGCTGGAAGGGAGCGTCTGTGATTGTCTTCACGTTGCCATGGAGGAGCCTGGGGCAAAGGGAGGCCAAGGGAGGTGACCGAGAAGGTCTAGCCTCTCGAGGTCTCTCCAGTTCCACCTTGCAAACCCTGAGCCTGTCTGCTGAATCCACGTTTCTCCGCTGCTAATAATCAAAATAGAGCAAGAGCTCCTTCCAGGGAGGGACCCCTGCCTTGTATTTTCTGTTGCTCAGGCCTCAGGAACTTGCCCAGGCAGGTAATGGTCCAGGGCGAAGCCCTCAGCTTTCGCTCATTCCCTCAAGCACACTTCTTGTTGTTTACCTCCTTTCCAATGATTTTCTGTCTCTCAACCAAATGTAGCCTTGTGCATACTCCGTAAGCCTGGATATTTGTTTGCTTGCCTGTTTCTTGACTCAAAGATAGTTTAATTCCAGATTTTCTTACAAGACTTCATTTAGATTCAAAGCCCCATTATTGAATGTGTTTACAGTTGAGATGTCCCAATATCGGATGTCATAATTCAAAAGTCCTGGTCTGTGTGCTCAGGTAAGTCACGCGGAACAAGCACAGTACTTGTGGTCATAGCATGGAATGCAGTTTGCTACTGTCAGACTCTTGCCTTCCTTCCTTGTTTCCCCAAATGTAAGAAGAAGGCCATGGGACGGGTGTGACCAGATGACATCACTTACAGGTTATCCACGGGATTGAGCCAGGGAAGGCCTGGTGAGGGCAACCTCCGCTTCCTGTCCTACAGCTGATGGAAAAGGCGTGCGTTCTGGAATCTCTGTGATGCACACCAGGAAAATTAGGACACTTGATTGCAAAAGACAGAAACCCCAACTAGCTTGAGCGAAAGGGCAAACTTATTGGAAGGCTCACATCCCCGTCTGAGGTCTGGGAAGGGCAGGGAGGCCACTGGATGTCAGGGGGGCGGGGCCCAGGGCCTCACAGCCCCCATGTGCTCTCTTTCTCTCCCTCTCTCTCTGAGTCAGCATTATTTCTCCCAGGAGGGCTTTGTCCATGGAGTGCAACCATGACCTCTTCCTCATCCCCAGTTTAAGCACTGGGGAGAGGTTAGCTCCCTCTCCCCAGTTCCAGCTGCAAAACCCCCAGGGAATGATTCGGTTGGTCTGCCGAGGGTCAGGTGCCTCCCCCCATGCCTGGGTACTGCGGGCCTTTCTCAGATGAGGAGAAATCATAGCCGGCCCCGCAGCTACCTTGATTCACTTCCACCGCCACATGTGGCGATAGGCAAATTCCTTAGCTTCCCTGAGCCTTGCTTTCTTCACTGTAAAATGAAAAATTAGGGTTTTTTGGGGGGGAGGCAAAAATAATCGCTTCTTCAAAGAGCTGTTGATCATCTTACATAGACAACCAATGTCAGTGGCTGGTGCAGAGTCTGGTGTATATGAAGCATCAATAAATGTTCATTTTCTTTCAAGGTGAGTCTTAAAGTCAAGGAAGAAGTCAGTACGTTAAAATGGAGAGGAGAATTATTTGGAGCACAGGGAACCAAATGGGAAATGCTATACAATTCAGAGTAAGAGGCACTACAGGCGTTGTTAAAAGGAGGGTAATTGAGTCTTAAATCATTCCTACCCTTAAATCACACACAAGATCTGTATTCTAGAAAAAGGGGGGCCAGCATTAGCTATCGGGAACCTGGAATGTCAAGTGGATCAATCAATCTGTAGTTTGTGAGACATTCTCTGCTATCCAGGGGAAGATTATTTCAGTCAAGTAACATTTTAGGGCCAACATAAAAAGAATTGTAAAAGGTTCGGATTTTGATGAACTCCAAGGAGTGGAAGCTGCCTTTGCTCATATTCCCTTTATAACTTTTTGGAGTCAGGCCAATGAATGGACCCAGCTGTGTAGTAGGATAATTTGAATTTACTACTAGTTCTACAAAAATATACCCTGTGTTGTCTTCCCTCATACATTTCATCCTTAAGTTTTATGAGAGGAAAAATAGACTTCATATTAAACATTTCTTAGGTACGATTACTATACCAGTGCACCAGTGGAGCACTGAAATCAATAGATTGTAAAATTTCCAGTTTTCCCAAAGCTTAGAGAGTTTAGTACTCCTAGGATTTGGCGGTTTTTGCATTTGAATCAATTTAACTCACACCAACATCTGCGTTTGATAAAATACTATGAAATTTAACATCTTCCTGGTGGCACAAGATCAAACTCTATCCCCTCTCCCTACTCTTCATCCTTTTCTTCCATAGTCTCCATGTCAACTGCTTCTCCAGTTTGTAAATGACCATGACGTCTGACAACTCACTAGAATTCACCCACCCCAGGACACACTTGTGGTGTGTGGCATCCTGCACAGTTCAGTCTCCACACCTCAGGTTCATCCCACCCCCTTGAGCTTTAACTCAGCCCAGAGCCTGGCCCTAAGACCCAGCCCCTCAATGAAAGCATCCTTTACTGTCCCAGCACAAGGCACATCCTCCTCCAAGCTCTTACTTAACAGCATCAGTATTTTGATCTTTTTTTTTTTTTTTTTTTTTTTTTTGCAGTACACGGGCCTCTCACTGTTGTGGCCTCTCCCGTTGCGGAGCACAGGCTCCGGACGTGCAGGCTCAGCGGCCATGGCTCACGGGCCTAGCCGCTCCGCGGCATGTGGGATCTTCCCGGACCGGGGCACAAACCCGTGTTCCCTGCATCGGCAGGCGGACTCTCAACCACTGCGCCACCAGGGAAACCCAGTACTTTGATCTTAATCAAAGGCTGCCTGGTATTGCAATTTCATCTTTACGTGCCTATGTCTGCGACCTTGCTGTGTACTTGTTCCCTGGTACCCAGCACAAAGCCGATACACGGTTGAGGCTCCATAAATACATGCATGCGTGAATGAGTGAGTGAATGGAATGCTTTTCTACACAGCTTGGTATTTAAGTCTTTGGGAATTGAGGTCTATGTCATATTTAGGTCTAAAGACAGCAGATTTTGGCTCAACCCTGTCAATTTCTCTTATAACAAATTGTCTCATGGATCTGGAGAAGCTAAGATCAGCATATGGAGATAGAATAAAACAGGGGGCCATGAGGGATGAGCTGTGGGCAGGCACAGATGTGGGGATGGTGACACAGGATGGGGCAAACATCCCAAATCCTTGTCCAAGAACCACGTGACCTGCATTCTGCCCCTGGTCAATCACTAAAAAGCAGGTTCTGTGATCTAGGGCAAGTCACTGAATCTTCCTGAGCCCAAGAAAATTCATAGATATCTACCAATGTGTATATAAATTCCTTCTCTTCATTGGCAGAACAAATTCCAGCATCCATTTGAAAATCTAAGTCATGGACCCACTGTCAACCTGGCAGGAGACTTGCTACCCCAGGAGAAAATCATATGCAGGTCTGAGGGCTGCTGGGATAAACATGACAATGAGGGCAGGCCATCAAGATCACTGACAGGTGACCCTCATATTTAAGGATCAGCTATCCCCTCTCCCTTGACACACTGGACTCCTGAGCATCCCCCTACACCAGAAACCAGACTGGCTAGAAGAGGAGGAAGGGGGAGAAACTCCCAACGTTTGAGCATTTACCAGTAAGACCCTGAATTAACTGTTTTAAAGCAGAAAATAGAGATATCAGTCTTCAGTTTTCAATTAAAAAATTTTCCCCATCCCCTAAATCATCTGTGAGATGGGGTTCAAAAATAAGTTGAGGTTGGCTTCCCTGGTGGCGCAGTGGTTGAGAGTCCACCTGCCGATGCAGAGGACGCGGGTTCATGCCCCGGTCCGGGAAGATCCCACATGCCGCGGAGCGGCTAGGCCCGTGAGCCATGGCCACTGAGCCTGCACGTCCGGAGCCTGTGCTCCGCAATGGAAGAGGCCACAACAGTGAGAGGCCCGCGTACCACAAAAATAAAATAAAATAAAATAAGTTGAGGTAAGTTATATTCTATACAGGAAAGCCCTACAATGCTGACCAATGTTCCACAATAGACCCGCTGCTTTAGCTGAGCCATTCTGTACCATCCATTAGGAGATACAGTACTAATGCCCAAGGCTGAGTTTGGGATGAAAAGAGGGGGAAGTCCTAAAACACTTTTAGCGTTTTTTTATAAATATATTTATTTCAACATTTTTTTAAAAATTATCATCAAAACCACCAGCAACTCCAAAGCTCCAAACTCAAATATTTATTTTTCTAACATAGGCTTGTGGGTCTCCTTCTGCACTTCATGTTGCTTTAAGGCTGCATTTCCAAACCTCCCCAAAGATAGGAGCCATTAGATGCCTATTAACAAAACTAAGCCCAAACCCCTCCCTGGACAGTCAGGTACGGCAAGTTGGGGCAGGACCCAAGATCCTTTGTTCCTTAACAGGTGCCCAGGGAAGGAGGGCAAACACTGGTTCTCAAAGTGTGGTCACCGGACCAGCAGCAACAGTGTCCCTTTGGAACTTGTTACAAATGCAAATTCTCCTCCACCCCCAACACACACACATCCACTGAGTCAGAAGGTCTGGGCGTAGGGCCCAGTGATCCGGATTTTACCAAGCTCCCCAGATGATTCTGATGCACACTAAAGTTTGAGAACAATTGCCATCAGGAAAGGATGAACAGGGAATGACGAAAGTTTATTACAACTAAATGCCACTCATGGACCCACACCCCACCCACACCCAAGAACCCAGCAAGAATTCACCTTGTCTCCCTGTGTCCGACACGGCATGAGGTTGCTGTGACGATGGTCCCCAGACCTTGCTGTATGTTCGAATTTCCTGGGGAGATTTGAAAGCTCCCGCTGCCCACATGGCTCCCCATATGGATCAAATCACAACACTGGGGTGGGAGCCAAGCACCAGTATTGGTTTCAGATACTCAGGTGATTCCAGCGTGCAGAGAAGTTTAAGAACCACTGGCAAAGCGCTAAGCAAAGCGCCTGGGATCAGACTTGCCAGAAAAGATAACAAAATGCAGACGAGAGGCTGGATAAAATAGGGCAGGCCCAGCAGGGAGACTATCCTTTATGGAATAAAATGACTAGAAGCTGCTTCCCAGGGGTCATTGGAGAATTGGGAACACACTCTCATCCTCTTGAATGTTCATCCAGAGTCAGTGAAAAGTGGACAGGTCAGAACAAGAAGGATGAAGCTTCCCCTTCCCCTCCCCCTCCCCTTCCCCCACCTTTGACCCTTTTCTGAACACATGTGAGCACTATTAGCATTTTCATTAACATCTGACTCCCTAGTAGGGCTTGGTAAATAGCTACTGAGCAAGACTGGGGGGCTTCCCTGCTGGCGCAGTGGTTGAGAGTCCGCCTGCCGATGCAGGGGACACGGGTTCGTGCCCCGGTCTGGGAAGATCCCACATGTCGTGGAGCGGCTGGGCCTGTGAACCATGGCCGCTGAGCCTGCGCATCCGGAGCCTGTGCTCCACAACGGGAGAGACCACAACAGTGAGAGGCCCGCGTACCGCAAAAAAAAAAAAAAAAAAAAAGACTGGGTCCCTGGGTGCAGAATGATGGTGAAGAAGAGGAGGGGGAGGGAAGGGAGAGGGCGGCAGGAGGAAGAGAACTAATGTTCTTGAGAGGTTCCCATGTGCCAAGCTCCAGGCCCCAGTCACTTTCTTATCTCCCTTTTGCAGAGGGCGATCTGAAGCCAGGGCAGGGTACGAACTTGCCCCTGGTCACACCTGTGCGTAGCAGAAGCTCTCACCAGTCAAGATGTGAAGGCTGCTGAGGGATCAAGGATGCCAAGGGACAGGAAAGAGACTCGGAGAGGGCAGTCGGAGGATGCTTGAGGCTCGCTGGGGCCAGATCTGTGACACAGTGACACTTAACAAATTAACCTTACCATCCGGTTTAGTCTAGGCATGACATTCTGGATCATGGGGGAGCGAAGGGAGGCTTCCCGTGGGGTCCAGAGCAGCTGGGGTGAGGGAGAGGGCTTGGCACAGGGGCTTGGGGCAGGGGCATCTACCAATGGGCACAGATAGATGTCCACATTCAAGCAGCCAATACACACATGAGTGTGTGCCAGCAAAAGATGAATCCCGGTTTAACCCAGTGCGGACACAGAGCATAAGATTTTTTGTGGTTTAGGAGATTTAACTTTTGCAAAAGCCCTTTGGCATCCTCCTTAACCCATCTTTAATGAGGTCCCAGATGTCTCAATTGGGCCTCGAGCACAAGCACATCCAACTGCATCCAAGAGAACACGGCTCCCCTCCCTCCAACGGAAGGCCATCCTGGGGGCTGTGATTGGAACCTGAGGTGAATAGTCATTGCACGTGAAGAACTAGTAGGTAGAGTGGTAGTGAGAGAGGGGGAGAGATTCATGAAACATTACCCAGATTTATCTCAACTTTCACATTTGAGCTCGGAAAACACACCCAAAACATAATAGGCGCAGCTCATTGCTTCAGTGTTGCAAGTTTCCAGTCTGCTAGGCACGGGTATCACAGTTTTGTCATCTTCAGAGAACATGTCATCCAGCTGGGAGGGAGGGTGAGTGGGAGGAGGGGGGTGGGGCGAGGCCCACAGGAAGGTCAGAGGATTATGACAGAGCTGGGAGCCTCGGGAGATTTCAGTGGACACAAATCACAAGTTTGCCACTTCAGAGATGTTAACCAAATGATGGCACAAAAATTCCTCAAGAAAAATGTGCACTGAAACGTATTGTTTCTGCAATGCTCTGGCAATCGTTTTGCACAGATTTAAGAAAATCAGAGCATAGAAAAAGGGGCATCCAGTGCCAGTGACCCTGATTTGAATTTTAAGCCAAGCGTCAAACCGTCTGTCAATAGTTACAGGGTGACGGTGAAAACTGAACTACTTGGATGTAAAAGTCACCTTAAAGCTAAATGTCACCACTCCGAAGATCCCCATTATCGACACAGCACTTAGAATAGTAGCAAACAGCACGTGTGGAAAGTTTACGTCGTGCAAGCACGTCCTTACTATGTTCTAGATGCTATCTCGAGTAACCAACGTGGCAACCTGTCCCCAAGTTACAAGGGAGGCCACACGAGTGGCACAAGGAAGAGCCAAGGAGTGACCTCAGGCAGCTGATTCCAAGCCCAACATTTCTTTATAGTTATGTGCTCTTTGCTTATGCTATAAATCAGTGACATTTCCAGGCACTGTCCTAAGCAGTTTACAGGTATTAATTCATTTAACTCTCATTGTTATGAGATACTATTCACACACTTTTCTTTTCTTTTCTTTCATTCTTTCTTTTTTTCTTTTTCTTTCTTTTTTTTTTTTTTTTTTTTGACAAATGAGAAAACTGAGGCACAGAAAAGAGATGTAAATTTTCCCAGATTTCATAGTTAGTACGCAGTGGAGCCAGGGTTCAAAATTAGACAGCCTGATTCTGGGTCTCATGCTCCTCACCAGCCAGTAACTGCCTAAGAAACACACACATCAGTGTTGAGGAAAAGCTTTCATTGAAAGTGTGAAAGCAGGAAAAATTTCTGCTTCCTGAAATCTAATCATGGTCATGGATGGGGAAAACCTCCACCCGACTGCCCGCATTAAGGCCGAGGGAATCATGGGAGCAGGTGATGTGCTCACCCCTTGGTGTTGCTGCCATGTGAGCCTGGGTCCCAGTTTAACATGCATAGCTTAGCCTGGGTACCACCGTCTCGGCACAGGTGGGATGGGTCTCCATCCAGGTCAGGGCATCCCTGAACTCCTTTATTTTTCTCATAAAGATGGTCCCTCTCTTTAGTTTCCCAAGCATGTGAATCTGCCCAGCTAGCACGTTGAGTGACCAACACTCCAGCCGTGTCAGGGAACCTAAGCTCAGACTGCTGCAGCCTGCTCCAACCCAAACCCGCGGGAGGAAGTGACGTTTATGGAGAGGTAGACTTACTCTAGGTCCCAGCCTTGCATTTAGATGCACCAGCAGAAAGCTGAATCCCTGCACTATGTCACCCTCGTCCCTCATAGAATGTCTTTCCTAGAGTTGCATTTGGATATTCTGCTGTCAACATTTACCAAAAATCCTCTGTGAAGCAGTCAGATGAAACTCTTTACAGCATCTACCATGGGAAAATTTTTGAGGATATTGGCCACTGTATCACCCAGTCCCCAAAGGAAAAGACCGCATAAAAAACTTCCTTTTTTTTTTTAAACTGAGAAAAGCTTTACTTATCTTGAGAAAATAATATGTTTTGTCAGTTCTGAGCATGAAAATTATGTCCTAACTGTCCATCACTCTTTCTGTCTGTCTCATTTTTTTAAGCTTCTAGGAAGCTCAGAATCAAACTTGAAGTTGTGGGCCTTTATAGCCTATACCAGGGGCCCCAAAACCTTTTTTTTTTTAATCTCACCATCTCCATAAGGGAAAAATTTAAAGATAAATCCCTATTAGGTACAGGGATTTATCTTTAAATAAAAGATACTATAAATCATAATATACACAGAGGTTGAAGTTCATTGTTAATGAATGGGGATATAAATGCATATTTCAAAGGGTCTTCTAATAATTTCAAAATTATTTTAGCCTCTTCTTTCAGCCCCAACTAGATTATATTTACTTTTAATGAGTCTGACAAAGAGCTTGCTCAAGCAACACCAGTACCTTCTTTGCTTGAAGATAATACCAGTATGACAAGCAAAACCGGCAGTTTCTTTGCAGAAATATTTTTAAGCTACTATCCTCCTTTTGTGAGGAAATACTTAAACATGGGCAATACAAACCAGAAATCCACTTAACTGGACTCACGTGTGCTGCAAGATGCCCCAGCCTGCTGCAAGCAGCCAAGCAAACAAGGAGGCTCTGGGGTTCTCTGGCTGTACGGCGTCTGCCCAAGGTTCCTCAAATGCCTTCCAGAAGTGTCAGGGGCCGGCTGAGGGAAGCACATGACAAACACATGTTAGATGGCACTAAATCTTAACACCTCTCATTCTAGATGATAAATGTCTCTAACTAAACATTCTAATGTATTTTCTTCCCGTACCACAAATGTTCTCATATACACACACCTCTCTGGAACCTACCTGTACCTCTGTCCGTTTTTATCTTTTCCTGGTCCTGACCCCCTACTTATGCTTTTCCTCGCCCTCCCTCTATTTTTATTTACACTACCCATTATTTTGGCCTGCGTTCTTGTTAAATCCTCTATGGAATGAGAGTGTGTGTACATTCCTGCATGTTGTGAACAGAACAGATACGAGAAAGTGAATGAAAACGCTTTTCCTCAAAGTCCTTATTGTTATTTTAGCTGATCATATATTTGAGAATCTGTAAGTTTGGGGTTATTCCATACACCTATGTCTCTGAACATCTCAAGGCCATGTTCAAAGGAGTAAATGTGAGCTGGCATTGATTATCAGCTGAAATGGAAATATTTCGGCTTTAACGAGATGTTAAGTATCTACCTAATCAGGATTAGGTTTGACTAGGAAACCCTGAGAAAACAGTGACTTTATCCCACTAGGTTTTAGCCTTTCATGTAAAAGAAGTCCAGAGAAGGTTTCTCTAGGGTTAGTCTGGCAGCTCCATGAAATTATCTGGGACGCAGCCACCTTCAGTCACTCCCAGGATGTGGTCTTCATCCCTGTGCTCTAAGACGGCAGCTGGGACTCCAGCCACCTCGTCCGCTTTCCAGGCTAACAGCAAGAGGAAGAGGGGCAGAGTGTGTGTCCCTAGGGACATACCGCAGGGGGCTCCACACCACTTCCCTCACATCTTCTCAGCCAGGACACAGTGAGACGGCAGGTGGGCGGGAAACGGAGGCACTAAAATCAGGGAGAATGGATATTGGGAGAACAGCAAGCAGTCTTGGCCACAACCGCTTTAAAATTTGAGCTTTTCATTAGCCTAGTACAAGATCCAGTACTAGAATTGCATTCAACAGAATTCTAATTCTAGGCCATCAACTTATAACTGATTCCAACCTTTTCTTTTCTTTTTTTTTTTCTATTCGAAGACCCATTATCCATTGCTACCCAAGGGTATTTAAAACAAGAGTCATCCCAGGAATACATTGTACATCGTAGAAGCCCTGAAACATGTCTCTGTGAATGCACAACTAATACAGACATAGTGAAAGACAAACTTTTTCTGCCTAATAGAAACCACAGTAAGTATCTTCATAAGACATTGTTTTGCATCAGGTTTTGCAAACCTGATCCTCCTTCAAATGCATTAGGAGAGTCAGCTACTTCATGGAACCCACAGTGAATGTGAGGCAGGGATTTGGGGGTGGGGGAGACTTCCATCTTATAATGTGAATAATCACACTCTAAAACATCTGTATCAGAATCTGAAATGTTCACTTATCAGATTTTCCTAAATTAATACAATCTCACAGATGATTTTAGCAAACTAAAAGAAAGCCTCTGAAATAAAGCCCAAATGTGAATCTCATCATGGGTCATCATTTCCCTTTTTAAGTCTCATCTCAGCCATTGCCGTGTGTTCTCCAGTAAAGACCCCACTGGGAAGGCAGTCAGTGGATTTTGCTACTTTCCCATAGACTTGACTTCCACAGTGGGAGATGTGGGCAGACGCTGAGTGGCGGTCTTGCTTCTGTTGCTGAACATGAGTCAACAGAGGATTCATTGTGCGACCACGCGCACCTGTCATCTTTCAGATGCCAAATGTTCCAAGTAGAAAAATACCTCAACTGGTCACTGAGTGGAATAAGACAGGCGGTGTTTCATTCATGAGCTCACACCTCATGGGTGACATCCCACTCTAACCAGGAGGGCCTGTGCAGTTTATAACTAATCAACCATCAAGCCTAAGATACACAAAGGTTCTCCTTTGCTGGGCCTCATGCCCCCTCACCAAAGCTGGAATGCTTGCTCGCTCGAGTTTACAGGAGAAGTCCAGGAATCTGGAGAGCTCCATTAAGCTGAAGAGTAAAACACGCTGGGGGACAGGGGTTGAATTTAACTGTGTCTGTCACCAGTAATGAAACGGCCATCTCAAGAGGTGTGGTTCCCAGAAAGCTGCCACCATGTGAGCACATTCACTGACCCATCAACATTACTTCCAACCCACAGGAGGGGAGGAAATCTCTTCCTCCATTTTGTATTTTTCCTCCTCTGAATTTTAAGGGAAAGAGGAAAATTATAAAATCAGGAGACTGCCTATCCCCTGAGACATTTAAATTTAAGCTGGACCAAGTACTACCCCTGTATCACAGGCAACAATTTTACCCTGGCAGGGAAGTGGACTAAGTGACTTAATGGGTATTTTCCATCTCTAATTTCCATGATTAAAAGAAAGAGGTTGAGAGGGGTACATGTGGAGCCTATTGTGAGTTTGCCAATGAATCCTAATTTAGATCAAAGAGAGCCTATGTGACACTGAACCATAAACACCCTAGTGTGCGTTACTTCAAGGAAGTTGTTAGTGTGTCCCCGATGGCTATTATGGGATATAGTTGCACTCTATAGGCTTCACCCATCAACTACTAATATAGAAGAAAATCCCATATAAGAGGGAGGAATGTAAATGAGACCTCTGCTCTTTTGAACATTTTATGCACTTGCCAAATTAAAATTTGCTGTGGACTTTGGTTTTCCCTGAACGCTGTTGGTAGTGATCGTTTGGCTCATGGGATTAAATCTGACTTTCCAAAAACTATTTCCGATCAGTGTGCAGATTTCTAATCTTTGTGTGCACTTTGCTTAAGACATGGATCATCAGAACCAGACTGGGAACAATTTTTTTGAAGTTTTCAAAGGTAGGGAAGAAATCCTCTTTCATCCTCATTTTTCTTTGTGCCAGGCACTGTTCAGTGCAGGTTGAGAGGGCTGCCACTGAGAGAGGAGCCCAGGGGTCCAGAGGCACAATGTCACACCACACTCGTGCACTGCCCCCAACACGTGCATGTGCTCCTGCGCTTTAGGGATGTGGGTCTGGCTCAGTAAGCACGACCATGCTCAAAGATGTGGGGCTTGCTCACGCTGAGCTTTAATGCACAATTTCAGGATGAGGACAACCACAAAGGTCAACTTGAACAGCATGATTTTAATGCTACTTCCTTCCCTAGGATTCTCCTGTCCTCAGCCTTGTGTAGGGGAAAAGGATTGAGAACAACTTTGCATTTAAATGAGGAGCTGAGTGTAGGTTCACATGGATCAATGGCCCCAGGGTGAGGGACAGCTGCCCCGCCTCTCCAGGGGACTCTTCAAGACCAGCAGCCCTGTGGCTGACAGGGTCTTGGTGCTCCGGCCTGGTGTCAGGCCTGAGCCTCTGAGGTAGGAGAGCCGAGTTCAGGACATTGGACCACCAGACACCTCCCAGCCCCACATAATATCGATCGGCAAGAGCTCTCCCAGAGATCTCCATCTCAACACTAAGACCCAGCTCCACCCAATGGCCAGCAAGCTCCAGTGCTGGATGCCCCACATCAAACAACTAGCAAGACAGGAACACAACCCTACCCATTAACAGAGAGGCGGCCTAAAATCAGACTAAGTTCACAGACACGCCAAAACACACCACCAGACACAGTCCTGCCCACCAGCAAGACAAGATCCAGCCTCATCCACCAGAGCACAGGCACTAGTCCCCTCTACCAGGAACCCTACACAACCCACTGAACCAACCTTACCCACTGGGGGCAGACACCAAAAACAACGGGAACTATGAACCGGCAGCCTGCGAAAAGGAGACCCCAAACTTGTTTGTAAGTTAAACAAAATGAGAAGACAGAGAAATATGCAGCAGATGAAAGAGCAAGGTAAAAACCCACTAGACCAAACAAATGAAGAGGAAAAAGGCAGTCTACCTGAAAAAGAATTCAGAGTAATGATAGTAAAGATGATCCAAAATCTTGGAAAAGGAATGGAGAAAATACAAGAAATTTTTAACAAGGACCTAGAAGAACTAAAGAGCAAACAAACAATGATGAACAACACAATAAATGAAATTAAAAATTCTCTAGAAGGAATCAATAGCAGAATAGCTGAGGCAGAAGAATGGATAAGTGACCTGGAAGATAAAATAATGGAAATAGCTACCACAGACCAGAATAAAGAAAAAAGAATGAAAAGAATTGAGGACAGTCTCAGAGACCTCTGGACAACATTAAACACACCAACATTCGAATTATCGGGGTCCCAGAAGAAGAAGAGAAAAAGAAGGGTTCTGAGAAAATATTTGAAGAGATTATAGTTGAAAACTTCCCTAACATGGGAAAGGAAATAGTCAAGTCCAGGAAGTGCAGAGAGTCCCATACAGGATAAATACAAGGAGAAACACGCCAAGACACATATTAATCAAACTATCAAAAATCAAATACAAAGAAAAAATATTAAAAGCAGCAAAGGAAAAGCAACAAATAACGTACAAGGGAATCCCCATAAGGTTAACAGCTGATCTTTCAGCAGAAACTCTGCAAGCCAGAAGGGAGTGGCAGGACATATTTAAAGTGATGAAAGGGAAAAAGCAACAACCAAGATTATTCTACCCAGCAAGGATCTCATTCAGATTCGACGGAGAAATTAAAACGTTTACAGACAAGCAAACTTTAACAGAATTCAGCACTACCAAACCAGCTTTACAACAAATGCTAAATAACTTCTCTAGGCAGGAAATATAAGAGAAGGAAAAGACCTACAAAAACAAACCCGAAACAATTAAGAAAATGGTAATAGGGACATACATATTGATAATTACCTTAAATGTAAATGGATTAAATGCTCCAACCAAAAGACATAGACTGGCTGAATGGATACAAAAACAAGACCCGTATATACGCTGTCTACAAGAGACCAACTTCAGACCTAGGGTCACATACAGACTGAAAGTGAAGGGACGGAAAAAGATATTCCATGCAAATGGAAATCAAAGGAAAGCTGGAGTAGCAATTCTCATATCAGACAAAATAGATTTTAAAATAAAGACTATTACAAGACACAAAGAAGGACAGCCTCTTCAATAAGTGGTGCTGGGAAAACTGGACAACTACATGTAAAAGAATGAAATTAGAACACTTCCTAACATCATACACAAAAATAAACTCAAAATGGATTAAAGACCTAAATGTAAGGCCAGACACTATAAAACTCTTAGAGGAAAACATAGGCAGAACACTGTATGACATAAATCACAGCAAGATCCTTTTTGACTCACCTCCGAGAGAAATGGAAATAAAAACAAAAATAAACAAATGGAACCTAATGAAAATTAAAAGGTTTTGCACACCAAAGGACACCATAAGCAAGACAAAAAGACAACCCTCAGAATGGGGAAAATATTTGCAAATGAAGCAACTGACAAAGGATTAATCTCCAAAATATACAAGCAGCTCATGCAGCTCAATGTCAAAAAAAACAAACAGGGCTTCCCTGGTGGCGCAGTGGTTGAGAGTCCGCCTGCCGATGCAGGGGACACGGGTTCGTGCCCCGGTCTGGGAAGATCCCACATGCCACGGAGCGGCTGGGCCCATGAGCCATGGCCGCTGAGCCTGCGCATCCAGAGCCTGTGCTCCGCAACGGGAGAGGTCACAGCAGTGAGAGGCCCGCGTACCGCAAAAAAAAAAAAAAAAAAAAAAAATCCAAAACTGGGCAGAAGACCTAAATAGACATTTCTCCAAAGAAGATATACAGATTGCCAACAAACACATGAAAGGATGCTCAACATCACTAATTATTAGAGAAATGCAGGTCAAATCTGCAGCGAGGTATCACCTCACACCAGTCCGAATGGCCATCATCAAAAAATCTACAAACAATAAATGCTGGAGAGGGTGTGGAGAAAAGGCAACCCTCTTGCACTGTTGGTGGGAATGCGGATTGATACAGCCACTATGGAGAACAGTATGGAAGTTCCTTAAAAAACTAAAAATAGAACTACCAAATGACCCGCAATCCCAGTACTGAACATATACCCTGAGAAAACCATAATCCAAAAAGAGACATGTACCACAATGTTCATTGCAGCACTATTTACAATAGCCAGGACATGGAAGCAACCTAAGTGTCCATTGACAGATGAATGGATATAGAAGATGTGGCACACATATACAGTGGAATGTTACTCAGCCATAAAAAGAAACGAAATTGAGTTAGTTGTAGTGAGGTGGATGGACCTAGAGTCTGTCATACAGAGTGAAGTAAGTCAGAAAGAAGAAAACAAATACTGTATGCTAACACATATATATGGAACCTAAAAAAAAAAAAAAAGGTTCTGGAGAACCTAGGGGCAGGACAGGAATAAAGACGCAGATGTAGAGAATGGACTTGAGGACATGGGGAGGGGGAAGGGTAAGCTGGGACGAAGTGAGAGAGTGGCATGGACATATATACACTACCAAATGTGAAATAGATAGCTAGTGGGAAGCAGCTACATAGCACAGGGAGATCAGCGTGGTGCTTTGTGACCACCTAGAGGGGTGGGATAGAGAGTGTGGGAGGGAAACACAAGAGGGAGGGGATATGGGGATATATGTATACATATAGCTGATTCACTTTGCTATACAGCAGAAACTAACACACCATTGTAAAGCATTTATACTACAATAAAAATGTTAAAAAAAAAAAAGAGAGACACTTAAATTCTAATTTTAAAGAAAACTTAAAAAAAAAAAAAAAGAGCTGAGTGTAGAACCAGGCCCTGTGCAAAAGCCAAGATGCTTATTAGAAAGAATGAATACTGCAGATATTAACCATTCAGGGAGATTTCCCATGTCCAACACTGCATCTTGTGCAGTAAAGCAAACTCCTTCTTTGCCATCTGTCTCATACTACAAAGGGATAATAATACTAAAATCATTGCTTAATGAGTAAACTAAGTAGAGGCTAATTCCCTGGTAGATCATACTGGTGTTCTTCTCCAAAGGATGCCATATTCTCAATGAGGCAGAGAACACAGGGGAGAGTGTGTGCTCATGCACAAACGAGGTTGCCTAAAATCAAAAACCAGTGCAGCATATGTCAGTATTTAAAGCCCCATCAAAGAAACATCCAACTTTTCAGCTGTAACCCAAATATAAATTTTCCTTACCCCATCAATTAGCAGATTACAAAACTTCTGTAGCAGGAAGACCATTCTGCCAACAAAGCCGTAGTGTTTGGAATGGGTCCAGGTCTGACAGATGGTGTGGAAAAGAGGTGCAATGAGACGTTCCCTATCAGCAGAGGCAACTGTTCTTCCGTGCAGCAAACGTAACCTTCAAAGGGAGGAGCCCCAAGTTGAAGTGCATCTCCACACAGCTGGAGAAGCCTGCACACGTCCAGAATCACCAGAGTAGTCAGTGACCAGCACAACAATGGGCTGGCTTAAGGGGAAGCATTTACAGAAGGAAAATATGCAAAATATTAAATAACCGGAAACCTTGGTTTTTGGCACCTAAAATGTGCGCCCCCAACCCTAAGCCGATGGGCATAAAAAAGCAGAATCACATCTTCTCCAAGTAAGACATGATTGCTAAGTTCGGATAATAGTTCTTGCTCTCTTTGGAATGCTGACTATACTATAAACACTTGAATGATGTAACCACAAGGGGAAGACAAAGAACATGTGTTATACTATTATTAAATGCCGCCTGTACATGTCACAGTCTGTTTGCAAAACTGGCTCACTTAGAAACAGCACCTACCCAGCTGCACAGAAAAGCTTGATTCAGAGTTGGTGATCAGTGAAGTTATTATGAATAGTAATAACAGTAATAGCTCATTGGATTTTAAAAGTGAGTTAAAAAATGTAAACACTAATTTATGACTTTTAAATTTCTTTTTAAGAATTTAAATTCGCTTTCATTAAAATCAAAGAAGCAAACCTACTTCATTAACTGAAATATTTTTAGGTCAGTACAAGTGACTTTGTCGCTATTTCTTTAAATTAATAGTGACCAAGCCACTAGTAAGCACCAAGAGTACACAACTTTGACGCTTTACACTTTAACCCTCTAAACAGCCCTACAAAATGGAAAAATTCTCATCATTTTAGAGGTAATAAATTAAAGATCCAAGAAAGGAACCTGGACGCAGCAGCAATAACTCAAAGCACTGATATTCCAAACCCCGGGGTCTAGCTGGAAGGCTGTTTTCTCTCCACACCACTGCAACGCCCTCAAAGAGGGAGTGGCTGCTTCCTGCAAGTTCTAAGTCAGACTTTTGCCTTCAGATGGAGAAATGCCACCTGTTGATGTGCAGATGAATTGACCCAATGCAAAACAACCAGTTTCTTTATGTTCTAATTCCTATTTTAGCTAGCTCCAGGTCTTGGCTAGTAGAACATGATTTTGCACCATGAAGTTATTTGCGCCCAAGCACAGGCTGGAGTCTTACGTTGAAGCAGCTCTTCCTGAAGGACCAGGAACCTGGTTCCACCCGGATGACTGTCTTCTGCCAAGTGAGAGATATACACAACACATAAGGAGGGCCTGGCACTTTAGATCTTCTTGGTGCCCTTCCTCCTTCTATTAGTGCCCACTCACTCACAGAGGCTGTGGTGGCCAGGTGCTCTTGTTGACGCAGCATAGACAGGAAGACACCAGGCCCATTGTCCTGACCACACTGGCTAAATTCTTTCCAGCTGCTTTAGCAAAAGTGGACTCTGCCTTCACACAGAGGATGCATTTTCTTTGCCATGATCTTGATCGAACAAAATAGCACATGTCATGCTCTGTTTGCAATAGCTCCTGATTAAAGAGACCATAGACCTGGCAAAGCATTTGATGATGTAGAGATTTCAGAACCAAAGCAAGCTTCACCCACCAAGCCTGGAGTGAAATTTTATGACTAGCACCACTGATTTCACTTTACAATGACCTATAAGAAAGGTCGTGATTAAAACACAGTGATTAGGACTTCCCAGGTGGCGCAGTGGTTAAGAATCCTCCTGCCAATGCAGGGGACACGGGTCCAAGCCCTGGTCCGGGAAGATCCCACATGCCGCGGAGCAACTAAGCCCATGAGCCACAACTACTGAGCCTGTGCTCTAGAGCCCACAAGCCACAACTACTGAGCCGCGTGCCACAATTACTGAAGCCCGCTTGCCTAGAGCCCGTGCTCCGCAACAAGAGAAGCCACCGCAGTGAGAACCCCGGGCACCGCAGCCAAGAGTAGCCCCCGCTTGCTGCAACTAGAGAAAGCCCGCGCACAGCAACAAAGACCCAACGCAGCCAAAAGTAAATAAATAAAATTAATTAATTAATTAAAAAACCACACACAGTGATTAAAACAACAATTAACTTGGTCATCAGTTTAAACTTTTCAACCCAGGCCTCTGCCCTATATCCACACCCTGAGAAGAGAAGAAAAAGAAAGCACAAAAGCCTCACAGAAGTAACAATTGCCTACTTTAATGTTGGCAACGTATAAGTGACAATTATGTTGTTAATTGATAGCTATTTCAGCGAGTTGTCATCCATGTAGATTGTTCAGATTAGCCATGTTGTTTTTGCATTGTGATTAAAACACCGAGTAGCTGCACAAAAACTGTTGTATTCTATGGTAGATACACTCTAACAACTCAGAAGAGAAAAGGGGCCAAGCTTTGTTTGTTTGTTTTTGAATTTTTATTGGAGTGTGGTTGATTTGCAGTGTTGTGTTGGTTTTGGGTGTGCAGCAGAGCGGATCAGTTATACATATACATATGTCCACTCTTTTTTGGGTTCTTTTCCCACATGTGTCATTACAGAGTATTGAGTAGAGTTCCCTGTGCTATGCAGTAGGTCTTATTAATCTGTTTTGTGTATGGTAGTGTGTATGTGTCAATCCCAATCTCCCAATCTATCCCTCCTCCCCTTTTGTGTTTTGGTTGGAGTTCTCCTGGTTTTCAAACTCTCTTTTCAGTGTGTGCACAATAAATTTTTACTAATTACACACACAAAAAAAGATACAGATGACTTTTAAAAGAGTCTGGGAAATACAAAGTTTTGTTAAAATGTGATTTTTAGCAGAAGGCTGGATTAGTGAAATGCAATGTTTAATTAAAGAAGTTTTTTTCTATGTAAATGAGGTATTAATTAGACAGAAGGCAGTGAAAGAGGGAGTGATAGTTAGCAGCATGGTTACCGAGCATGCCAAGGAAAATATTACTCCTCCCTGCATGAGGCTAACGGAGCCTGTCCCTGAAACTCTCTCTCAAACTTATGACAGGGGCTGGTTTCGTTTTAGGGCTGAAGACCAGAGCAAGTAAAACCCCAAAGAAGTCTGGCCTGAAGGAAAGATTTAGAATAAATTCACAGCCCAAGACTAAATAGCAATGGATCACTCTACATCTTTTAAAAGAAACTCCCAAGACTCTACATCTTACTTAAGTTTTCTGTGGCTTTCCAATCTTACAAAAACAGATTGAATCTCAAAGTTTTCCCACCGTGTAGAAGCTTAAAGCTATAGCCATTTGATTAGTAACATAAAACAGTGATCTTGAAATCTGAGGGCAGCCACTCCAGAAGGCCTACTGGCCCCTCCAACCTCATGGAGCAGTCCTGGCCACAAGGTGGCAGCTGCCCAAATCTTGGGTAAGTGACCTGTTGGAAATCAACAGAGTCTAGAAGCCATTTCATAGAGTTTCTCCTTTTGGGTTGAGGTCTGGCAGGTCTCTACTAAAATGTAAATGCTGTGGCCCAATCTATAAATATTCATCCAAGTTGTATCTGGAAGAGTAGTATATTATTAACCATTAGCAACTTAGCATCAATTTACTAACCAGATTAGAAGTCTAAGAGGAGAGACCTGTATTGTGTGCTGACTTTGGGGGGCCAGGTAGCAGGACCCAGGTGGAGAGAAGAGAGAGATGCAGAGAGAAGAGGAATAGAGAAAGAAGAGGGGCACAGTGCCAAGAACAATCCGCCTAAGTTTCCTGTCTGCAGCTGCCATTTGCAGGAATCATATCAGCCTTGGTTAAGGGGCGTATTGGATCAGAGCCACCACGCGCCGTTATGCAGGACAGAACCTGGACAAGAGTGAAGTAGGGACTGAAATCTAGCCAAGTCCCCTTGCCAAGCCCTGAGTCCTAGAGGGGCTGCATCCACCCCGAGTGCCTTTCTCTGGTTGGTGCAAATACTTGGCAGTGGGAGCCCTGCATCAAAATCATTTTCAAGCCTTTTTTCACCCATGGAGGGACAAGAGCATGTTGACACTTCCTGGCGGCACAATCTTCTCCCCCTTTGGGGAAAGTGACAAGGGACCTCATCGCCTTCCACGTCAATGGTACACCCAGGGCAATGTCCCCCAGTCACTCTCCTGACATTCAGAGGCTTGTTTGGGAGGTGACAGAAGGCAGAGGACTGTAGCCCAGGAAAGAACATTGCGGCTGTTATCAAATTATTTTCAATGACAGAGCTGCTGGAGCCAAGTCTGCA
This sequence comes from Mesoplodon densirostris, assembly GCF_025265405.1. Classification (NCBI taxonomy): domain Eukaryota; kingdom Metazoa; phylum Chordata; class Mammalia; order Artiodactyla; family Ziphiidae; genus Mesoplodon; species Mesoplodon densirostris. Next base: position 92,107,750 of record NC_082668.1, read on the forward strand.
CAGGAAACAGTGTGGACACTGATCTATCATCAGGGTGGTCAGAGAAGGACAGCGGAGGAAGCTTCCATTTTATAAGAATCCTATTCAATGGAAATCAAAAATGAAACATTTTTATCTTCTCTCTTTTCTGCTACGTTATTTACTGGAAACAACAACAACAACAAGAATCGACGTTAGGGAGATCCCTGTGCCCTGTAAGTTATCTCTCCCAACACTTTCAGGACGTTAGTTTGCAGGGTTGCTTCTATCATATTTTGACAAGGAAGAAGTGGCCAATTAGCTCATTATTTCTTTTGAGCAGTGCCAACAGGCTCAGAGAAAAATCCTGTCTGGCCTTAGAGTATCTTACCTGATGAAGATAACCAGCAAATATTCATTCTAGTTCTGCCCAAACTCTTTTCTACAGCTTTTTCTCTGGCCAGTAGCAGAAGCTGAGGCTCCCTTTGGACCCGTGGTCATCTGGGGTCCCCCAGGATTGCTGTCACCTCCGGAGAGCAGCAGGCGTCCTTGGTGAGCCCAGATGGGAGCCCAAATCCCAGTCATGAAGGACGCTTAGGCAATCACCATTGCATTTACTCCCTTGGTTTGTCTTTCAGTATTCCCAGTTCATGACATAATGCAGACGCTGAATACAGAGGAGGCGGCCACCTAGGAGATCTTAAGTTGAGGCACCGACTGCGCTTCAGCTCTTCCTCCCAGTTGTCTGCTGCTGCCCAAAATGTTTGCACAGGGTTAAGGGCTCGTGTCTCCCAATGGTCCTGTTAAATGCAAGCTTGCTATTCTGGAGGGACAGTACATTAGCAGCCCCTTCCTACAATCATGCAACAGGTACTTATTGATGACCTACTGTGCCCAATGAGGTCGTATGCTAAGCCCTGAGGAGACAGTGCTAACCACATAGCTACATGGAGCTGCCTGCCTAAGTTGCCATTCTCATCTATCCAACCTTTTCCTCTTCAGCTTTTGTCCCTGCTGCAGGAAGCCTTCCGTGAGCCTCAACTCTGGTTTACATGTCCCTTTTCTGTCCTCCCATAGCAGCCTGTGCATCCGCCTACGGCCCCCAGCACCAAAAGGAAACTCCCGGTTCCCAGGATTTCAAATAGGGGCAAAGGTGAGTGTACATCTCAAAATCTCCTTTCATTTTCCCTTCAGTTGTCAAGGACCAGGTAAAATTCTTAAGCGCTCCTCAAAGGAGGGAACAATTGATACTCATTGCACAAAATCTGGAAAATATAGAGTCCATATTGCTCAAAATGGCAAAGGTGGTTGTGAGTCATGAATCTGGTCTAAATCACTAAAATCCGTAAAAAAATAATTACAACGTGTTCGTAAAACACCTCCTGCGAGACTTTCCATGACAAACTTTAGGAGGTAATGAAACATCAGACAATGGGAAATGCTAATTAACTCAGGCAAAGCCTTGAGAGGCTTGACTTTATTATCTTAATTAGGTGCATCACGAACACTGCACCATCGACACGTGCCTCCATCACCCAGGGTTCCAGTACTGATGGGCAAAAGGACTAGAGCTCTTTCTGCCACCAGACTTATAGCCCAGATTTTATTTGTGAGCTTCACAATGTACCTTCGTATGTCTTCCTGCACATTCCTGGGTCACCAGATAGAATAGATCCTGTAATTGAGAATTAAGACTGTTAAGGGCCCATGTTCAAAAATTGAAATTAAAACCAGACCTATAGGGCTTCCCTGGTGGCACAGTGGTTGAGAGTCCGCCTGCCGATGCAGGGGACACGGGTTCGTGCCCCGGTCCGGGAAGATCCCACATGCCGCGGAGCGGCTGCGCCCGTGAGCCATGGCCGCTGAGCCTGCACGTCCGGAGACTGTGCTCTGCAACGGGAAAGGCCACAACAGTGAGAGGCCCGCGTACCGCAAAAAAACCCAAAAAAACCCAGACCTATAAATCATAGTGCAGGATGTGAAAGTAAAGTAGAGGGGAAGAAAATTACCAAACAGACTAAGAAAAGTCCTTTTACATCGAGTTTCTCGCATAAAATATGGAGTCTTGGGAAAATTCATAGTATCTTGGATTCAGAAAGTCCTTTTTTACTCTTTCTCCTCTTTGCATTTTTCTTTTTAATCCATAATAACCTTGGCCTATGTTCTGAGGTTTCCCAGACCCCCTAGCCATTCTGTATTACCATGGTGTTTATCATCATCTCGAGCTCTTGACAAAAGCAGAGGCAATTCTCCGTCATGGTGAAACATTTGCTAAGTACTGACAAATACTATTTAAACATCTCCAAGAGGAGCTACGTTTGATGTGATAAAATAAAATAAGATTACAGAGTAATCTTTAGTCATAATAATCTTATTATTCATGATGACCCATTTGATTTCACAAAAATAATTCAAAGGGAGGAAGGGAAATGCACCAGTTACTAACTGTCAAAATATATTAAGAGGTATCATGGCAAGAGTAAAGTTATTAGGTTAATCTACAGAAACTTTGGTTTCTCTGGAGTCCCCCTGCCCACAATCTTCTGTTCAATATTTACTCCGTTGACAATACCTCTTAATGCCTAAGAACTGCTTTAAGATTTTTGAAACAGGAAAAAAGTCATTAACATATATTTGTACCAAAGGTGTACAGACACGGATGCTGTAATTATATATCATAATAAAGGATATATATAATTCAATGTCCTAAAAGACAGCTTGCCTGAAAACATGTAGGAGATGATTTGGGCATGTGTTCAGGGACGGAGCAATTTGGTAGTTAGAAAATAATTTAGGCAGCAAGCAATGTGGTCTGCTTTCCCAAACCACAGAGCAAATGTAATTAAAAGGGGGAATGGAAAATACTGTGCATCTGACTTAAAAAAACTGGGTAGGGACTTTTCCTGACTATAATTGTCTCTTGTTACAAATGTCAGCATAAGGAAGTATGGATGCAAAGAACATGAAACGATGGTAGATCTGTCCAGGCTCTTCCTCTTAACCACCTGGTATGCAGACATATAGTGAGAAAGACAGAGATAACTCTAAATGGTAAAGCTGGTAAATTCAGATACTTCATCCCTTCCGATAAAAACCCTGTACCAGCCCCCTTTCAGTCTTCTGCTGAACTAACATGTAAGAAAAAGAAGTCAAGGGAAGGAAAACAAAGAACCTGGAGGTTAACATAAAAAGAGAAAGACGTATTTCAACAAAACATGGCTATCCCTGCCCACCCCCTTCTGCTGCCAGCAGGTTGCTGCAAAAATGCCAGAGGAGATATATGATATAATGCTAGGGAAATCACCACGCTCTCTGTTATACATTATTCTATTGATACTTGGAATTTCTTTCTTCATAAAGTTCCAATTTTACCTGCGACTTTCCAAAAAGCACAAGGTCTTGAAAAAAATATTTAGGGCAGCATAACATGGTTATATTTTACTATCTAACACCGTCAGTGCCATCCTCAGGACTAGAGAGATTGGTCATTTTTCTTTTGTTAAGGTCAGGTTCCCCAAGGGGAAGTAGTGAAATAGGGTGAAAGCATGAGAACCCAGAGGACCCTGGTGCCAGGAGCTGGGGACCTGGATAGGCTCCAGCTGAGGGAGCCAGAAGGTGAGCTGATGATACAAATATGCAGAGCAGTTCTCTGCTTTGAGCTCAGACTGACCATTGCCATCAATTCACATTTCTCACTGGAATGGAAGCTGAGAATAAATCCACTCTCTACCCTACTCAGTGAGCCCCATCTGCTCTACAAGGCACAGGAGGTCTTCCCAGTGGACATTTCACAAGCTGGAGCTGCCCCTCTCCTGGTGCAGCAAAAATGCAATAGAAGCATCTCAGACAGAAGGAAAAGAATTCAGGGTGCAATTAATGTCAGGCACAGTAGGCACAGTAGTGCCTAGCCTCACAATATGTTTAGGGGTCCACGAAAATGTTTTCAATTTCTTTTAAAATCAGGAGAATAATGAACCCAGCAATTATGCTCCTAGGTATATACCACCCCCCAAAAGTTGAAACAGGCATTCAAATAAATACTTGCACACAAAAGTTCACAGCAGCACTATTCACAATAGCCAAAAGGTTAACAACCCAAATGCCCATCAGTGGATGAAAGGATAAACAAAACGTGGTAAATCCATACAATGGAATATTATTCAGCTGTGAAAAAGAATCAAGTACTGATACATGCTACAACATAGATGAACCTCCAAGACATTATGCCAAGTGAAAGAAGCCAGATACAAGTGGCCGCGTATTGTATGATTTCACTTATATGAAATATCCAGAATAAGTAAATCCATGGAGACAGAAAGCAGAATAGTGGCTCTCAGAGACTGGAAGGAGAGTAACTGCTTAATGGGTACAGAGTTTCTCTTTGCAGTAATGTTTTGGAACTAGACAGAAGGGGTGGTTGCACAACATTGGACTATATTAAATGCCACCGAATTGGACATTTTTAAATGGTTATGTTATGTGATTTTAATCTCGATAGAAAAAAGAAAAAGAAAAAAAATCCAACCTGGATTATATTCATCTTGGTACCAATATAGTCACAAAATATATGGTTTTTTATTATTATTTATGAAGGAGCCCTTAAAGGCAAAAGCGCCTAGAACCCACAGACGTCATAATGCATCCCTGACAGAATACACGACCCCAGAGGCAAGCCAGAAGGAACGTGAGGTATCCGAGGAAGTGAGGGATGGATTGTGGCTGGAGCACAGCAAGTGAGGTACAGACTCATCTGAGGAGGACCAACCAGGCCACGGCAAAGACTCAGGATGCTATTTGAAGTGCCAATAAGGAGTTTTAATGAGACTGATATATTTTTTAAAAAATCATTCTGGGCTGCTACTTGGAGAGTAGATTAGTAGGGGTTCAAGAAGAGCGGTTATGGGGAGCCCAAATTAGGGGATATTGCCATAATCCAGGCAAAAATGATGGCTGTTGGCCAGGATACTGACGGAGGAGATATAGAGCGATCCATGCCTTTGAGACACCTGGAATATCAACAGGACCGATATGGGGGGTGAGGAGGGGGCTGTCCAGGTTAACTTTCACTTTTCTGGCATGAGCATCTAGATGCATATGATGATGCTAGTCATTCAGATTAATCCTGAAGGTCCAAGTTTAGGGGAAGACATGCAGAAACTGAATTTTGAACACATAAAGTTTGAGGTACCTTCACAACTGCCAACAGAGGAGCCTAACAGATAGTCCAATATCTTAGCTGCAACTCAAGTGAGGAGTAGAGAGAGAACTCTCGGGAGTTTTCCATGTCTGAAGTAAAAGGAAATCCCCAGAATGGATGAGGTCATCCAGTAAGAGTGTAATGTGAGAAGAGAAATCAGCTCAGGATCAAGCCTGGAGAAAACCCAACATTTAAGTGTCAGGTAGAAAAAGAAGAAAAGCCAGCAAAGAAGAGGAGACGTGGAAAGAAGTAGAAGGAAACCCAGGAGGACCGTGGATGTCAAGGAAAGCAACAGTATCAAGAAGGGGAGAATAGCCAACTGACCCGAACACTCTTGAGGTCAAGCAGGATGTGAATGTTTGTGTCACAGGGTTTAGTGACATGGAGGTCATTAGAGACTTTTCAAGAGCATTGTCAGTGGAGTGATGGGGCAGAAGAAACTGAGAGGAAACTGAGAAGAGGGAAAGGAAGGTAGGTAGAGAGTGTGGACCACTCTTTCAAGAAGCTGACTTCACTCACCTTCGCTGCCTGTCCATCTGGCAAGAGAGAAATGAAGGCAGAAGAAACTTGGCCAAAAATAAAGGAGCTAGCAACCTGGTGCTGCTGATTCTTAGAGATCCGTGATAAGCATGAACAAGGCCCTTCTGCAGCTGGAGGCCTGTCTGGCAACTTGATAGTAGCCACCCTGGGATCCTGCTAGTTTTACGACTGTTTGCAAAGGGACAGTTTTCTCTGCCCTTGCAAAGCAAAACCAGAGGAATAAAAGTTTGCAGCTTGCTCCCCAGCAGCTTTCAAGTTGTGAGGGAGAGCCTCAAGAACAAGGACTCTGGGGCAGAATCCCAAGAGCCATCTTCAAATAATGTTAAAACTCTGTACCAGCAGCAAGAAGTTGGCTCCCGTGAATAAATTCAGAGGTTCTTTCCGTATAGATGGTTAAGAGCATGCCCAGCACCAGGGCTGAAGGCTGAGCCCTGCCCCATGATTCTCCTGCACATTCCTCCACAGCATCGGCTCTTAACTGCTCACTTCCTTTCTCCAAGCCTCTCCTCCCTGTGTCCCAATCTTAAATTTGGGGGCACAAAAAGTATCTCAAAAGTTGTCCCTTTATCTTTTTACCAGTTGAAGAAGGAAGCAGGCCAGCAGAGAGGAGCCAGATACGACAAGCCCCTGGGCTTTTTGGGTGGTGTTTACACCTACTGCTCCTTCCACCTTGTCATCAGAGCAATGATTTTACAGGGCGGGATTATTATTTGTTTCCTTCTTCACCCACTGTGATGAGGAAGTTGGTTGTGCGCATATGTTGCTGCCTTGTAGTCTCCAGTTTCCACTTCAGGGCTGACTGTCTCCAGTAGTAGAATAGATTTGAAAAGACTTTGGCCAGAAAGACAGACCCCATTAGCAACTTTTCTTACTTTGTTTTTTTCCTACCCTGAAATTCGGCCTATCAAGTAAGCCTTGAGCTCAACAGTAGAGCCTGAGCAAGTCAGCCGCTATGTTCTTTCTCTGAATGTCATAGAAGCTTTATTAGGTGCCCTCACGTATATAACCTCATGCCAAGCAGACAGAGGGCCCACAGCAGGCTCTTGCATGCTTGGTGTATGATGTTCCAGATGTCACATCTGTGGACAGTTAGCAGGTTTATGCTGTAGCTCTTAGAGGATCATGTGTATAAAAAAAAAGAAAAAAAAAAAAAGCTAACCTTCCCCTAACTTTGAAGTAGAAGGAATATGTTGCTATAATGGAAAGAGTACATGAAACTAGAGAAACCAGGTAGAATTTTTTTATTTAAGTCAGAAAGGTAATTATAGTCAGAATGTCATCAGCCTCTCTAACTATATCCTTCAGGACAGGAACTATGAATTGATCGTTTTTTTATCCCAAGTGCCGAGTATGTATCAGAAGACTCAAACAGGGTTACGTGTGGGAAAGAAAGGTAAATGGTAGTCAGAAACAGGACAGAGATGTCTGTTACCACCACTTCTAGTTAATATTAAGCTGCCAATGCAGTAAGATACTTTTTTAAAAAATAAAGGTATCAGAATTGGAAATGAAGAGACAACCCTTTTCTTATTTGAGGCCCCTTTGACTGTCTGCATAGAAAATCTTACAGAATCTATAGGCAAACTATTAGAACTAGCAAAAGAATTAAGTAGAATAGACAAAATCGATATATAAAAATCAATAGCATTTATAAAGACCAACACTGATCAATTTACACCTTAACTTAAAAAAAGCCTATTCCCCAGAAAAAAAATTACATAGGAATAAATGTAAAAATAAGATGTGTTAAGACCTTTCAAAGAGAAAACAATAACTTATAAAAGGACATTAAAGTAGACTTGAATAAGTGGAGATAAAAAAGGTCCGTGGATAGGAGCAGTCAGAACTATTTTGAAGGACAGGTAAGGTGGGGGGCAGAGGCCTGCCCTAACAGACATCAAGATGTGAAAGCCATGCTGTGGACACAGGGGGAAGGGGAGGGTGGGACGAGTTGAGAGTAGCACTGACATATATACACTACTATGTATAAAACAGCTAGCTAGTGGGAAGCTGCTGTATAGCACAGGGAGCTCAGCTCTCTGCTCTGTGATGACCTAGAGGGCTGGGATTGGGCAGGGTGTAGGGTGGGAGGGAAGCTCAAGATGGGGGGATATATGTATACATAGAGCTGATTCACTTTGTTCTACAGCAGAAACACAACATTGTAAAGCGATTATACTCCAATTAAAAAAAAAAAGTGAAACCCATGGTATTGACTGTATGGTCTCAGCACAGGAAAGGCAGAAAGACATCAAGGAATAGACCCACACGCAAATGGAAACTTGATAAATGAGAGGTAGCATTACAATTAGTGGGGAAAACTTGGGCCATTCAATAAGCTGTGCTGAGACAACTGGTAATCCACATGGAAAGTGTTAGGAACTTCACACCATGAACAAAAATCATTTCAAAGTGGATTAATAAGCCAAACTGAAAGACAAAGTAAGAAAATTTTGAGAAAAATACTTTTATGACACCAGAGAATTTGAGACAGAAAAGCTACAATGCATAGATTCAATAAAACTTGTAGAATACTACCACACATACAAAATACCATAAGCAAAGTTAAAAGATAGTCTGTCATACAGAGTGAAGTAAGTCAGAAAGAGAAAGACAAATACTGTATGCTGACACATATATATGGAATTTAAGAAAAAAATGTCATGAAGAACATAGGGGTAAGACAGGAATAAAGACACAGACCTACTAGAGCATGGACTTGAGGATATGGGGAGGGGGAAGGGTAAGCTGTGACAAAGTGAAAGAGCGGCATGGACATATATACACTACCAAACGTAAGGTAGATAGCTAGTGGGAAGCAGCTGCATAGCACAGGGAGATCAGCTCGGTTCTTTGTAACCGCCTGGAGGGGTGGGATAGGGAGGGTGGGAGGGAGACGCAAAAGGGAGGGGATATGGGAACATATGTATATGTATAACTGATTAAATTTGTAAAATAAAAAAAAATTAAAAAAAAAAAAAAAGTTAAAAGATAAGCCAGACTGGGAAAAGATATTATCTGCCCACATATATCTAAAATAATATGTATCTGGAATATTACTATTATTAAGAATGCTTAAAAAGCAATGCAAAATAAAAATAACCATAAAAGTAAATGGGCAAAGAATTCAAATAGATAATTCCTTTTAGAGGAAACATGCGTTACCAACGTAACAAAAATATGCTCGACCTCACCAGAATAGAGAGAAATCAGAATCAAAATCATGAATTATTTTATACCATTCATGTAGGGATGGAGATATATATATATATAATATATATATATGATATTATATATATAAAATATATATTTAAGTGGCAACACTGGAGTCTCTGCAAGAAAGGATTTACCCAGTTTGAAGTGGGTTTCTGCAGCTGATGGGTTGATCTATGACTACTTGAGCTGGAATATGGGTGGAGATGGGGGGGGAAGAATTGGGAGAAAACAGGGCAAGAGGCCACAGTGCAGACTATACTCCCAGCCCCTGGGAAAAGTGAACATCATGGAAAACAGCTAGCTAGGCCTGAGCCTTCTTTCCAATATTCAATCCAAGAGGGTTGTATACTGTGTGAAGAAACCCCTATGAGAGGCTGTGAGGAGTACTATACCAAGGCATGGGTTGAATGAGTTAAACGGTGGAACCAGTAAGAAAAACATGCATTGTTTCTGCTATAGTCAACATTATGTTTGGTTATGCCTACATGTATATATACATGGCTTTGTTTTTCTGATTCCTTTTTAACTTTTTACACCTGCTTGTTTTCTCCCAGATGGATTTTAAAGCACTTTGTCAGACTCCAAAATAAAATTGCATTGGTTTTTTCATTGGAAAGAAGTATCTGCCAAGTCCAAGGATTTGGGGAGAGTGTGGGAAAATGTGAACTCCTATGTACTGTTACTAGCAGTGGAATTTGGCACATACACTGTGGAGATCAATTTGGCAATATCTGGTAAATTTGAAGATAAGAGTATCTTATTGACCAGTGACTGAAGTTCTAGATACATACCTCAGAGAAACACTCACACACATGCACAAGGAAACATGTCAAGTATTTCATTGCAGCATTGTTTATAATAGACAAAAATTGGAAATAACTGAAATGTGCATCAACAAGAAAATGGATAAACTGTGATATACTCAAAGAACTACAGCATTTAAAATGAATAGTTTAGAGGAACATGTGTTAACATGGATACATCTCAAAAACATGAGTGCAGAAACAAGTGCCCAAAGATTATGTACAGTATGATACCATTTATATAAAGTTTCAAAAACATGAAAACAACCCTATATATGCACACATATAGTAAGCATTTAAAACCATTCATGGTATCATTCTGATAAACATCAAATTCAGACCAGCAGTTACCCCTTCGTGTGAAAGGAGAGAAATGGAATGAGACAGGACTATGTAGATTTCAACTATAGCTATAATCGTTTCTGTTTAAAAGAAACAAGCAAATATGTGTAAAATGATTACGACTGTAAAAGCTGGATGGTGGATACACAGGTATTTGTTATATTGTTTTCTATATTTTTTCTATATATTTGAAATGCTTCATCAAAAAGGCACAATACAAACACTAGCAATTTTGTTAATGTCTGCTGACAGAAAACTAGGTGGATCTAAGTGAATGAACACATTAATACAAGATGGGGATAATTATTTCCAAGTGTAGGCAGATTATTGATTTCTCTAAGGCTAACATTTACTAATACTTCTCTGTGCCAGGCACTGTGGGAAGTGGTTTACATGCACTAACCTATTCAATCTCCTCCATCACCCTTATGAAGATGATGCTATTACCCCCATTTTACAGTTTTAAAAACTGAGGCCCAGGGTGGAAAGGTAGAGTCCATGGTCACACAGCTAGTAAGCAGCAGAGCCAGGACATAAACCCACGTATGCCCAAGTCCAAAATCTATGCACTATGTTATACTGTGAAAGTTTTCACCTTTACTAAATGATTCAAGATGAAAAAGCCACACAAAGTTACCAACAGTAAAAATGGGAAAGATACAATTAACTAAGAATTTTTAAAGGATCTGGATGGGAGGAAGCTAAGTAATTGGGTACACACAATTAAAAGTGAACCAGGGCTTCCCTGGTGGTGCAGTGGTTGAGAGTCCGCCTGCCGATGCAGGGGACACGAGTTCGTGCCCCGGTCTGGGAGGATCCCACATGCCGCGGAGTGGCTGGGCCCGTGAGCCATGGCCGCTGAGCCTGCGTGTCCGGAGCCTGTGCTCCGCAACGGGAGAGGCCACAACAGTGAGAGGCCCGCGTACCGCAAAAAAAACAAAAAACAAAAAACTAAGGCTTAAAAGTGAACCAAACTGCACCCGAGTCTGAAGACATCATGAAAATATAAAGACCATGTGGTGGGAGATACTAACCATAAAGCTAATGCTGGCAAAAAGTCAGTGCTCCGTTAAGACCAAACAGACACAAACATAGACAGCACTCTGATAAGTATCCTCAGACTGTAGATGGACTTCTAGGCCTTTTAATCAGTTCTCCTGGGCACATCTTATTGGCCCTTCAAAGCTCACCCTTTCTGACTCATTCAGGCTCTACGCTGAGTTATCCTTCATCTAAACCTAACTGATCTGGCACTAACCATGACTTTTCGTTGGTATTTTCTACAGCACCAAGTCATCAACCATTTCAACCAGTGTATTTTATTCAAGAAGGAATTGTATCTCAAAGATGTTTTAGTTGGCACTATTTGGTAGCAAGTGACAGCCTCTCAAACTTAATAAAAACCTGAAGATAGAAATGGGGGAGTCTCTGGAAGGTTTTGAGGGTATCTCATGGAACCCAGGAACAGGAAATGCACAGGCACGAAACATTGGAACAAAACCCAAAGTTATCAGGAATCAAGGCAGCCGTTCTCTTCATCTTTTTCTTCTGGGATTGTATGGTCTCTCATCTTTGATTTATTCTTTCTGCTTCACACGCAGGTTCCAAATGCAACTTCCCAAGACATCAGTTTTCTGACTCCGAACTCCTGGGAGAAATCATCTAATTGGCTCAAATTTGACCAGATGTCCACTCCTTGTCCAATCATCTAAACAGCTCGCCCCTGAAGGTGGCAGGAAGTAATATTCAGAAAATGGGACATACGTTGGGCAGATATCCTAAAAAGTATCTACCCTAACATTTCCTGTTATTTCACTGTTGCCTATTAATTGGAGGCTTAGACATTTTTTTGGAGAAATAAGCTGCATTTCTTTGATGACCTCTTCCAATTTTAAGGTTGGGACTACTAAACTGTAAATGTTACCTTTCAATCAAAATGAACCTAAAGACTCTTTGGCTGGTTCCTAGAAATGTTAAACTAGAACTCTCTATCAGTGTGTAATTTGTTTCCTTCTTTTTTTCTTATTCCATCCTTTCTGATGAGGCAGTCACTTCAGACACATTGTCCACTATCAATTTAGATTCTATAGCTCTCTTTTCAGATTTCTGCTTTGAAAACTCCCCCTCATTCTGAAGGTGAAAATCAATGCATGAACCGTATTTAAACAATAGACACCCCAAACACTGGTCCCTTCACTACGGAAAAGTGAAATCTCCAGAGTTAATAAACGTGTAGGGGACAGGGGAAGATATCATTTATTGAGTCCCTACTGTAAGCCAGGTACTATGCTAAATGCTTACATTTTAATCCTCGCAACAATCCTATGAGGGATACTATTGTTAGTTATCCCCTTTTTATGGATGATGAAAATTAGGTTTTAAGAAGATAGGAAACCTACCCAATATCACACCATATAGTATGTAGCTTAATATGGATTTAGGAGAGAAGCAAGGCTGTTAAAAAGCTGGGGGGTGGGGAGAGGAAGGCTAAAGGCAATAGACTCCTTTTTCAACCATCATATATCTTAAATACATAATTTTAAAAACCGATATAAATCATGTTACATGAAAGCAAATCATGCAGCTTTTTCTAAATTTCAACTCCAACTTTGATATGCATTTTCAAAGGAAATAATAGTTATCTCTGAGTAGCTCAGAGGTTAAATTCCTTCATACCCTTATTTTCTTAATATGTATCAATGTAAGTATCACTTATATAATCAGAAAAATTTCCAACAATTTTCTTAATCCTGACTGAGCCACACATCTGGCCCATCTTTCTTCTCTTCACTTTAGAATATCCTATGCTTCCTGTCTCCATAGCCTCTTTTCCTGTGTCCTCAGTTTTTGACCCATCGACTGCTAACAAAGATCAGTTGGCAACTCCTTATTGCCAAAATCTTTTCTCTTTTCATCTAACTTGACCTCTCTACTGCATTTGATGTTCATCACCATCTTGACACTCAGTTTCTATGTCAGTCTCCTTGAGGACTCCTTCTCCACCAGTTCCTTTAACGTGGCTATTTTCCAAGGTTCAGGCCTTTGCTCAAATGAATCCCCATGTAGTGTCTGAACAGTTTTAACATTAGACTACAATGAAGACCTATGATCCCAAAAAGATTAGGAACCACTGGTAAAGATTAAAATCTGATCCCCTTCTCAATTTGACAGCCCCTCCTCCAAAACGTCCCCACTCCATCTCACAATTTCCCCTATCATCCATAGCAAAATCGCAGTTCCTTTGCTAGAGCCATCTCCTCTGCCTCAATTTCCCAACTTCTCCATGCAGAATTCTCCCTCTTATAAGTTTCTAGAGCGCTTTTTATCTGCCACTAGCATGTATTTACCACAATATGTTTGATTATACACAAATCTGCCTGAACAAGGGGCCAAGTCAGTATTATCTTTGTGTCTCCAACACTAAATAAAAAACATGATTTCACTAAAGTATCAAATCTTGTTCCCAAGATATCGACCAATTTTGTTCTGTGCTGATTATCAGACTACAAAAGACTTACTGCTCACTCATGGCAAAAAGTTTGAAAAATACTGTTTAGTAAAACAAATTGTTCTCTTACACTGAAAACAATTCTTGTCCACCTAACATAATTAAAACTGAAAACCAAATCGTCTACTAGGGGAGCATGACCGACAATATTTTAAAACCAAATGTTATTATTAATAACCCCACATTTCAAACAATATTGAATACAATAAAAATTTTAATAGAACAAAAACTTCGAAATCATGAGTTAAGTCAGTAATAGGATCCTTACTACAATTAAGATACTAAGGGGATGCTTGCTCTATTTAGTGATTCTAACTGAGGAATGTTTATCAGAGCCACTTGAGGAGCTGTTAAAAATACATACAGTTGACCCCTGAACAACATGGGGGTTAATCCACATATAACCAGGGCCCTCACTATGCCTGATTCATCCACATCTGTGAACTCAACCAACCAGACTGTACAGCACTGAAGTATTTACCCCTAAAAAAACAGCCGCGTTTAAGCAGACACCCCACAGTTCAAACCCACTGCCATTCAGGGGTCACATGTGTATATTCTCCATCTCCAGAAATGCAGATTTAGGTCAAGAATGAAGCTAGGCCTGTGGACATTTTTAAATGGCCCCAGCGTTTTCTGATGAACAATACTGGCTAAGAACTATTTTCTATGAAATATGTTTGACATGCCTTCAAATTATATGTACATGTATTTTTACTATTTAAGCATTTTCACTATTCTGAAATAAGCATCGTCATTATTTTGCCCAAAGTTACTTACAGGGCACCTGACCTTTTGCAACAGGTGTATGTCTTTAAAACTTTATTAAAGTAATTTAATAATTACTTTTAATTTAATGAAGTAATTTAATTACTTTTCAAAGGCATTAAGTCTCAATCAACAGAAAATAAAATTTTCTTAAGTGTTTATTTTCTTTAAATTGAGGTATGGAGTATAGACACCTAGTCCACTAGATGAGTATGTTCTGATAATCAGGAATTATTTGTATGTAAATATACTGAATATGCACTAACTCTAGCCTTTACAAAAATAAAGCAATTGCCAAAAACACCTTATTGAAGAATATACTTACACTAAGAAATATTATACCCATACACAATACTAATAGATTTTATAACTAGAAAAAAATTACTTCAGGGTAATTCTTCAAATATTAAGTTTCTAGAGTATATTCAACATTTTTTCAATAAAAATCAAGAAGTATTTAAAATCACCTTGGTTAAGGATGAACGCTAACTTTCATTTCTTTGTTAGGTAAAGATCCAAAATTCACAGGTATATTCCAGGTGGGCACTCAAAAAAATCTAAAAACTTATTTAAATAATATTTAAGACTACTTACTAGCTTCATTGCATTCATGTTCTAAGAACTGATAAAATTTGCTTGGAAACTCATGGATCAAAAACTCTCTATAAGCTTACTATAAATTTTCAATATTAAAAACAGCTCTACTATCGCACTCTAAAATTTTAATCTCCTGACTTAACAGGTGTTTTTGCAATCCTCTTCACACAACCTAAATAATTTTTTAAATTCTAGAAATTATTTACAGGAGTTTGAAGATTCAAATTCTAACCATTAATTTCTATGATTCCAAGTAATACTTCCTATTTCACGTCACAAGCTTAAGTCTCACATGAGAAAAACTTCGTGTTTATATGTGTATCTAGCGGTGTCCTATGTATTCAAAGATATTACTGACAGTATCAGATTGGGCCTGGAAAACAGACAATGGAGACCTTTAACCCCACTGTATACATGTAGAAAGTAATTGGATTTTTTATTTTAAAATATCTAAAATAGTTATATTAATATCCTGTTAAATTTTTCCTTCCCTCTTACCCTGCCTTTATGATTAGACATATATAAATTCAAAAACATAACCCTTTCAAATAACTCTTGCCATGGTTACCAAAGCTTGTCTTATGCTATCATTTTCAAGAATCTTCATGTAAACTCAAGTTTTTGATAAATCAAAATATCCTGCATTGCTTTAACAGGGGAAACAAACAAAGGAAAAACAAGGTTTGCAAAATGGATTGATAAAATTCTAATGAATCAATGTGGGCTAAAAGATTTTTTTCAAAAGTTCTATTTAACAAGTTCATTTTTAGGCAAAAAAAATAGTAATCTGCTAGAGCCTCTACTCTTCCCTTTTTAAGTAAATATACCTGTTTACAATAATCTCAGCATCTGAAATCAAGAATCTGCAAATAAAATGCTAAGAAAAATAAACCACACTGATTTTCTTACCCCATACCACTGCAATTATTTTAAATGCATAGGAATACAACAAACTCAAAAGAAAAAAAAATAGTGTTTTATTAACTACCACACTGTTATAATACACTTTAAACGTACAATAAGGTAGCCTTTAAATTTGAGGTGGTCTTAGGAATAACAAATGAACAGAATCCCAAATTTCTGAAATAAGTGAACTGCTGCAGTTATAGGCATACATTTTGGAAAATTGTATAGCTCTTACAAGACCAGCAATGAAACTTTATTTTGTACATTTTTTAATAATTGAAAATATAAACAATAATTAAAAAATAAAAAGAAAATACAGCATAATAAAAAACATACATTTCTCAATTAAATGTACTGGATACATATAAATTTTAAGGGAAAAAGCAAAAAAGGAAAATGGTTGATACTTAAGTGCAGACTGACTACCTAGACCAAAAACAAAACAAACAAACAAAAAAGACTTAAAAAAATATCATAAAACCTCTAGTTCTCTATGACTAATATCCATATGGTTGGAGTATCGTCACTATGGAAGTGATTTTGTTATGTTTGCATATGTTATACTTTACTGGTAATTTACATGATGGCTTTTAAGGCCCTGGCAGACATGTGGTTTTTGGAAACAAGATTGGATTCAAAAAAAAAAAAAAAAAAAAATCACTGCTAAGACGCAATAACACCTTATTTTTTTGGTCCTCCAATACTCAAGAAAAGGGATAATTCACTATAACATTTTCTTACCACCCAAATGCCTCAACCTATACATTTTAAACTTTTTTTAAACATTGGTTATATTGCCCAACTTCATTACTGAAAGAATATTAACAAGACATTATTTTGGCAAATTAAATCTTAAACATGGCTTTTCAACAGGATTTAAAAGGTGACTATCCCTAGAGTTCCATGTTAAAATGTAGTTTTCAAAATCTTACAAGAGTAATGCTTAAAATATTGTACATAGTTAACCTAATTAAAATAATTAGCTTCAAAATGACAAATTGATAAGCTAAGTAAAGCCTACACTATGTAACATTTGCTTGGAAACTTGATTTGTCAGTTATGCATAATAAAAATTCCAGTCATCAAGAAAATTACAAAAATTTTTTTATCATAACATGATTTCTTTCACCCACCAACTTTTTTTTTTATCTTACAATAGATAAATACCAACATGTTCTCATTTTTACACTAAACCACACAGGATTGATGCATTTGGTTAGACTACCATTCGCATTGTTAAATTCAATTTTCTCTTTATATAACTTGGTAAAATTTCATTTCTTCTAGATTCCAAAAGTACCTACAAAACCCATGCAATTTTACCATTTTTAATATACTATGGAATATCATACAAAGTAAGGCATTTCAGTGTCATGTATAACCAAGTTACTGTCAATCCAAAAATTTTTGCACATCAATAAAAAGATATCTAAGAACTTAGGAACAATGTTCTTCTCACTACTGTATAAAAATAACCACGATGAATAAGTATTTGTGTAATATTTACTCCATTGTCTCATTTCCAGAAACTGTGACAAGCTGTAAAGGTATTTCAGTGTTGGTAAGGATATCTTGATTGCTGGTGGTGGAAGTATTAACAGTTCCTATCCCTGAAACAGAACCTTGTTGAATATTTGCAAGGATAAGTGTTGTTCCTCCTGCAGTAATCAAAGTATCATCTCGTGCAGCTTCCACAGATGCCAGCACTGTACTGCTAGAGTGAATACCTTTTTTATTCTGATGTGTTTTAATATGTTTGGCAAGGTGATCACTTCTCATAAAGCGTTTTGAACATTCTGGACAAACAAATTTCTTCTCACCTGTTGAAGAAATTAAGTTACTTAGTCTTTTAAATTTAACATTAATAGACTCATCATTCCCTGAGAAAGAAAATAAGCCAACACTGACAGGGACAGGGAGCAGAATTCAATTAGAACTATATTAGTTTCATGAGCTGTGCCTGCAAGATTTCTCTCATAGAATATTTTTCCTCAAAATAAATCTGTCACATTTCTGGATGAAAAGCAATCTTCAAACTTATTATACACTGATATTCAGATAAGAATTTAATACCTCAACTATGCTAATAGTTTTGAAACATGTTACAAAATACCAGCTTAAAAACGACTATCTGTAGCATACTTCTCTAAAGAAAAATACAGTTTTAAGCTATATTTAAGGTATTATTAACATGTCAGATCCCTGATACTCAACCTTCAACTCTTAAATGCAAATGCAAGTAACTACACAGAGTACTTCTAGATTAAAGCCAAGACACAAGCTTGAAGTCTAATAAAGACTGAGTAGTCCCAAGAATAATGGAGATGGCCAGCTGACCTGATTTCAGCTGGAATAATCAGGAGCAAGCCTAATAAATCATGATGTTAAAAGTTAATAAGACTCTACGATGCCTAAATTTATTTCCCAGCATAAATAAAATACCTTTTTTAAACACAAAAGACAGACAGAACTTCTATTATGTTGAAGACCTACTATGTAAGACAATTAGTAGAAGATAAGGCAAAAGGCCAACCTACAAGGAATCTAAGGAGAACTCAATCAATAAACAAATCCAGTATTTTCTTAATTTATTTTCTTCAAAATGTCTTTCTTACCTAGCTCTTGTTCCAGCACCTCTCCTCTCAGTAGGTCCTCATCAGACCTCATGCCTGAACTATATTACAGTGGCACACTAGTCTCTCCCTTTCCAATCCAACAAATCAATGCCAGATAAATCTTCCTTAAATACCAAATTTTATTACAGTACAAAACTTCACCACTGTACTAAGTGGTATGGGAATGCAAGAGTAACCTGCAGATAACTAAACAGTTTAGACTCTCCATTACCTAACTTCCAATGACTTCTATAACATGGTTCAATCCTATGTAACAGAAATGTGTTAAATAAAATCTCACCCTCACTCATGACAAATGATCTCTCACTTCTTCTATTCATATACACTATTCTGTTCTTCTGGGAAGGTATTTCCCAAAGCTTCTCTTGGAACATTAGTCGACATACTCCATGGCAAAATGGGACAATGAGAGGGTGCCACTACCTCCCCCAACTTGGAGATGTACAGTGCTCATTAACATTCTATTGAAGGTCCTAAGGGGCATTCCTTGAAGGTACTTGTATAGTAACCCTCTTTAACACAGTGTTACCTACACTTATTTGATCACAGACCTTTTTTCCCTTTTACATTATTTCTTTTTATATCCTGCTGATCAAATTCCACTGAGGAAAATTCTATTACAGGGCCATCTTAAGGTCTACCCCAGCCTAATGCTCAAAAATGCCTTACTATCCCAGCAATAATGATCTCTGCCTCCAAGCACACTTTATCTACTTTCTTATATTATCCATTGCAGTTTCAAACAGGTTAAGCTCATCTGTCTACCTACCTGATGAGACAGAAAAACGAGTAGAGCATGTAACATAATACTACATATTTCATGGGTTATTTTATATATTTAGATCTAAGAGACTTCAAAATCCGTATCGTCCACCGTTTCACCATAGTTTTCTTCTAAGCTCTCTAAACTTTGTAAATGCATTATATATTTTTCAATTCTTCAGTATTGAGCATAGACTGATGAACACCTTGATCATTACATGGCAGTAGAAGAAAAATATCTGTATATGTTATATTAAGTTAGAATTCAATCTGGGTCATTCCTAGGTCCATTTCATGTAACAACCACACAACGCTATGTGTTGAAAACAATTAAATCAAAGAGTCTTCACATCAACAATGCCTTGGTTATTCCTCAGTGAAATATCTTTTGCTTACCTCACACATATTAAAACAAGAGAAAGGGTGAAATGCCTGAATTTATCAGAGGAAAAGGAATTATTCTTTATTACAGTGTTAAGGAGGAAGAAGATAATGATCAAGAGTAAAAGCACACAACTAATTTAAAACATTAACGTAATTAACAATGATGAGATAAATGTGGCTTAAGACACTGAATAATGTGAAAACAAAAGCTAACCAAAGTCTGCATAAAATAAAACATTAATTTATAAGATAAGCCATACTGGCTTGTTTGGAATTAGTGTTTTTAAATTGGTGTTACTGAAGATAGAAATTTGATGTAATTGGTCATATTTTAAAAGATTCAGTTCAGTAAGGTATGCTTAAAAAAATTTCAAGGTAGTATGTAGCCTCACAATTAATTTTTGTCTGTTAAAAGTAAATATTAGTAACCTGTATGTGTTCTTCTGTGCCTCTGTAATTCATCACTTCGAGTAAATCTTTTACCACAGAACATCCAGTTACAAATAAAAGGGCGCTCCCCAGAATGCCAACGCAGATGAGCTCTCAGATGTGAGGTCTTCCCATAGACTTTACCACATCCTGGTATATGACAAATGTGTTGCTTCTTTTTCCCAAGATTGGTACCTCTAAAAAACACACACAGAATAATATATACTTATATGAAAATATTCAAATGGACATTAACACTCATATCATACTCCCCATGTTGAATTTCAAATAGAAGACATTATCACCGTGAGGTCAATCAGAAACCAAGACCATTTAAAATCAAATTAAAGAAAAATTAATAAGTTTTACATATTCATTTTACTCCACAACTAATGTGAGTGTTGTCCAAATGTAAATATGCTCAAGAAATATATAATTTAAAAGAACATTTCATACATAAAGAGTATATAGTAAAGTTATTTATTATTCGGTCAGAACCGTTCCCAAATTCTATGCATAGGCCCAACCAATTAAATTAGTTGTACGGGAAACTAAATGGCCTATTCAGTCATGATGTCAGCTAATTTAAAAAGTAAACAAACCAACAATAAATGCATAACTAATCATAGGTACAATTAAGGCACCTTAAGAAGACTTTAAATTAAGATGATATAAGCGTTACTTATTCACATATTTGTATGGCCGCACCCTGAATATACACTGACTTGGAGAAAATCAGAGAAAAAAAATCTAGACAAAGCTATTGTCTTAGATCCCTAGAACTACATGAAATAAATTAAAATTATCTTTACAGTTAAAATTCCCTATTAACCATGCAAAGATACTCAAAATTATAAATCAGAGAGATAATAAAATGCAGTTTCTCCACATTGCAAAATTTGACATCTGTTATATTTCAGTATTTGATACCAAGAACAGGGTTTAGAAGATATGTGCTTATTAGATGGGTGAACACAGGTATCTTAGCCTAAGCAAGAAGAAAACTTTTTTGATTCCAGAACTGATATTCAAATCATATTAAACACTATAGAAGATGTTATTACTCAACCTCAAAAAAAAAAAGAAAAAGGCTAGTTACTGAATAAAAACAAATGAGTTTATAAAAAAACATGACATTTTAGACTCATCAACTGTCAAAATCATATTATATAAACTTTGCAGTTTCTCTGAGATTACAAAAAGGTACATTTAAGACCCCCCCAACTTCCCCTCCTCCCACAATCTCACAGTCTAGGTACAGCCTGTAAACCTCCATAAGCCTGCAAATCCTCCTGTATATAATATACCTATCGTTTTTCAAATTTTACTGGAAAAATGCATATTTCCCCACATTTATATTTTAATGTACTCACACTCAGTAGCATGTGAAATTGCCATAGGACAAACAGTGCTAAACGGTGCAGTGCTGGCTGTTAGATGCCATAGGTGTTCTGAACAGGGAGACATCAATGTGGGCTCCAGTAGTTAGAGAAGGCTTCGTGGAGGAGGTGGGTAGGATTTAGATAGAAAGGAGGGAAGGCATTCCAGGCAGAGGAATAGCATAAGTAAAGACAAGGAGGAGTCATGCTGTTGTCTCAAGGGCAAGGATGTCATAATCTAACACAATTCTAGCTTCTGCTCCAGTCCACCCCCAATTTCTACAACTCTCTTCCAAGAGCTGAGTTGAGTGAAACAGGTTTTGCTGGCTCACCTGCAATGCCAAAGTCTTAACCAAAGCCAATAATATTTCCATTTAATTTAGCTTTTTAAATTTGTTTTATTCTTAAATGGCCCTAAGAAAAAGAGCAATGTCTGTGGCTATTGGTGTACAAACCGATTTTACATATTGTGTTCACCATAGCAATTTCACAGAGAACCCAATTCAGTTCACTCTACACTCGTAACTTCTTGCCTCTCTTCTAATCCTAACACTCAGGTGAATCAATGTGCTTTTATAAATTCAAAAGTGCTATTTTACTAACTTAGCAAAATTTAGCTTTGAGAGCACGAACAAAGCACAAGACTGTAACAAATTACAGCAACAAATATGAGTTCCCAAAGAACCAAAAATCCAGGGAAAGTTGTTTTCATCAATTGAATTATAAGGAAACAAGACATACTCGTTGTCTGAAAATGGGACAGGCAACTAAGAAAAAAAAAATGGAGACGGGGCACACAAAAATATACAATATAAGGGAAAAAGTCCAATACTGAGGTCCAACTTTTTATTTAAAAAAATTTTTTTTACTCAAGATAAGATCTAGATATGCCAGATATGGATTTATGGCATGTGATGTGAAGGAAGAGAACTGAAGTGAAATTTATCAACAAACTTCAAGTAGTAAAAGATTACTGTAAGTTTTCCTCTTGATTTATATAGGTACACTACTAATACCTATTACATGATCTTAAAAAACTAACAATTTTAAGTTCATTTTCTTGACTGCTTAAACTTGCTCCCAAAATTTTAATAATGCAAAGACAGAGTGATACAATAAATAAAGCTAAATTCTGAGTAGAGGGATTAAGAAAAGTTAAGTAAATTGAGTCTTTTGTTTGGGACAGGAGAAACGGAACACAAACTGAAAGGCTAACAGGGAAGAAAACAGATTTTACAAATTAACTTAATTTTTTAAAAAATGGATTGAGGTTGTCTAAACCACACAAAACCTATATAAAAATAACGCCTTGAGAATTTATTTTACTTTATAAAATTGTCTCTTCCACTAGAGTATAAAATTTCTGAAGTCTGGTTCTGCTTAATAAATATTGGCTAAATGTCCAAATGAATACAGTTTTTAAATATTTAATTATATTTTACACCTTGCTCTAAAAGGTAAAAAAATAAAATTTAGTTCTCTAAAGATGCCACTTTATACATACTATTATTTTTTTAAAAAGAATACTGTTGTGGAAAGAAAGGCTAATATTCTAAAATGTATAAAGTGCCACCTCCCTCACCTTTGCAGAACAGGATTTACTGTATGTTATGCTTCTATTAATTAGATGCAGCAACTGTCAATGATACAGTTGTGCCTATCATGAGTATATTAGTTGAATTTTGTTCAAATGAGCTCTAAGAAACAACAGTTGTTTTTCTTAAGAACTTCAATTTTAATTGTTAGAATAAGTTATTAAAAAATGAACTCACAAAAGTTCTGGAAAAATATGAGTATTTTTATAATCCTCAGTTTAAGGAAGACTTTTAATAGCATGATAATAATGCATCTCAACTAAAAATGTTGTACTTAAAAAAAGGTTTGCAAGCTTTAAGTGAGAACTTTCTTTACTTGTGTAAATAAATGCATTTTGCAAACCACTGACAAAGTTGAAAGACAATGTAAAACTGGAAAAAAATATGTGCACATATGACAGACAAATTAACAGATTCACAAAAGACAAAGAAATAATTCACAAAAGAAATTCTGAAATGGTAAAATAACACAACCAAAAATGTTCAATCTAATAAAGTAACAAAAATATACTGAATAAAACAATAGTGTGGTATTACTTTACATCTCTCAGACTTTAAAAGGTTTTTAAAAATTATAAAATCCATTGTTGGCAAGGGTGTGGGAAAACAGATACTCTCATACACCACTGATGGAGTATAAATTGATACAACCTTTCTAGCAGACAATTCCCTTTGATAAAACAATTCCACCACTGCCAACTTATAATGATGAAATAATCAGATGTGCAAAGATATATGTGTAAGAATTAGAATTTCAACAATAAACTCCCAAAAAAGTTGTTAAATTCTTACACATCCATACAATAGAATACTATACAGTCATAAAAAATTGATACAAACTCTATGTACACTTGGAAATATGATCACAAAAATTTTCAAAAGAAAAACAGACACGTAAAAACGGTGAGAGTAAAGTCTGGAAGGATATATACAAAAATGTTACAACAGTCATCTTGAAGTAGGGTAGAAGTTTGGTATTTTTTTAAAACTCCTCTATATTTCTGAATTTTTATGAGCATGTATTAATTTAATAAAAATAATTTTAAAAGATTTTCAATTTAAAGAAAAGAATAAGCAAAACACAGGCAAGGCCTTGACCCTCAGTTAGATTTGACTTTCATGAACAATTTATCTTGAAAGTTCCCGTAAAAATGAGAGTAAATTTCAGAAAAGTTGTCTAACCAGAATTCCACACTAACTTATTTAAATTGACCAAAACATTTCAAAGGGTAAGTAAAACTTCAAACAAGTGAATAATTACCAGTAGGAAATACAAATGCCTAAGGATCAGATGGAGAAGAAGCAAATTCACCTGGGAGGCAGTACAGTGCAGTGGTTAAGGCCTTGGTAAGATACTGGGTCCAAATCCCAGCTGTGTATGCTGTAAAGAATCATTCAACCTCTCCATGCCTCACTTATAAGACCATCTCGAACACAGTAAGCTCTCAGTATTAACAGTTACTAGTCATTACTATCATTGTGAATGGGCTGGCCAATGTACAAATCAACTTAAAGGCAGAGAGGCTCTATTAGATCAAGTTCATTAACTGCATTAACAGGGTTTTTTGTTTTTTTTTTCTGGTCTACTTAAATAGTTCATTTCTGAGAGAGTTATTATATTAAGGTCTTTCACTATGACTAGAGGATATGGTTATAATGTCTTCAGAGTTCTATCAGTTTTTGCTCTATATATTTCAAAGTTGTGGTGAAAAGATACCATGGCTATTAAATCTTCTTGGTGAAAACTTCATATTATTAAGAAATATATCCCTATCTATCCATTTGATATTTTCATCTTAATCTTACCATGTCCAAGTTTCCTTTTTGTTAACATTTGCCTAATAAATCGTTTCCATCCCTTTATTTTCAACATTCCTGCACCAATCTGAGATGTTCCTTATAATCAATATAAGGCTGGACTTTATGTCTTTTAAATATGATCTGAGAGTCAATCTCTTGATTATTAAGCTTAATCCATCTACATTTAATATAATTACTGATCTGTTTTGAGTTTATTCCTGTCATGTTATTATTTCTTAATGTTTATTTCTGAAAACACTGAATGGAAATATTATAGTTCCACTTTTTAAAAAATTCCATCATTAAGGCTTATTATTCATTTCTATTGAAAATGGAAAATACTTATGCTTTATTAACAATTTCTGAACTTGTTTTATATTATATAACTGCTATTCTCAAGCTAAGAATCAACTTGTTTTTATATTTATTTTTATTGGAGTACAGTTGCTTTACAATGTTGTGTTAGTTTCTACTGTACAGAAGAATCAACTTTTTAATCAGTATTTAGGCAAATCCATTGCTGGTTTGCAAACAGACTAATATCCAATATGGGCCTGTTAAATGGCACCTTACTATACTTTTTTGTTTTTTTAAGTAAACTAAGTAATTTTAGTTTTTTTTTTTTTAAAAAAGGCATTTAGAACTGAAAATTTGATTTCACACATTTTGTTCTCTTTTTCTGCCACACTCATATAGACAAACACACAAGATGATCATGTAATGAATAATTTCCCTTAGTTAAGTGACATGGCATGCAGCATTTCAAAAATTAGGGTGATGATATTAACAGTCTAAAAAGAAAAGTATGTTTCATGTGTGCATACCTCCCACCACCTTCTTTACAGTTGGGACAGGTGCAAGCTACCCTTCGAAGTCTTTTTCCTTCTTGATGTTGTTGGTCCCCTTCTTCATCTACCACCTGTACTCTTAAATGTGTTAGATCATTGGTATTCAATGTAGAATCACCACTGAGCTGCCACTCTTCAGGATCAGGTTCTTCTTCCTTGATTCTAATATCTAAAGAAGAAAACAAATACAGATGAGAAGCAGCCCACTGGCCCAAAAAGATAGCATGAAATCTGAGCCTCTCTAAGGTAAAATGAATAAATACTATGTAAAAGTAAAAAATCATCTCTTTGTGGAGCACAATCATCGCTCCTTGTTGTGGATTATTCTTTTAAAACAATCTATTTTATTCTAAATGTCAGAGATTAAGCCAAAAAGAGAATAAAGCCACCATGAGAGCTTGCTTTTTAAAATTCATTAAGAAAGCCAATTTCTTTTGAGCAAGCTGAGTCATAAAACAATCTGAAACTTCAGTTATAATTGTTCAAATGGTCAATAAATCAATGGTCAACTCAGAATAGAACAAATTCTAATGCCTTAAACCTCTTTTTTACAGCCTGTATCAATTATGCATATTTGTAGGTACTATGGGAGTGGAAAATGTAGGTCCTATGGGAATGAAATTATGCCTATCTGTAGGTACAATGAAATTATTACTCATAAACTTAAGTTTTAAAGTCAATCCTTACTAAAAATCTATAATGGCCACAACAACAATATTTTCACTGAGTTTTATTATAAACCAGACTGGGAAACAAAATGAGCATGGAATGGTGAGGAAGAGTGGATATGGCAGGAAGTTACATCGTTCTGTCAGCATAGCCAATCATCTTTCTTTATATCAATAATGATATAACATCATTTCCTATGTGAAACTAAGAGGTTTTTTCAACTAAGAAAACTAATTAAAAAAAAAAAGAAAGAAAACAATACATGAGTGCTAGCTTTGGCAGCACATATACTAAAATTGGAAGGATAGAGAGAAAATTAGCATGGCCCCTGTGCAAAGATGACAAATTCATGAAGCATTCCACATTTTTACAATTTATATGGCAACACAAAAGACCCCGAAGAGCCAAAACAATCTTGAGAAACAAAAACGGAGCTGGAGGAATCAGGCTCCCTGACTTCAGACTATACTACAAAGGTACAGTAATCAAGACAGTATGGTATTGGCACAAAAACAGAAATATAGATCAATGGAACAAGACAGAAAGCCCAGAGATAAACCCACACACCTGTGGTCAACTAATCTATGACAAAGAAGGCAAGAATATACAATGGAGAAAAGACAGTCTCTTCAATAAGTGGCACTGGGAAAACTGGACAGCTACCTGTAAAAGAATGAAATTAGAACACGCCCTAACACCACAGACAAAAATAAACTCAAAATGGATTAAAGACCTAAATATAAGACCAGACACTATAAAACTCTTAGAGGAAAACATAGGAAAAACACTCTTTGACACAAATCACAGCAAGATCTTCTTTGGCCCACCTCCTACAGTACTGAAAATAAAAACAGAAATAAACAAATGGGACCTAATGAAACTTAAAAGCTTTTGCACAGCAAAGAAAACCATAAACAAGATGAAAAGACACCCTTCAGAATGGGAGAAAATGTTTTGCAAATGAAGCAACCAACAAGGGATTAGTCTCCACAATATACAAACAGCTCATGCACTCAATATCAAAAAAACAAACAGCCTAATCAAAAAATGGGCAGAAAACCTAAATAGACATTTCTCCAAAGAAGACATGCAGATGGCCAAGAGACACAAGAAAGATGCTCAACATCACTAATTATTAGAGAAATGCAGATCAAAACTGGTCAGAATGGCCATCATCAAAAAATCTACAAACAATAAATGCTGGAGGGGGTGTGGAGAAAAGGGAACTCTCTTGCACTGTTTGGTGGGAATGTAAACTGATACAGCCACTATGGAGAACAGTATGGAGGTTCCTTAAAAAACTAAAAATAGAACTACCATATGACCCAGCAATCCCACTACTGGGCATATACCCAGAGAAAACCATAATTCAAAAAGACACATGCACCCCAGTGTTCACTGCAGCACTATTTACAATAGTCAGGACATGGAAGCAACCTAAATGCCCATCGACAGACAAATGGATAAAGAAGATGCGGCACATATATACAATGGAATATTACTTAGCCATAAAAAGGAACAAAACTGGGTCATTTGTAGAGGCGTGGATGGACCTAGAGTCTGTCATACAGAATGAAGTAAGTCAGAAAGAGAAAAACAAATACTGTATATTAACACATATATGTGGAATCTAGAAAAATGGATTTTTTCTGCAGGTCAGGAATAGAGATGCAGACATAGAGAACAAACGTGTGGACACGGTGGGTAAGTGGTAAGGGAGGGTGGGATGAACTGGGCGATCGGAACTGACATATACATACACACTACCATGTGTAAAACAGACAGCTGGTGGGAACCGCTGTATAGCACAGGGAGCTCAGCTTGGTGCTCTGTGGTGACCTAGATGGGTGGGATTGGGGGCAAGGGGAGGGAGGTCCAAGAGGGAGGGGATATATGTATACATATAGCTGATTCACTTCATTGTACAGCAGAAACTAACACAACATTGTAAAGCAACTATTCCCCAATTAAAAAAAAAATAAAAATGAAAACAAAAAAACCCACAATACATGATTTAGAACACTGAATATAATCGTCTTTGATAAAACCTAAATTCCTACACATTTTTATTTTGATTTATGTAAACTAAAAATCTTAATGGACATTTATTTTAGATTTATACCAGTCACTAATAATTGGAGCCAAAAATAGCCTAAAAAAATCAAATGTGCCCTAACAGCTCCTGAATTTATACTAATGAAAAGTAGAATGTACAACCAAGAAAAATGCCTCTAACAGTTTAAAATTAATTTATTTTATCAGAAAAACTACAACTAAGAATCAAGGGGGGAAATGGGAAGAGAGGGCACTCTGGCCTGGGCAACAGGGTAGATGGTGGTACCATTCACTGCAATTAGGAAACACTGGAGAAGGTTCAGGTGGCGGTAAAGAAGGACAGTTAATGAATTCAAGGTTGTTGGTCACGGAGTCTGAACAGCTTGTGAGAAAAAACAGTAAAAAGGCTGGATCTACACAGATGGAGTGCATCCAAAGTAGTAGGTTAGATCATTCAAGGACTATGAGTAGAATGAGAAGAGAAAGTAGCCTATGAGGAATGCAGACATTTAAGGAACAGGCAGAAGAGGATGAACCTGTGAAGGAAAGGCGTACCCAGAAAAACGTGCTACATTAAAGAAAGGAAAAGTGGTCAACATCAAATACTGCAGAAAAATCAAGAAAGAAACTAAGAAAATGGGCAAGAAGTGAAAAAGTGTTTAATAACAAGTACAGATTTGTTTTTTAAAATGTCTGGCTTGAGAGGGAGTCAGAAACATGACACTACAGGCTAAAGGGGACCAAAAAAGAGAGTCTGGGGGAGGAAGTGTTTTGTTCTATGTTTGAAGACAGGAAAGACTTGAACATGTGTAAATGTTCATGAGAAAGATCCACTATAGAGGGAGAGACTGAAAACACAAGAATAAAGTCCCTAAGAAGTCAGGAGGGGATGATGATCCATAGCACTTACAGGCTTAACTGCTGGAGCACAGCCACCTCTTCCTCTATTACATGAGGGAAGAAAAGATACAGGCACATTCATTCATTCAATAAGTGATTAGCTACTATGTGCCATGAACTGTGCTAGACCCCAGAGGCAGAGAGAATTTGATGCCTAGAAATTAAGGGGAAATGGTTTCTATTTCCTCAGTGAAAGGATGAAGAATTAGATATGTATAAAATTCATCGAAACACACAACATAAATGAGTATTGACCTCTGTTCCTTTATAATCAGGTGTCCACCTGCATCATTATGACAAGACATTTAAATATACGCACAAATACTGCATAGTATTAGCTTTTTTACAAGTTAAATAAAAGACAGCATATGGATATCACATATCCAGAGTTGGATAAATTTTAAGTCCATAAAATGAGGAGTTTTGTCAGATGTTTTTAAAGCTACTTCATCTTACATTATTTGTGACAAGACAGCAAGGAAAAAGGAGAGAATAATATTAAGAGCATATAAAGGAGTCTAGAGAGAGAGATTTAAAGAAATCGTAGAGAACAAATAAAGCAACTGATGAGAGAGGGCAAGAATGAAATACAACCTGACTGAGGGGATAACGATGTTACAGGTCATTCCTATTCCTATTGCTAATTCTCTTACTGTAACCTACAAAATATCTTTAAAGAGTGTGTCATGGCCATGGATACTTAACTTAGTTCTCTTTCTTACTGAATTCCAATAAAACAAAGGCACATAGAACATAACATGTCCAAACTAACACATCTTGTCCACTCACCAAACCTTCTCCTGCTTCCCCCTTTATTGATAATTACAAGCCACCTAATTGCTCAAACCATCAATTTCAGGTGAGTCCTGTCAGTCCATTCCCAGCCTCTCATGTCTCTCTTCTGCCAATCCAACTTCTACAGAGCTTCCAGAATCTTCTTCCTAAATACAAAATCTAATAGCATCACTTTCCTGATTCATTACCTGCACTAATTCTCTGTTTTCTACAGTATTAAGTACTAACTTGCTAACTTGGTACTCAAGAACCTTCTCAATCTGGTCGCAACTGCTCTTCCAACTTCACTATTAAAATACTGAAATTCTCATCATTGGCAAAACCCATGTCCTTTCTCAATGTCACACCCGTAAGTATGTACCTCTCTTGCCTGGACTGTTTTCTAGCTCTTCTCCTTTTTCATGTAACTAACCTCTACTTATCCTTCAAGTTAAGTTCAAATGTCATCTCCCTTATACATGCTCATGGTAGAATTAATTCTACTTACTGGCTCATACATCCCTTTAGATAATAAATGCTTCACTCAGAAGTGCTCAGAAAATACAATCTGACTAAACGAACAAACCCTTCCTTAAGGAGGAACTTCCAGTCTAGGTAATAATCTACCTGGAAAACTCTGCCCTCTACTTCTCTATGCTCCTTCTATCTGCAAATAATACGTATAGAGAAGATTTTTAAAATCTAATTTTATCTCAAATGGATACTTAATTTTCCAGCATCACTTACTGAAAACAAAAAAAGTCAGTTCATATGGGCAGGACCACAAAGTGCTCATTAAAGACAATAAATTATTTGCCCAAAAAGTGTTATACCCAATTTTCAATCATTTTTCTTGCTCATACACATCTGGGGTATTTTAGAATCTTAATCATAAATTTCACCCATCTAGTAAATCTTAAATAATTCCTCTTTGCCAACTTGCATTATCAATTTAATACAGACACCTTAAAAACAGGTCTTCAGTACTAGGCAGTCAAGTTTGTATCTTCCTCTATATCTTAGTGTAGATAATAGCAAAATATTTTTTACCATGCTGTATTAGTGTCCTACATGGTACCTAGTTATTCTTAGAAATCTACTGCTTATAAAGCTCAGGAGAAGGGGAAGTAATACCCATCAAAATGGCCCACAGAAGTATGAAAAGGTACTTAATATTATTAGATATCAGGAAAATTAAAATTAAAATCATAGTGAAATATCCTACACATCCACCAAGATGGCTAAAACTTTTTAACAGGCCACCTGTTAGCAAAGTAATAGAGCAACTGAAACTCTCCCACACTTCTGGTGGGTGTGTAAATCAGTATAACAACTTTGGAAATCTTTTGACCGTATCTTTTAAAGATGAACCTAGGTATACCCTATAACAGAAGCAATTTCACTCCAGCGGAAAGGCATATACACATGACATCAAAAGTACAGAAATTCATCCTAAACTGGAAGTAACTCATATGTCAACTAGTGTTGGAATAGAAAAATCATAATATATTCATTCATACGGTGGAATATGTTAAAACAATGAAAATTAACAACTTACATGCAACAGGAACATCACAGACATAATTTTAAACAAAAGAAGGCACACACACTCTCTCTTACATATAATGCCTATATCTATAGAGAGACAGATATACCATTTAAACAAAGCTCAAAGCAACAGGAAACACTACTATACAGTGACTGCCTACCTTTACGAGGCGTAATGACTGGGTACAGGGAGATTGAGGAACTGCTGGCAATATCTTATTTCTTGATCCAGGTGGTAATTTTTCCTACGTGTTCGTTTTATAAAAATTCATCAAGTTACACACCTATGATTTGTACATTTTTCTGAGTGTATATTGTACTTTGAAAGATCATTCTAAATAAAAAATTTTAAAGTAATCTATAGGAGATTACTTAGGGAATTTGTTAAAGACAGTCAATCACTGTTTGTTGTGGTTTCATCTCTAGTTCCTGTATAACCAACTAGCCCCTTCTCCCACCACTGGAATTAAAAACAAAAACATAAATAAACAAACAAACAAAACCTTAAGATGACTGGGCTCCCAGCAAAGTATTGCACTGGATCTGAACCCAGGCATTTGGATTTCGGAGCCTGCACTCTTAAAGCACTAGTCCATACAAAATTAATAAACCCCTCGTTAAGATAACACAGTAGCAAGACTAATAAATTAATCACATTTTATTTCTCATTTGAATTTCCAGTGTCTTAAACGCATGACAATACACTTCCATATTCAGTAAGTAATTATTAAGAATCTACTGGATATCAGGCACTGTGCTATGGGACAAAGAATTAAAGGGAAAAAAAAGAGAAAAGGAAAAAAAATGTCTAAGGGATTTTACTGTAAAAGAATAAAGTCATAATCAAAAGAAAAAAAAAGATGACTGTGCTCCAAAAATTAAGTCAATTTGAAGTTTGGGACATAATGTTATTCTCTACAAATATGTGAGTGATTACAATATGCCAGTCACTGTTCTAGGTTCTAAGGATAAAAGTTAACAACAGTTAAGCTCATGTCTTTATCAAGTCTCCTTTTTAGTGGGCAAAGACAGAACAAATAATCGAGTAAATATGGCTGACCCTTGAACAGTGCAGAGTTAGGAGTGCCACTGTGTAACTTGCAGTTCTCCCTCCGTATACATCTGCTGATTCAACCAACTGCAGATCGTGTAATACTGTTGTATTTACTATTGAAAAAACTCTGTGTGTAAATGGATTTGAGCAGTTCAAACCCATGTTCAAGGGTCAACTGTACACAGCATTTTGTGTGGTGGTGAACTGTTATGGGAATAAAGTGAGGTAAGGATAGACAGAAAGTGAAAGGAGAGAAGTACTTGCTGTTTTAAATAAGTGGCCAGAAAAAGCTTTGCTAATACGGTGACATTTGACCCTGAAGGAGGCAAAGGAGCAAGAAGGTGGGGGAAAGTATTCCAGGTAGAAGGAAGAGCAAGGTGGATGTATGCTTGGTGTGTTCAGAGAAATGCAAGAAGGCCTGTGTGGCTAGAAAGAAATGAATGTGAAAGAAGAACAGTAAGTGACAAGATAACAGAGATAAAAATATAAAGGTGGGATAAGATTATATATGATGTTATACATTGTGTACTACCTTGTAGGCCACTAAAAGTTTCCATTTTATTCAGTGAGTGAAGCCACTGAGAGTAGAGGGGTGATATAGTGGCATAAAACTAGTTGTTAATGAGGAAGTGGTAAGGAATGGTCAGAATCAGGAAATACTTTGTACGTAGAGTCAAAGACATTTGCTAACAGATTTGATAACAGGGTTTTATGTGAGGTGTGAGAACAAGGAGTTAAATATAACTCCAAGGTTTTAGTCCTGAGCAACTAAAAAGATGGAGTTGCCATTAACTGAAACAGAGTGGGGTTAGAAAAAATTATGGGAGAGGGGTGCCATTCAGGGGTCCATTTTTGGATATGAAAGTTTTTAAGTACCTATGAAATACCCAAATGATCATGTTGATTAGGCAGCTGACGGATCTGGAGTTCAAACAGAAGTATGGCCCACAGATATAAATTTGGGCATCGTCAACATTTATAGTTGGTTACTGAGAGTCACACCTGGAGTGGAGTATATATATATATATATATATATAGAGAGAGAGAGAGAGAGAGAGAGAGAGAGAGAGAGAGAGAGAGAGAGAGAAACCCTAGGCACTTCAAAGCTGACAAGCAGAGATTTAAAAAAAAAAAAAAAAAAAGCAAGCCAGTGAGACAGGAGGAAGCTGGTATCCAAAAGCCAAGTGAAGAAATCATTGCAAGAAGAAAATAATCAAAGATGTCAAATGCTTGTCAGTCAAGTAAAATGAGGATTGAGAAATGACTTTTGGATGTAACAATGTGGTAATATCTTGACAAGAGCTGTTCCAATAGAGAAGTGAGAATACAACCCTGCCCAGAGTACATTCAAGAAAATGGAAGGAAATGAACAAGAAACAAGTATATACAAGTCTTTCCAAGAGTTCTGCAGGGAAAGCAAGCATTATAAAAAGGGCACTGAAGGTCCTAAACTAGCCCACAAGGGTAGATTTAACACATACACTACCTGAAATAGTATAAACTAACTTTTATTTTCAGTAACACTACCTGTATGATATACACTAGTAATATAAAAATGAATATGCTTAATTAAACTTGACTTTTGGTACTTAAGGAATAACAAGTTTTAAACGCAAGAAAAAAATGTAAGCAATGGAAACAAATTCTCAAGGACATTTGAGTATACATTTAAGAACTTTATAAACTAACAGCACTGGTTTTTGATTATATCTATTCTCTACCTCAAAATGCTTAAATGTCCACTTCATCTGGCCTGGTATATGACTGACAGTATCTTTGTGCCATAGTTATAGTTGTTTTCAAGGCCTACCCCAATAAAACAAGTTTGTGAAAGGGATACATAAATGAAAATTTTTTTCCCAATTTCCTGCACACCTCGGTAAGAGCTAAAGGAAAAGAGAGAGAAACAGAGACTTTAAATGCTGAAAAAATACACACACAGTATGGTTACAAAGATAAGACTAATTTTCTTGTATAGCCAATGGACAAACACAAAATAATAGAAAGGTATTATTTTAACATGTCATTAATACACTTTAAGTAGAGGAATACCAAAAAAGTAGAGACTGGCGTACGGAAGTGTGGTGGTGCGGGTGTAGATGGATCCAACTTCCCACAGACACCACTATACAGCACTGATGACTTCAAAGAGTTTGGCTGTTTTTGTGGATGAGGAAGAGGATGAAGCCAGTGGTCTCCAAATCTTCTTGATTGCTCGACACTATTAGTAAAGTTGTGAACATGCACCCCGTAAATGTGTTTATTAAGTATACATAAGTAATACTATTCTAACTGATTATTAAACATTATAAAACACAAATAGTTATAGAAGATAAACAAATGTATTGTTAACTGCTATAGCTCAATATTAGATAATGTCACAACAATATTTAGGTAAGATTCAGTGTTATCAATAGCAGATGGAAACTCTACCATTTTCAGTGATACTTGCATTTCTTTTCTATTCAATCCATGGTTTCTTTACATGAATATTAAAGCCACTTGTCCACTCTGAAGAACATTCAGTTAAAACCAAAAATACAATTCCATTTAATCCAAGCATATCCAAGTACATATAAACAGCAATATGCAGCAGCATGCTAAAAGCAACAAGAAGTGGGCAAGTGAGCAGGCTTATGATATGTAACACAAACACAAATGACATGGAATTAGTGAAGGCACCAATGGCGATCTGTATAATCAATATTAGTTAAGCATTAATAACTCTGGGCATGTTTAGATTTTCTATTAAAAATATTACCACAAGAAAATGTTAAATGCTTCCTCCTGAGACTATTTGCTACTTATTTGTCAATAGAGCTTATTGAATATTTAAGATAAATTATTTACTGGTTTATCAAGTCTGAAACATGCATATTTAATTTAAATAACACTAGATAAATATGAATTACAGTACTATTGATAAAATGAGACATTCTCCTTTATCAATAGCGTATCATTAGGATTTTGTTGTTCTTATCAAAGGCTTTCATGTTCTCTGCTTTCAATTTTTAAAGTACTGATGAAATTACTTCATTTGATTCTGAAAGTTAATTTTACTTACTTTTCTTTAATCAGTTTCACCTGCTATAAAAATCACCTAAACAGAATTACAAGATCTCGTATATTATTTAATTACATTTTCACGTTCATAACTATTTAGATTCCTATGGACATTTCAGAGCTACCAAGTCTTTTTTTCTAGTTTTTCTTTCAATGGGATAGTTCTAAACTATAGACATGGAATCCTAAAAATATAAGTTCACTAATCTGATCAAAAGAGGTTAACACTTTAGGGGAAGGTTTTAAAACCAAATTTTATTTCTTTAACAAATACAAACTTTATATATATAAAATCTCTGCTCTAACATGAAGCAATCTCTTTCCCATAAACCCTATCTCCTTAGATTTGGATCATTACTCTTCTATCACTGCTTCCTTCCCCCTCCCCCACTTAAATTTAATCTTTTATTTCATCTCTACTTATCTTTTTCAAATCCAACCCCCTTCTATTTTTTTTTTTACAGCAGTTTCCCAAATTATTTTCAAACCTTTTCTACCCAACTGGAGATTATACATTAATAGGAGTATTCTTCCTAGTAAATCTAAACAATACAAGCTTTTGTAAGATACACACAGATATAAACATAACTGGAAATGACTGATTTTCTAATATGCCTTACAGAAGACCTCATTTTATAGACATACCACAAATATATAAGAAAGACTATGACCTGCAATTAATACACTGTGAACAGTGAAATACTAACGTCACTTTAATCTGAAGTACTAAATAAGTTACTGTTAAAGAAACAGTGTTCAATACCGTATGCTAACGCATATATATGGAATTTTTAAAAGCTGTACGCATGAACCTAGTGGCAAGGCAGGAATAAAGACGCAGACATAGAGAACGGACTTGAGGGCACCGTGGGGGTGGGGTGGGGGAGGAAGCTGGGATGAACTGAGAGAGCAGCACTGACATATATACGCTACCAAATGTAAAATGGATGGTTAGTGGGAAGATGCTTCACAGCACAAGGAGGTCAACTTGATGCTTTGTGACAACCTAGAGGGATGGGATAGGGAGGCTTAAGAGGGAGGGGATATGGGGATATATGTATACATATAGCTGATTCCCTTTGTTGTACAGCAGCAACTAACACAGCATTGTAAAGCATTTATACTCCAATAAAGATGTGAAAAAAAAAAGGAACAGTGTTCTACTCTATGATGACGATAACGTAAGATCTACTACTTGTTGGACACCATTACAAGCACGTAACATACACTGACTTACTTCATACTCCCAACTACCCTAAGGTTTTAGTCATACTTTTCTCCCAACTTTCTAGATGAGAAAACAAAGAGGTTAAGTCATTTGCCTGAAGTCACACAACTAAAAAGTGGTGGAGCCAGGACATAAGACAGAGAATTATGCAAAACTGTATTATAAACATTGCTAAAAATCAGTTCCCTCGCTTTTGAAAATGTCCGTACCTAGCACCACCCCTCCATCCAAATACTGGCAACCCTACGGTGGTCACTATAATAATTTGGGGAAAACTGGGATGGGAAACATTACGTGTGTGTAACTTTGCAAAGTCTGAGACCTCTGAGGTAGAGCACAATGTAGGGCAGATGTCAAGGGCCCGACAACATCTTATTCAAAGAATCCATGTCCTTAGAGAACAGACTTGTGGTTGCCAAGAGGGAGGGGGTATGGGGGAGGGATGGATTGGGAGTCTGGGGTTAGCAGATGCAAACCATTATATACAGAATGGATAAACAACAAGGTCCTACTGTATAGCACAGGGAACGGTATTCAATATCCTGTAATACACCATAATGGAAAATAATTTTTAAAAGAATGTATATATATATATATATATATATAAATGAATCACTTTGCTGTACAGCAGAAATTAACACAACACTGTGAATCAACTATACTTCAATAAAAAAACAAAACAAAACAAAACAAAAAAAAATCAGTTCCCTCCCAGGCCTAGTTCCCAGGAATAGCAGTCTAGCCTCCTTACATATGAATATGTGTTTTTTTTTTTTTTTTTGCGGTATGCGGGCCTCTCGCTGCTGTGGCCTCTCCCGTTGCGGAGCACAGGCTCCGGACGCGCAGGCTCAGCGGCCATGGCTCACGGGCCCAGCCGCTCCGCGGCATATGGGATCCTCCCAGACCGGGGCACGAACCCGTATCCCCTGCATCGGCAGGCGGACTCTCAACCACTTGCGCCACCAGGGAGGCCCCTGAATATGTGGTTTTAATTGTAGTTTGTTCAAATCAGTGCGACCTAAAAAATCTGGGGACAATAAAGAAAATGTATATACATACAATGAAATATTGTGCAGCCTTAAAAAGGAAATCTTGTCATGTGCTACAACATGGATGAACTTTGAGAACATTACACTAAGTGAAATAAGCCAATCACAAAAGGACAAATGCTGTATGAGTCTACTAATATGAAGTATCTAAAGTAGACAAAATCATAAAACAGAATGTAGAATGGTGGTTGCCAAGGGCTAGAAAGAGGAAAGAAGGGGAATGGATACAGATTTTCAGTTTTTCAATATGTAAAGTTCTACAGCCTGTTGCACAACAGTGTGAATATATTTAACACTACTGAACTATACACTTAAAATGGTTAAAATGGTAAATTTAATGTTATGTTTTTTACTATAATTTTTAAAAATCTGGGAAAATCTCCCGTTACTTCCCACTCCCAGAGATGACTTCTGTTAGGAATCTTACAGATAAAATCTTCAGTGTCACAGATAAGAAGTTCAAATTAACTATGAAGGATACACATCAATATAAGATATTACTGCAAACAGTACTCTTCTTTGCTAAGATTCATCCCTTCCTCCATTAGCTGCAGAGACTAGTTTTCCTCTCTAATTTCAGGTTTATAAAGACTACTTTAAAACTATTCCAAAGTTTTTTAAAAAGTAAAAGCTGTTTTCCTCCAACACTCCCCCAGGTTAAAATAATACCAAAAAGATAGTTCTCAAAAAGCCCTGATTGCCCTCTAAGAAACAATAAGAAAGTGATTTGTTACAGCTCTCACAACTCTCACTATTCAAATCCTAACAGTACCAAACATTCATCCTAAGAGTAGATTCAATTTTTAGAGACAAGATGATAACCAGAAGTCACATGTTATGAA
The DNA here is from genome assembly GCF_025265405.1 of Mesoplodon densirostris. Classification (NCBI taxonomy): domain Eukaryota; kingdom Metazoa; phylum Chordata; class Mammalia; order Artiodactyla; family Ziphiidae; genus Mesoplodon; species Mesoplodon densirostris. Next base: position 92,146,600 of record NC_082668.1, read on the forward strand.
TAATACTAGTATTTAAACTGGAAGATATAATTTTGCTCTTCATTCAAAACAAACCGTGACCACAATATAAATTGGATCCCTACAGTAGCTTACCTCCCTAGCACCTAATCATCATTGGAATAAGCAAAGCACCTCCTTAGCCTAAGCAATTCAGGACCAATTTTTTTTTTTAAGTCTTCTTAGGAAGGCCAAGAGGGGAAATATACAAAAACGTAGGAAGTTATACATGATTTTTTTTTTAAACCTCACCTCTCACAATCCTATTCTCAGTTTTCATATCATCCATCCTGTAGATAAACATATCTTCTCCCATGTTCACAAATCTATGTTTATGTTACTCACCAAGGGTGCAAAATATAGCTCTACATTAATTCTACTACTAATCCATGCTAATTTCATGTTGCAAGAAAATTCTCTTCCAAACTGGTTTGCAGTCAGGAATTCCCTGGAGGGTCAGTGGTTAGGATTCGGCGCTTTCACTGCCAGGGGCCCAAGTTCAGTCCCTGGTTGGGGAAATAAGATCCTGCAAGCCTCGCAGCACAGTCAAAAAAAAAATTGGTTTGCAGTCATCTGTTATAACACTCTCTTAAAAAATAGCTATGGAAGAACAGATAGTTGTTTGAATACTATATATTATCATAATTTGTTGAAATACAATGGCAATAGCATATAGCATATAGTATGCTATATGTTCATCTTCTCAAATTTATATAACCTGGGTTTCTTTTGTAAGTTTTAATTATTAAAAACTCTTTAAAAGGACTTCCCTGGTGGCACAGTGGTTGAGAATCAACCTGCTAATGCAGGGGACACGGGTTTGAGCCCTGGTCCGGGAAGATCCCACATGCCGCAGAGCAACAAAGCCCGTGCACCACAACTACTGAGCCTGCACTCTAGAGCCTGCGAGCCACAACTACTGAAGCCCGTGCGCCTAGAGCCCGTGCTCCGCAACGAGAAGCCGCCACAATGAGAAGTCTGCGCACCGCAATTAAGAGTAGCCTCTGCTCACCACAACTAGAGAAAGCCCGTGCAGCAACAAAGACCCAACCCAACGCAGCCCAAACAAACAAATAAATAAATAAATTTATTTTTTTTTAATGTTAAAAAAAAAAAAGGAGATGGCCACAGTGGCTATACCTGCTCCAGCACAGGGATTTTCAAACTATAGTTCCTTAAAAGACACTACAGGTGTCAGCAGAAAAGATAACTTATGTATAAAGTCTCAGACCCTCATATAAATCAGAGTAACCCCATAAGATCAGTGTTATACACTGGAGTTCTACCTAAGGCTTCATTTGAGGTTAGGTTCTACTCTAGCACTGAACTAAAACTGATGTTGCTGCCACTGACACTAGGGTTAGAAAAAAAATAATGGTTTGGGGGTTTTCCCCTACCCACCTCATTTAAAAAAATATTCCCTTTAAACAAAAGAGTCCTTTGATTTCCTCAATCCTGTGTTTAAAATGCATATTACTTTTTCTAAGGATTATTCACTACACTTTCTATAGATTCAACAATCTTAATTTGAGTTTCTACCACCAGAAATAGGAAACAATGCTTTAAATGATCCAGTAAACCATAATGATGCTACGTATAGCTTTGAACAATTATTTCTAGTTAAAATGTTACAAGTTTCATTGTTCTCTAATTTTTCCTGTGTCTTCTACAATCTCTCTGCCATATTACCTATACATAAAAGAGGGCACTTAGTCCATGTGTGGGCTTGGCTTTTATAAGGAATATAAGCCAAAAAGCTGTATTTTGGCAGTTTCAGAATTTGTACATTTTCTTCTGCCCTCAAATTTCAATGTATTCAATTCAAACATTTATTGAGCACCTACTGTGACTAAAATTATAACCTAACACCACATCAATCGGAACTAGTGAGGTGGTGGTACAGCAACAGACAATCCCAAAATCTCAGTGGCTTGACATAACAGAAGTTTATTTCTCATTAATTTTACATGTCCAACTCTGGTTGGCAGGAGAGATCTGCTTATCACAGTCCCTCCACTTGACACATGCTTCCAAGACTGTTTTGCCAAGAAAGGTAAAAGATAATGTGGTAAATCACATCCTGCTCTTAAACTTTCATTCACATTTTATTGGTCACAGTAAGTCAGACAGCCATGCCTGATTTCAATAATGACATGAAAGGGCAATCCTATCACGTGCTTAGAAGAGAAGTGGTCTATTTATGAAGAAGCATGATTGCCAAGTCCCTGTGCTGATCAAATATTCAATTTACTTTTCCTCCCACATTTGGATACACCTGTCCCCTTTCATGCAGAAGATAACCCCAAAATCCCACCTAGTTACAGCACCAAGCTCAAAGCTCTCAGGTCCAGACATGGCCCTTGTTCACAAAGACCTGTTTACTAAATCAAGTTACCTACCTTCCTTCACAGACACAATACACAATGACAGAAAAAGCTAAGTATAACCATAAAAAACACTCCTGTTCAAGAGGAGGAACAGGAGATAAAATAGTCAATAGTTCATAGCAATTCACATACCCCGCTGAAAAGACAGTGTAAGTGCTCTCTGCTCCGGGGGAGAGAATTCTCTGACTGATCACTGGGAGGAGTTTCTCAGTCTAGTATTCTCTGAGCCTTTTGGCTCTACCTTCCAGGAGATGTCTTTTTCTTGCCTGCTATCCTCCTCCACCACAAGTGAAGTGAACACAGGGAGTGTGCATCCTTAGCTAAGAGGAATTTTCAGCCTGCTGGTAGAAGGTTAGGGGGTGGTGACCAACTCATGCAATTACACTTTCTTCACACTTCCCGTGCTGGTTTCTTGGGCTGTACAACTCCCTGAAAAACTTAGAGGCTTCTCATCTGTTCTAGCCATTTCCAAGTGCCAATGTCTAGAACCATAGCTTTTCTTCTAGATATGTCTTTTAGACTTTCTACATTTCTTTGCTTTCTTGCCCCATGAGACTGTGTGCTATCTATTTCTACTTAATTGTGGGTGCCTTGGAACTACCTGGCTTTAGTAGGGAATCCATACCTTTTTAAAAAGTCTCTTTTCCCTAACCCAATAGAAAGGCACCACCCCCTTAAGTAGACCTTTACTCTGAATCACCTTAATCCATTCAGACTTTTTAACAATGAGAGTGATGGTCATAACCCTGATTGCCAGAAGAGTTTTAATTATCTGCTCAAAAGGCTTCTTAGTTTCATCTCTCACTGACAGTGAGAAACGATTGCTTCTTCCAATCCTACAATTCCCCAAATTTCTGGACTCTCTTTATTGCTCTTCATTCCCACTTGCAAACTAGCCAATCATGTTCTAGCTCATTTTTTTCTTCCATCTTGTCAAATGGAGCCAACAGCAGCTAAAATACAATTTGTTTTCCAGTCTCGTCCCCTAAAGCTATAAATGCATTAGGTACCTTACTGGCCTTCCAAGTTATTGCAGGCAAGTTTTACCAAATGCTTCTCCGCATTGCATCTTCCCAGCCTCTAATGTCGGTTTCCTTGCTGCCTGACCCTTGACCAATGCAACATTTGAGGGGTTCTGTTAGAGCACCCTACTGCTTGTACCAACTTTGATTTTAGTCAGGATAGGTTACATAAATGCTACCCAATAGAAATATAATTCAAGTCACATATGCAATTGTAAAGTTTCTAGTAGCCACATGTAAAAGGTAAAAAGGAACAGTGAAATTAATTTTAATATATTTCATTTAACCCAATATACCCAAAATAATTACATTTCAACCTGCAAGCAATGTAGAAATTGAGCTATTTTACTTTTTTTTCCAAATCTTTAAAATCCAGTTTATATTCTTACACTTAATCACATCTCAATTCAGTCTAGCCACATTTCAAGTGCTTATTAACAGCATCATGGAGCTAGTGGCTACCATATTAGACCATGCAGGGCAAAATAAAACTGCAGTAGCTAACAGCCCCTGAAATCTCAGTGGCTTAAAACAAAAGCTTATTTTTTATTCATGTCGACAGTAGCCAAGAATGTTCTGCATGCTTTCCTCACTTACAGATCAGACTGGTAGAACAGTCAGTAGAGCATACATAGTTCATTGGCCAAAGCAAGCTACATAGCTGCATCCAACTTGGTTGTGCCCAGAAAGAAATCCGGAAATATTAGGTAGATAGCTCTAATGACTATCACATCCAATTTTTAAATTGCAATTAAAAACTTCCAAATTATGTCTTCAAAGAACTGTACCTTTAAAATTTTCCTTTTTTCCCAATAGACACCTACTTCAAAAAGCAAATAAAGCAATGAAATAGTAAGCTACTACTAGCTAGTTAGAACTCTAGGACAAATGCAGTTTCTTTGCTATGAAACATAACTTTTTCAATAAAGTTTCTGAAGAGTCGGTAAAAGCAATTGAAAAGGTGTGACTAGAGCTCAAATACTATTCCTTTTACTTCATTTTGGCAAACAAATACTTCAAATCCTCTTTAACTTCTCTTATCAAGCCTTTCCAAGGGACTACTACCACTGAGACAAGGCTGAAGAAAAATTAAATGGCAGAGGAAAAGCCACGTTTATCCCTCAAAAGTGGACAAAAGAGAGGAAAATAACATTAATCAAAACTAAAGATACTTCTACTACTTTTTTTGAAAAGATTTCCTTATCTCCTTTAGAAGTTAACATTCTGCCATTTAACACTGTAACATAAAAACCAATTGCCTGGGGCCTCCCTGGTGGCGCAAGTGGTTGAGAGTCCGCCTGCCGATGCAGGGGATACGGGTTCGTGCCCCGGTCTGGGAGGATCCCATATGCCGCGGAGCGGCTGGGCCCGTGAGCCATGGCCGCTGGGCCTGCGCGTCCGGAGCCTGCGCGTCCGGAGCCTGTGCTCCGCAACGGGGGAGGCCACAACAGTGAGAGGCCCGCATACCGCAAAAAAAAAAAAAAAAAAAAAAAAAAAAAAAAAAAAACCAATTGCCTGGGCTTCCCTGGTGGCGCAGTGGTTGAGAGTCCGCCTGCTGATGCAAGGGACACGGGTTTGTGCCCCGGTCTGGGAAGATCCCATATGCCGCGGAGCGGCTGGGCCCGTGAGCCATGGCCGCTGAGCCTGCGCGTCCGGAGCCTGTGCTCCGCAACGGGAGAGGCCACAACAGTGAGAGGCCTGTGTACCGCAAAAAAAAAAAAAAAAAATTGCCTATTTATTCATCCAAAATAAAGGTATTACTTCAAAGCCTAAAGTTCTACTTTCACAGGTCTAAGGCTGAAACCCCTTTCTTCTAAAAAATAAACTCTTACACTCTATTCCACCTTCACTTAAGCATCCAAAGAATTTTAGCCTATTAGAGGACCCAAGATACTGGCTGGATTACATGAAGTTTTAGGAATTAAAGGGTAACCCAGTGAGGTATAAGTGGTAGGCAATAAAAGAGCATCATGGACTTTCCTGACGGCACAGTGGTTAAGAATCCACCTGCCAATGCAGGGGACATGGGTTCAAGCCCTGGTCCGGGAAGATCCCACATGCCACGGAGCAACTAAGCCCGTGTGCCACAACTACTGAGCCTGCGCTCTAGAGCCCACGGGCCACAACTACTGAAGCCTGCGTGCCTAGAGCCCATGCTCCGCAACAAGAGTAGCCCCTGCTCGCCACAACTAGAGAAAGCCTGCGCACAGCAACGAAGACCCAACGCAGCCAAAATTAATTAAAAAAAAAAAAAAAAAAGAGCATCACAATGAGGGACTAATGTAAATAAAACAGCAAATTTTGCTTAGGGAATACATGTGTGCTGGTATATATGGGGATTGGTTTCATATAACCATTAATACCTCCCTATAAAATCCTTGTTTTGAAGCCGGGTATTCTCACTTAATTATGAATCAGGGTAAAATAAACTCTTAAATAAAGAATAAGTGATAATATCTCCAACTGATAAGCAATCAATGTAGACGACTTTTTGAGAGAAAATAATAAGACAAAGACAAACCCCAAACAAAACCAAAACTACACTGAATCCAAACTAAACTTTCTGATGCCAGACATCAGAAGAGAAATACCTGTTTTCCCGCTACCCAAAGAAATCTACTACCCACTAAAACTTTATAATCCTAAAATAATATCTTAGAAATGGTGCCAAATATACACATTTTCGTGCATTTTTATTAATGCTAACAGAGTACCTAATTAATTTATAGTCCCCATCCCCAAAAATCTCCCCCAAATCTTCTTTTTTATAACTTTCTCATTCAGTTTACCTACTCATGACTTCATGTTATCACCTCTCTTCTACAGAATTCCAGTCCTCTGTCCTGAGCTCAGTCCTCTATCTCTACTACCAATAGTCACTGCAACCTAGCACCACAAATTCAATCCATTAAAACTGGTATCCCTTTGCTTCCCCCAGATCAGTTTCCCTTCCGAACTCTGCCCATGGTATGATCTTTTTAAAATAAAGGACTCGGGCTTCCCTGGTGGCGCAGTGGTAGAGAGTCTGCCTGCCGATGCAGGGGACACGGGTTCGTGCCCCGGTCCGGGAAGGTCCCGCATGCCGCGGAGCGGCTGGGCCTGTGAGCCATGGCCGCTGAGCCTGCGCGTCCGGAGCCTGTGCTCCACAACGGGAGAGGCCACAACAGTGAGAGGCCCGCGTACCGCAAAAAAAAAAAAAAGAAAAAGATATAATAAAGGACTCATCTTTTATTCCAGATAGCTTATCACTAAATCCTGTAGATTTATCTTTTGAAATGTCAAGCATTTTTACTTCCTTACTTTATCCCTGTATAACTGAAATAGCTTCCTATCATCTACAGTGCCAGTTTCTTCCCATTCCAATATATTCTTAAAGTACATCTTCCAAGAGTTGACTTATTCATGCTATTCATTTGTTCAAAAACCTTCAAGGGCCTACATTAAAAATATTAAAATCCTGGGCTTCCCTGGTGGCGCAGTGGTTGAGAGTCCGCCTGCCGATGCAGGGGACACGGGTTCGTGTCCCGGCCCAGGAAGATCCCACATGCCACGGAGCGGCTGGGCCCGTGAGCCATGGCTGCTGGGCCTGCACGTCCGGAGCCTGTGCTCCACGACAGGAGAGGCCACAGCAGTGAGAGGCCCGTGTACCGCAAAAAAAAAAAAATTAAAATCCTCACCAATAGTACTTAGCTCTGTCTACTCCTACCCAAACATGTCCTATCAGTCTCTGGTCCCCAGACAACATCAAAGCCTTCTATTTATGCTGTTACCGCATTTCCCAAAGTGTTTCTCACAATTAACCCAATGAAATACTTATCTCCAGAGATGTATAATCTAAAAAAGAAAAAGGATACTGCTTCCTTTCCTTAAACAGTCAGGTTTATTTTCCACAAGATTTCTAAAACTTTAATAAGCTAATGAGAATTTTTCATAACCTATTTAATAATACCCATTAATATCTTACAAGCCATTTTTTGGGAAATGCTGGGCTATTAAACTGTCTTCTGGATAGACTGTCTCTATTCCCACTTATATGGCTTTTTACCTTGTTAGAACATATCTTTCTACCTATACAAATCTATATTCCTCTACTGAAGTTCTCTCTTTTCCATAAAATCTTCTCTGACAGCTGGAACTCTCTTTGATCTAACTAAAACTTCTCTGAACTTTAATTCTTCTAAATTTCCTCATATGCAGACAAGACTAAATCTAAATTCCTTTTGCTTCTCTTGTTTTTTTCCCCCCACAGATTTATAGATTGCTTTCTGAAACATAATTCTCAATGCTATTGAGTCTTTAAAGAGCTACATATTTAACACAATTACACAATTGGAAGCAAGTATAAAATAAACAAGTACCAGGCATCTCACACAACTGAACAAAGTTAATCATTTCAGAAGCAAGCAGGTAAAATTTACATCATATGTTACCACACAAACCTATGTTTATCCTGTACCTATTACTGATATTTCATTCATTCACTCTCAAAAAACGCAGAGCTCAAAAGATGAGTAAGAAATAATGGCTGAATTTCAAAAGAAGACAAACCTGTTAACTGTAACACACAAACATGCTATGAAAAATAAAGGAGGCAGGAGGCAGGAACGGCTACGGGATGAGGCAGTGTCTGAGCTAAGCCTTGGAAGACGTCAACTCAAAGGCTGCTCCTCTACCCCTCCCTGTTCCCAATGGTGGTGCAAGGCTAGTGTACCATGTACCACATGACATTAGAATCTTCTACCTGACTGCCTAACCCAATGGTTCTCAAAGAAAAGGGGGGAAATTTTGCCCTCCAGTGGACATTTGGCAATGTCTAAAGCCATTTTTTATTGTCACGAATGAAGGGTTAGGGAGTGCGACTGGCATCTAGTGAGGGATGCTGCTAACATCCTACAATGGAAAGGACCGCCCCCACAACAAAGAATTATCAGGTCAAAAAAATCAATAACGTGGAGACTGAGAATACCCAGTCTAATCTTTAGATTATGAACAATTTTGGTGCAAGAAGTATCTTATTCATCTTTGTATGCCCAGCACTGGACATAGCAGGAACTCTATACATACTGGTAAATAAACCTCAATTTAAAGGCAATGGAATACAATTTTACATGTCAATTATACCTCAATACAAATGAAATAAAAAATAAATAAAGGCAACGGAAGAGCCAGTGAAGATTTTAAAGAAGGCAACAACATGACCTGTGTTTACTGATGTAAAGGATATACTGCAACAACTTCCAGTATCTTCCAAAATTAAAGATGTATATAATCTCTAGATATATATCTATTCTTCAGATACACACATTTTCCGTAAGTGAAAAAAAATATGTGTATAAGGATATTCACTGCAGTATAATTTGAAGTAAGATACAAAATAAATACCCACCAATAAGGATCTTACTAAATGACAAGATACTTGTTCAATAGAATACTGTTACTGTCACTGCTAAGAATGAGATAGCTCTCTACTTGTAATATTAAGAGATCCAACATAAAAATTTTTTATGCAGAACAATGGTACAATTTCAGGAAATGGTAGAGAATACATAAGTATGGTAGTGTTTGTAAATGTATCCTTCCACCAGAGATATTCCATACAGTTAAAAAAAAACCCAAAAACTGGTAACAATGGCCATCTCTAGGGAGAGACACTTGGGGGTTAAGATAAGGAGGGAAAGAGACTAACTCTTTAATGATTACCCTTTAATATATTTTCTGAATGTATGCCTTGTGCAGGTATTACTTATTATTCAAGAAAATATTTTTCTAAAAAGAATTTTAAATGCACTATAAAGAGGAAAGATTAGAGGCATGGAAAACAAATTATTATAACAACAGCCTAGGAGAACAGTAAAAGCCAGACTAATAAAATGAGAATGGACAGGAAGAACAGATCACAAAAACATGCAAGAGATAAAACCAAAAGGACTTGGAACTTTCCACCAGGAAACAGAAAAGAGTTAACCCTGCACCTGCATGCAAGCAACTAAAGGTAACTGGAGAAAAAACACAATTGTACTAATTATTCAACTGAGCACCCAGGAACACCTGCAATTGTCTCACCAATAATTTCACTTTGCAATTGTCTCAGATGACCATTTTATGCCTTTTTCCTTCTTAAGTTTCTAAAACCTGTCCTCCTCACCCATCTCAGCTTCTTATAACAAAAGGAAATTAGAAGCAATCTGACAAGAATGACCTTATCTTCCTACCAACATATCTGTATCTGCAAAGCCCTATCCCACGCCCTTCCCATTAAAACATGATTATTCCCACTCTTCTCTGTGGCCAACGTCTATACCTGTGTCCTGTATTTCATCTTGCTTGCCTTCTTAATAACTTTCCTCTATTATACCTTCTTCCTGCATCAATTTCTTACTTTTTTTTGAGACATTCCCAGAAAAACCGACCCTGACCTCAAGCTTACCTCCAACTACCATGTCTTATTTCAACATTCCTCTTAACAGAAAAAATCCCTTAAAATATTTGTCTGTAATTACTGTTGCTACTCCCTCTTCCCTTCATCTCCTTTTAAATCACTCTATCCAGGCTTTTCTGCCCAACCCTCCACTGAAACCACAACCACCGGATTCCCATTCTTCACCATTTTGCGCACCCTCCACAATATCTGAAACATTAAGACCTCTCCCTGTGAGTGGTTCACTCACTTGGCTTCCAGGATATTGCTCTCGGCTGGAAGCGCCTACCGCTTCCCTTACTGGTTGCTCCTCTACTTCTTGCCCTCTAAATGCTGAAAATGTCCTCAGATTCAGCCAAGGATTTCCCTCAATTTTGGTCATTTTAAGTTTCAGTTCCTGAATTTGTATTGGGTTCTTTTACAAATCTGCCATGTCATTTTCATAACAACCCCCAAATCTCTGTTAAAAATTTTCAACCTTGGCTTTTTCCTTCCAGACCATAGTAAAACAATTGTTTTAATCTATATGTGGTACATAAAGTCCCATTAAGTCTTACTTCTTGTTTTTTTTTTTTTTTTTTGCGGTATGCGGGCCTCTCACTGTTGTGGCCTCTCCCGTTGCAGAGCACAGGCTCCGGATGCGCAGGCCCAGCGGCCATGGCTCACGGGCCCAGCCGCTCCACGGCATATGGGATCCTCCCAGACCGGGGCACGAACCCGTATCCCCTGCATCGGCAGGCGGACTCTTAACCACTGCGCCACCAGGGAGGCCCAAGTCTTACTTCTATTGCCTGATGTTTCTGCTGGTTCTCACTCATGGCATGTCATCTCCTCATACGCCCAACTACCTCTGATTCTGTACTAGACACTGCACTTGAAAAATCAAGAAAAATCAAGGAAAATAATCTGAGGCTCAAGATACTATTTTCCAATCTCTTCTTTATCTATATTCTTTCTGTATTAAGTTACTAATTTTCAAACCAGTTGCACTTCAAAATCTCTTGGGGGGACTTCCCTGGTGGCGCAGTGGTTGAGAGTCCGCCTGCCGATGCAGGGGACACGGGTCTGTGCCCCGGTCCAGGAAGATCCCACATGCCGCGGAGCGGCTGGGCCCATGAGCCATGGCCGCTGAGCCTGTGCGTCCAGAGCCTGTGCTCCGCAACAGGAGAGGCCACAACAGTGAGAGGCCCGCGTACCACACACACACACACAAATCTCTTGGGGGCTTTTAAAATACATCTTTCCGGGCCTCCCTGGTGGCGCAAGTGGTTGAGAGTCCGCCTGCCGATGCAGGGGATACGGGTTCGTGCCCCGGTCTGGGAGGATCCCATATGCCGCGGAGCGGCTGGGCCCGTGAGCCATGGCCGCTGAGCCTGCGCGTCCGGAGCCTGCGCGTCCGGAGCCTGCGCGTCCGGAGCCTGTGCTCCGCAACGGGGGAGGCCACAACAGTGAGAGGCCCGTATACCGCAAAAAAATAAAAAATAAAAAATAAAATAAATAAAATAAAATACATCTTTCCTAGGCCTAATGCAGCAATTAAATTAGAATTGGGAAGACGCTCAACACAAATTGTTGGCATTTTTACAAAGTTCCCTGTGAGAGAGAGCAGACAGCAGAGCAAGAACTACAATTCTGCGGCCTGTGGAAGGAAAACCGCATTCACAGAAACACAGACAAAATGAAAAGGCAGAGGACTATGTACCAGATGAAAGAACAATACATAAAACCCCAGAAAAAATGAATGCAGATAAGCAACCTTCCAGAAAAAGAATTTAGAATGATAGTGAAGATGATCCAGGACCTCGGAAAAAGAATGGAGGCAAAGACTGAGAAGACTCAAGAAATGTTTAACAAAGACCTACAAGAATTAAAGAACAAACAAACAGCAATGAACAATACGACAACTGAAATGAAAAATACACTAGAAGGAATCAATAACAGAATACCTGAGGCAGAAGAACGGATAAGTGACCTGGAAGATAGAATGGTGGAATTCACTGCTGAGGAACAGAATAAAGGAAAAAGGATGAAAAGAAATAAAGACAGCCTAAGAGACCTCTGGGACAACATTAAGTGCAACAACATTCGCATTACAGGGGTCCCAGAAGGAGAAGAGAGAGATAAAGGACCAGAGAAAATATTTGAAGAGATTATAGTCGAAAACTTCCCTAACATGGGAAAGGAAAAACCCACCCAAGTCCAGGAAGCACAGAGAGTCCAAGGCAGGATAAACCCAAGGAGAAACAAGCCAAGACACATAGTAATCAAATCAATAAAAATTAAAGACAAAGAATAATATTGAAAGCAGCAAGGGAAAAACGACAAGTAACATACAAGGGAACTCCCATAAGGTTAACAGCTGATTTCTCAGCAAAACCTCTACAAGCCAGAAGGGAGTGGCATGACATATTTGAAGTGATGAAAAGGAAGAACCTACAACCAAAATTACTCTACCCGGCAAGGATCTCATTCAGATTCTATGGAGAAATCAAAACTTACAGACAAGCAAAAGCTAAGAGAATTCAGCACCACCAAACCAGCTCTACAACAAATGCTAAAGGAACTTCTCTAAGTGTGAAACACAAGAGAAGAAAAGGACCTACAAAAACAAACCCAAAACAATTAAGAAAATGGTCATAGGAACATACATATTGATAATTACCTTAAACGTGAATGGATTAAATGCTCCTACCAAAAGACACAGGCTCACTGAATGAATACAAAAACAAGACCCATATATATGCTGTCTACAAGAGACCCACTTCAGACCTAGGGACACATACAAACTGAAAGTGAGGGGATGGAAAAAGATATTCCATGCAAATGGAAATCAAAAGAAAGCTGCAGTAGCAATTCTCATATCAGACAAAATAGACTTTAAAATAAATAATGTTACAAGAGACAAGGATGGACACTACATAATGATCAAGGGATCAATCCAAGAAAAAGATATAACAATTATAAATATATATACACCCAACATAGGAGCACCTCAATACATAAGGCAACTGCTAACAGCTATAAAAGGGGAAATCGACAGTAACACATTCAAAGTAGGGGACTTTAACACCCCACTTTCACCAATGGACAGATCATCCAAAATGAAAATAAATAAGGAAACACAAGCTTTAAATGACACAATAGACCAGATAGATTTAATTGACATTTATAGGACATTACATCCAAAAACAGCAGATTACACTTCTCAAGTGTGCACAGAACATTCTCCAGGATAGATCACATCTTGAGTCACAAATCAAGCCTCAGTAAATTTAAGAAAACTGAAATCATATCAAGCATCTTTTCTGACCACAACTCTGTGAGATTAGAAATGAATTACAGGGAAAAAAATGTAAAAACCACAAACACATGGAGGCTAAACAATATGTTACTAAATAACCAAGAAATCACTGAAGAAATCAAAGAGGAGATCAAAAAATACCTAGAGACAGGGCTTCCCTGGTGGCCCAGTGGTTGAGAGTCTGCCTGCCGATGCAGGGGACACAGGTTCGTGCCCCGGTCTGGGAAGATCCCACATGCCATGGAGCGGCTGGGCCCGTGAGCCATGGCCGCTGAGCCTGCGCATCCGGAGCCTGTGCTCCGCAACAGGAGAGGCCCCAACAGTGAGAGGCCCACACAGCACAAAACAAACAAACAAACAAAAAACCTAGAGACAAATGACAATGAAAATACGATGATCCAAAACCTATGGGATGCAGCAAAAGCAGTTCTAAGAGGGAAGTTTATAGCTATACAAGCCTACCTCAAGAACAAGAAAAATCTCAGATAAACAATCTAACCTTACACCTAAAGGAACTAGAGAAAGAAGAACAAAAAAACCCCAAAGTTAGCAGAAGGAAAGAAATCATAAATATCAGAGCACAAATAAATGAATTCGAAACAAAGAAAATAACAAAGATCACTAAAACTAAAATCTGGTTCTTTGAGAAGATAAACAAAATTGATAAACCATAAGCCAGACTTATCAAGAAAAAGAGAGGACTCAAATCAATAAAATTAGAAGTGAAAAAGGAGGAGTTACAACAGACACAGCAGAAATACAAAGCATCCTAAGAGACTACTACAAGCAACTCTATGCCAATAAAATGGAAAACCTGGCAGAAATGGACAAATTTGTAGAAAGGTATAACCTTCCAAGACTGAACCAGGAAGAAATAGAAAATATAAACACACCAATCACAAGTAATGAAATTGAAACAGTGATTAAAAATCTTCCAACAAACTAAAGTCCAGGACCAGATGGCTTCACAGGTGAATTCTATCAAACATTTAAAGAAGAGCTAACACCATCCTTCTCAAACTCTTCCAAAAAATTGCAGAGGAAGGAACATTCTCAAACTCATTCTATGAGGCCACCATCAAATCACCCTGATACCAAAACCAGAGGAAGATACTACAAAGAAAGAAAATTACAGACCAATATCACTGATGAATATAGATGCAAAAATCCTCAACAAAATACTAGCAAACAGAATCCAACAACACAGTAAAAGGATCATACACCATGATCAAGTGGGATTTATCCCAGGGATGCAAGGATTCTTCAATATATGCAAATCAATCAATGTGATACACCATATTAACAAATTGAAGAAGAAAAACCATATGATCATCTCAATAGATGCAGAAAAAGCTTTTGACAAAATTCAACACCCATTTATGATAAAAACTCTACAGAAAGTCGGCATAAAGGCAACCTACCTCAACATAATAGAGGCCATATATGACAAACCCACGGCAAACATCATTCTCAATGGTGAAAAACTGAAAGCATTTCCTCTAAGATCAGGAACAAGACAAGGATGTCCACTCTCACCACTATTATTCAACACAGTTTTGGAAGTCCTAGCCACGGCAATCGGAGAAGAAAAAGAAAAGGAATACAAATTGGAAAAGAAGAAGAAAAACTGTCACTGTTTGCAGACGACATGATACTATACATAGAGAATCCTAAAGATACCACCAGAAAACTACTAGAGCTAATCAATGAATTTGGTAAAGTTGCAGGATACAAAATTAATGCACAGAAATCTCTTGCATTTATACACGAATGATGAAAAATCTGAAAGAGAAATTAAGGAAACACTCCCATTTACCATTGCAAAGAAAAGAATAAAATACCTAGGAATAAACCTACCTAGGGAGACAAAAGACCTGTATGCAGAAAACTATAAGACACCGATGAAAGAAATTAAAGATGACACCAACAGATGGAGAGATATACCATGTTCTTGGATTGGAAGAATCAATATTGTGAAAATGACTATACTACCCAAAGCAATCTACAGATTCAATGCAATCCCTATCAAATTACCAATGGCATTTTTTACAGAAGTAGAACAGAAAATCTTAAAATTTGTATGGAGACACAAAAGACCCCAAATAGCCAAAGCAGTCTTGAGGGAAAAAAACAGAGCTGGAGGAATCACTCCCTGACTTCAGACTGTACTACAAAGCTATAGTAATCAAGACAATATGGTACTGGCACAAAAACAGAAACACAGATCAATGGAACAAGATAGAAAGCCCAGAGATAAACCCACGCACCTATGGTCAACTAATCTATGACAAAGGAGGCAAGGATATACAATGGAGAAAAGACAGTCTCCTCAATAAGCAGTGCTGGGAAAACTGGACAGCTACATGTAAAAGAATGAAATTAGAACACTCCCTAACACCATACACAAAAATAAACTCAAAATGGATTCGAGACCTAAATGTAAAACTGGACACTATAAAACTCTTAGAGGAAAACATAGGAAGAACACTCTTTGACATAAATCACAGCAAGATATTTTTTGATCCACCTCTAGAGTAATGGAAATAAAAACAAAAATAAACAAAGGGGACCTAATGAAATTTCAAAGCCTTTACACAACAAAGGAAACCATAAACAAGACGAAAAGACAACCCTCAAAATGGGAGAAAATATTTGCAAACGAATCAATGGACAAAGGATTAATCTCCAAAATACATAAACAGCTCATGCAGCTCAATATTAAAAAAAAAAAAAACCCAATCCAAAAATGGGAAGAACACCTAAATAGACATTTCTCCAAAGAAGACATACAGATGGCCCAGAAGCACATGAAAAGCTACTCAACATCACTAATTATTAGAGAAATGCAAATCAAAACTACAATGAGGTATCACCTCACACCAGTTAGAATGGGCATCATCAGAAAATCTACAAACAACAAATGCTGGAGAGGGTGTGGAGAAAAGGGAACCCTCTTGCACTGTTGGTGGGAATGTAAATTGATACAACCACTATGGAGAACAGCATGGAGGTTCCTTAAAAAATTAAAAATAGAATTACCATATGATCCAGCAATCCCACTACTGGGCATATACCCAGAGAAAACCATAATTCAAAAAGACACATGCACCCCCAATGTTCATTGCAGCACTATTTACAACAGCCAGGTCATGGAAGCAACCTAAATGCCCATCGACAGACGAATGGATAAAGAAGATGTGGGGGCTTCCGTGGTGGCGCAGTGGTTGAGAGTCCACCTGCCGAGGCAGGGGACACAGGTTCGTGCCCTGGTCTGGGAAGATCCCACATGCCGCGGAGCGGCTGGGCCTGTGAGCCATGGCTGCTGAGCCTGTGCTCCGCAATGGGAGAGGCCACAACAGTGAGAGGCCCACGTACCGCAGAAAAAGAAAAAAAAAAGAAAAGAAGAAAATGTGGTACATATATACAATGGAATATTACTCAGCCATAAAAAAGGATGAAATTGGGTCATTTGTAGAGACGTGGATGGATCTAGAGACTGTCATACAGAGTGAAATAAATCAGAAAAACGAACATCATATATTAATACATACATGTGGAACCTAGAAAAATGGTACAGATGAACTGGTTTGCAAGGCAAAATAGATACTGATGTAGAGAACAAACGTATGGACACCAAGGGGGGAAAGTGATGGGGGTTGTTGTTGGTGGTGGTGGTCATATGAATTGGGAGGCTGGGATTGACATATATATACTAATACGTATAAAACAGATAACTAATAAGAACCTGCTATATAAAAAATTGAATAAAATTCAAAAATTAAATCAAAAGAAACAAAAAAGTTCCCTGAGAGATTCTACCATACAGCCAAAAAAGCTATGACCCCAATTTTTTCATCTGGTCACTTGTATCTACATTAAAGCCTCCCAAAATTTTATCTCTTGCTCGACCTGAGCTCCAGATTCTGATATACAACTGTTTACTTGAACCATCCACTTGGCTATCTAATAGACATTTCAAATTTAACAAGGCCACAACAGAAGTCTTACTTCTCCCTTCACCCCTCCCTTCTCCAGGCTTTCCTTACTACTAGGCCTAGCCAGACTCACTATCTCCTTTTGCCTGTATTACTGCACTACTAGCCTTATCCTTACTCTTGTCATTCCAACCCCCAACCCCCATCACCACCTGCCACAGGGATCTGCCAGACTGATCTTCTTAAAACATAAAAACCTCCAATGTTTTCGTATTTAAAAAAAAAAAAAAACCCAAGTTCCTTACCATGGCTTTTATTATCCCTGCCTACTTCCAATCTCGTATTCTGACTCCACCCACTCACTAAATCCCAGCCACCTTTGCTCATTACTTTTCCTCCAGATGTCAATAAGACAGGCTCCTCAATGTTCAGATCTGAACTTCTTTTTCACCTCATTATAAGGTTATTTCCTAACCACCCTACCTAAAATAACAACCAAGCTCCATGGTTTTCCATATTCCCTACTATTCCATAACCCCTAACTTTACTTTCTTCAAACACTAGTCATGTAAAATTACCATGTTTGCTTATTTGTCTTCATCCACTAAAACACAAAATTTATGAGAGTGGGGACTTTTTCTCTTTTACTGTTGCAAAGAACCTAAAAAGCATTACCTGGAAAACTGTAGTACAGACTCAAATATTTGTGGACTGAATGAATGATGACTGACTTCCCTAATCTTAGTTGCCAGCAAGATGATGGTACCGTTCATCAGAGGAGAATTTATGAGACTTATGAAGTGTCACATGTCAAGTACCCTCATATAAAATAAAGTTGGGTACAAAATCTGTCCCCAAGAACCACTAAAATGACAAAGTAGTTTAAAGACTAGCTTTAATAAAGTTATTCTCCTAATTAAAAATAATATGGAACTACATAACAATGTATCAAAGAAGGCATACTAATGAAAACCACACATTAATTATGTGCTTTCCATTCTGTTGTGTCCATCAAGAATTCTAATTTGCATTATTACTATTAAATTATGAGGTAAATTTGTTTAATCATAAATTAAATATACTATTTCAGAAAACAAAGAGAAATGTATTTAAAAACAGACACCAAGCAGCCATTTGTTGAAGATGCATCTGATGAGTTAAACTAGTTGACCTCTCTAAGATTCCATGGTTTAAATAAGAGATACATAATTCTATTATATATTCCAATGTTTATATATATACCATATAATAATGATACTACTACTGAATATTATACCTAAGATATTTGAGACCTCTAGAAGTATCATTGTCAAGTGATTACTCATGGATCTGTGAACACTAATTTTCCATAGGATACTAAGAAAATAACAAGTGTGACCAAAAACATACATTAAAATGATTTATTTTAAAAGGCACAGAGTGTATTCTAGGTATTTTCTAGGCATAGGTATTATAATTTGAAATTCTCAACTTCTTGCACAAATTGCTGAATTGCATCAGATGACTTGTAAATCAATACAAACTGAGTTCAAAAACTATGGTTCAAAGTTTCTAAGTTATTTTACTCAAAAAAAAAGTCTAGTAAGAACTTACATGTACTAAAGCTCACCACTAAACAAACTGAATGGCAAACAAATGGAGAAAATATCTGTGGTGTGTAACAAAAGACTAATGTCCTTAACATAAAGATGTCTTTTAAAAATGTCTTACAAATCAGTAGTGAGGGAAAAACAAGCAAAAAACATGAAAAGGTAATGACCAAACACAAATAGACAATAAACATGCAAAAATGTTCAAGTTCCCCAACAATAAATGAATGTATTAGTCTATTTTTACCACCCCAAAACTCTGCCATTTAATAAAATGATATCCCAGTACAAAAAACCCCATCCTCGCATACAATGGGGGTGAAAGAGCATTTCTGCAGTATATATGAAAGCCTTAAATTCTTCTGCATAAGGAAATAATCAGAAGTGTGAGCAAAGATTTCTATGTAACAGGAAAAAATGAAAAATAACCTAAACACCTAACAAGAGAGGATTAGTTAAATCATGAAATATCTGCACCAAAATACTTATTAATGAAACTAAATAATCATGTTGTGGAAAACTAATGATCTGGGAAATGCACACAATATATTATTTGGAAAAAAAAAGTTATAAAGTTGTGTATATGACCCCAATTTTAAAGTGACCCCGAAGTGTAAAGACACAGTATGCAATATGCACCAAAAAAAGACCAGAAGATTATAAAGGCAATTTAACAACTTTACTGGTTGTAGGATTACTAATTTTTTTTCTTTTCAGGACTGTCCTGAATTTCTACATCTGATATCTTTGCTATACTTCTTCTCCTTTCCTATTTTCTGTTGGATTGATAATTTTCTACCTCCTGCCCCAGTTTAGAAGTTAAAAATTGCATTTTTGGAATAGACAGAACACAGAGCGTCTCCAGGGCAGTAAAAATACTCTTACAATACCATAATGATGGATATGTTATTATACATTTGTCCAAACTCAAAGAATGTACAACACCAAGAGTGAACCATTATGTAAACTATGGACTTTGTGTCATTATGATGTATTAACGTAGGTTCATCAGTTTTAACAAATGTATCACTATGGTGAAAGACGTCATGATGGGGGACACTATGCATGTGTAGGGGCAGACGGTAGATGGAAAATCTCTGTACCTTCTCTTCAATGTTGCTGTGAACCTAAAACTGCTCTAAAAAAAGGTCTTAATTTAAAAATATATATATATAAAATTGTACTTTTGTTCTCTTAATTACTTATATCCAAATTATAAATTGATGTAAAATGGCTAAAACTATTTTCTATAAAGCTGATCCTCCTAAAAATTACAAGAACGTCTACCCAGGAACCAATCCCCATGAGTCCCACACTGCTGTTTCTTTTTTAGGCTTAGTATTCCATTTCTTAACAATATAAATATTAATTTCCAAGGATAACGAATACCATGTATTAAAATACAACTGATAAAAATGAGTTCACAATGATACACCAAAGGAAAAAAAAAAGAGAGAGAGAGAACCTCTGATGGCAGCTAAGATACCAACTTATTCTGAAAACAGATAAATAAAAGGAATGCATTTAATAGTTTATCCTGCCTTTATTGTACAAACTGTGCTTCGGGGGTAACCAAATAGCTAACAAGGTAAGGATCTTTTCAGAAAAAAATCACAGCTTAACACAAAAGGACTGAGAAAATTAGAAAAATCACCATTTTGCAAATCTTAATGAAATAATGAATCCAAGTGACAACAATGAAAAGCTGCTAAAACCATTATTTGAAAAGCTGAGACTTGGAGGCACATGAACCAATAAGACACAGTGCTTGTCTGAATCCTAACTTGATCAATTCTAAAAAGGTATTTTTTAATCATTTGTGGAAAACTAAACATTACAAGGTTATTAAATAATATTAAAGGATAACTATAAATTTAGGGTATTGTAAATTATGGTACTATGATTATGTTTCTTAAAATCCTTTTTCATTAGCGCAGCAGTTTTCATGAGTAACACCTATTTGCCAGAGAACAAGGGTAAAGGAGAATGGCTGACTATGAAGTGGCATATGGGAATGGAGAGAAGTGGTAAAATGTTACTATATCTTAATTATGGTGGTGATTATACAACTGTGTTCAGTTACTGAAAGTGCAGAATTGTGCACTAAAATTTTAGAAGGAATTTTACTGTATGTAAATTATGTTGTTAAAAAAACGGGAAAAAATCCATTTTTAAAGAATTTGAAGATTTCAATTGTCCTCTGCTTATATATCAATATTTTCCATATTAGGAATCAAAACTGGGAACATTTTAAAGGTTGATTTATTAATTTCAAAGTAACAAACTCATAAATGCTAACATAAGTAACATCTTCTTATGAAAAGTATATATTTTTAAAAATTAGAATAGTTTGACATTTTTGCAAATATCTTTAATATCTGGCTTCTTAGGGCCTCCCTGGTGGCGCAGTGGTTAAGAGTCCGCCTGCCGATGCAGGGGATACTGGTTCGTGCCCCGGTCTGGGAGGATCCCATATGCCGCGGAGCGGCTGGGCCCGTGAGCCATGGCCGCTGGGCCTGCGCATCCGGAGCCTGTGCTCCGCAACGGGAGAGGCCACAACAGTGAGAGGCCCACATACCGCAAAAAGAAAAAAAAAAAAAAAAAAAATCTGGCTTCTTAGAAAATAGCTAAATCATACTAAGTAAAATAAGTCAGACAAAGACAAATATATGCTATCACTGATACAAATGAACTTATTTACAAAACAAATATAATCACAGACATAGAAAACAAACTTATGGTTACAAAATGGGAAAGGAGAGGGAAGGAATAAATTAGGAGTTTGGAATTAACAGATACACACTACTCTGTATAAAACAGATAACAAGGACCTACTGTATAGCACAGGGAACTATATTCAATATCTTATAATAACCTATAATGGAAAAAAATCTGAAAAAGAATAGATATATACATATATATACCTTTACTGCTTTGCTGTACACCTGAAACTAACATAACATTGTAAATCAACAATACTTCAATTAAAAAAAACCCCAAAAAACAGCTAGATCTTTATATCTGCTTCTGTGTTCAATCTGCTGTGTTATCACATATCATATAGCCTCTGAAAAGCTCCACTGTACACCACTTGTGAGGCAAAAATGAAAATAAGCAAATAGCATCTTGGTATTATTATGAAAATAACTTGGACCTCATAGACTCCTATGAAAAGGGTCTGGGACTCCTAGACCATACCGTGCAAATCACCCCATTAGTATTACTGGGTAAAGTTATACACTCTCTGGAATTTACTTTAAAATACTCCAGCAAGAGTAAAATTTTAAACAGTGGGAATAGAGGAAAGAAGAACGGCAGAATGTTGATAACTGTTGAAGCTGCGAGGTGGTTACTTTAAGGTTCATCATACATTTATCTGCTTTGGTGTATCCCTGAAATTTTCTGTAACTTAGTTACTAGTGTTTTACAGTCAGCTAAATTATTAATTTTTTTACCCACTGTAATCACTACTATGTCCTCATTTCCTCTGGATCCATTTTTCTACTTAACACTTCAGTAGTTGGTTTCATAAGGGTCTTTGAATAATAAACTTTCAGTCCTTGATTATTTTAAATATCTTCATTATATTCTAACTCTTAAGTAGGATTTTTAATTGCATATAGAATTCTTGCCTGCTGGTTATTTTCTCTCAGTGCTATAAAGATACTACTACATGATCTTCTGGTATGTGTGTGTGGCTGATGAGAAGTTTGCAGGTCTGTAATTTCTTTTTTAGCAATCTGACTTTTCTGTTAAAATTTAAGATTATCTTTCTACAAAATTTTAGTTTAAGACAGGGGTGGACTTATTTTTGTTTATCTTTCTTAATACTTGAAGCAAAATTTTCATCTGTAAACTATATATCTCCAACACCAGAAAATTCTCAGCCATTATCTCATCCAATACTGCTTCTCTTGCCATTCACTCTACTCTCTTTTTCTGAAAATCTTATGTTGGTGACTCTCAATCTTTCAAGTCTCTACTTGCTCATTATCTCTGAATTATATTCTGGGTGAATTTCTGAGTATATTACTATTCACTCATTTTTTTCTATGTCCAGCCTAAAGGTTCTCCTGTTTGTCTCGCCAAATTTTTCTATTTCATCTAGACAATGCTATCAAGACATACCACTACCAGTAAAAAAGAAAAAGCACTGTAAATTAAACACTGACATGCCATGGTTGGTACGGTAGATATACTCAGATCTCAGAAGAAATGTTAAAATGTTAAACAATGCGTGTCTTTGAATCAATGAAATATGCTTCTCCTTTCTAGGATTTCTGGTTGTTTCTTTTACACATCTACCTTTTTTGTTTCACAACTTCTTTTCTAAAGATGCTACAGCTTCCTTTTATCTCACTGACAGGTATAAACATACTGATTTTAAAGTCTTTCACAGATTTTTAAATTATCTTTCTTTAATTGGACATGAATTCATCTCTTGATTGTTGATTTTACTGGCTATCTTTCATAGATTTTCCCTTCATCATGTATTTTGCAATTTTGGTTTTCAGGCTTATACTGAGTATAATTTTTCTCTCTGCATTATACCTCCATGCCTGGCATTTTTCCAAGTGTTTCCACCAAGTCTCTCTGGCCCTAATGTAGACCTAGGTCTTTTATTGGCTTCAGAGCTAATACTGGAGATGTCACAAATCTAGACACCAAGTTAATAGCTCAATGGTTCAGATTGGTTCAGAATCTGATCACAAGATTGTTGATGTCCTCCTATTTCCCCATGTCCTCTTCTCATTTCTGTAAGTGTACAGCCTCATTTAAGCTGTACCTTAGAGTAACAGACAGCAACAAACTTTTTTTTTTTTTTAAGCTGGCCTCTACAAAAAAGAATTCTACTCCAGGCCCTAGTTTTAGGCAGTGAATTTCACTCTTAGCTCTTTCTCATGTGGGGTCTTTTTAACTATATTAATAGATAATTAAATAGAATATAATTCGTGACCTAAATACTTAACAGGTATGGTCACCCTACCAAAAAAAGTAACTAAAAATTAAGCAGGATAAAAAAACTGTACAAACAGTATAGTTATGACAATATTTTAAAATGTGCATGACACCAAGCTTTAAATATACCCAATCTTAGAGGATAAGCCAAAATCGGGTAGAGAACTAAAATTTGAGAAACTGGGTAAGTCTTGGCTTGAATTTGGGAGAAATTTTCTGACTCGAAAAGATGTTAGAAAGATCGCCTAGCTTCAAATACACAGCAAATGGTAGACAGAGTAAAAATTAAATTTCAAAAACAGCATGCATTTCTCAGTGGGCAAGGAAAAGAAATAAAGGGAGTGACAGGGGTTGCAGCTTGGAGCCCAATGAGCTCTATGTTCCAAGGAAGATGGGGGTTTCTAAAGGATAAGAGGCACTAAACATACCCCTCATGAGGAGAGGCCCTGAGTCAGATTCACTTCTTAAAACAGGTTGGAATAGAGGTCATTTTTGTGAAAGGGGAGCTTAGAAAAAAGGTCAAAGAAATTGCAGAGTCCTGGTTAAAAAAACGGTGTGGTCTCATTTATTTGGGAAATGTGTTACATTGTTTCCATACTCACCAAAAAGCAAAATGCAAACCAATGATGTCAAAATTTTAAGCAGTTCATCTGTGCATACTATGCTCTAACACCGATGAAAGTTTTTTTTACTGAATTTTCATGTAAGAAAACACATCCTAAAATAATTTCTTCCTTCTTGCCAATTAAAAAGACAGTACACCAAGGGATAGTTTTCCTATTACCAAATTATCTCCAAATTACAACTTCCTGGTTTTTATTTCTAAATATGCCGTTACATACTATGCAGCATTTTTATTCTGATTCTCTTTAACTTTTATTTTCTCAAGTTCTTTACCCATTCCTTTAAAATTCGGGGGCTTCCCTGGTGGCGCAGTGGTTGAGAGTCCGCCTGCCGATGCAGGGGACACGGGTTCGTGCCCTGGTCCAGGAAGATCCCACATGCCGTGGAGCGGCTGGGCGCGTGAGCCACGGCCACTGAGCCTGCGCGTCCTGAGCCTGTGCTCTGCAACGGGAGAGACCACGACAGTGGGAGGCCCGCATACCGCAAAAAAATAAAATTTGGAAAAAAAATTCAAATTTAATGGCCTTCTGGAGTGCTTATTTTACCCTTCCTTGCCAACATATAATAAACTAAATTATCATCCTAAAAATTTGATTTTGTATTTAATTCAAACACTGTTGCTATTTTGAGAGTATTTTGGAAATAAATTATTGTACTGAGCACTTAGTGCTTTATATCAATCGAATTTCGTGACCAACATATATCCACAAAATCACAAATAAATTCTCTAGAGGTGTTTTTCTAACACGTATAGATCTCCATAACTTTAACTTTGGGGAAGCTTTAAAAACTGGTTTCTAGGGCTTCCCTGGTGGCGCAGTGGTTGAGACTATGCCTGCTAATGCAGGGGACACGGGTTCGAGACCTGGTCTGGGAAGATCCCACATGCTGCGGAGCAACTAGGCCCATGAGCCACAACTACTGAGCCTGCGCGTCTGGAGCCTGTGCTCCGCAACAAGAGAGGGTGCGATAGTGAGAGGCCCACGCACTGCAATGAAGAGCGGCCCCTGCTTGCCACAATTAGAGAAAGCCCTCACACAGAAACGAAGACCCAACGCAGCCAAAAATAAATAAATAAATTTTTTTAAAAAAAACTGGTTTCTATAAACTATCTCCTGTCTTCAGAAGTCTGTCATTCTACCAGTATTCTCAAACTTTTTGGTCTCAGGACTCCTAAACTCTTAAATATTACTGAGGTCCCCAAAAAGCTTTTGTTAATGTAGGGTATTTTTTTTTTTTTTTGCGGTATGCGGGCCTCTCACTGTTGTGGCCTCCCCCGTCGCAGAGCACAGGCTCCGGACGCGCAGGCTCCGGACGCGCAGGCTCAGCGGCCATGGCTCACGGGCCCAGCCGCTCCGCGGCATATGGGATCCTCCCAGACCGGGGCACGAACCCGTATCCCCTGCATCGGCAGGCGGACTCTCAACCACTTGCGCCACCAGGGAGGCCCTTTGTAGGGTATTTTGATATTTACTGT
Source organism: Mesoplodon densirostris (assembly GCF_025265405.1). NCBI lineage: Eukaryota > Metazoa > Chordata > Mammalia > Artiodactyla > Ziphiidae > Mesoplodon > Mesoplodon densirostris. The sequence continues at coordinate 92,172,309 of NC_082668.1, forward strand.
ATTAGGAATTAGAAGAGAAATTTTTAATGTTTTAATTCATTTGAAAACAATAAATCCATTAAATGTTAACACAAATTAAGATTTTATGAAAAACAACTATTTTCCAAACACATACATAAAAGTTTAATGAGGAGAGAGATCATGTTTCACATTTTTTCAAATCTCTTTAACATCTAGGTTAAAAGAAGACAACTGGAGTTTCATATTTGCTTTTGCAGTGTGTTGCAATACATGGTTTCGGCTGAAGCATATGAAGAATATCTAGTTTCACAAAGATATGTGGCTGGAAAAAGAAGTAATCTGGTAGTCTTTTTTTTTTTTTTTCCTTTTTTTTTTTTTTTTTGCAGTACGCGGGCCTCTCACTGTTGTGGCCTCTCCCGTTGCGGAGCACAGGCTCCGGATGCGCAGGCCCAGCGGCCATGGCTCACGGGCCCAGCCGCTCCACGGCATGTGGGATCTTCCTGGACCAGGGCACGAACCAGCGTCCCCTGCATCGGCAGGTGGACTCTCAACCACTGCGCCACCAGGGAAGCCCCGATAGTCTTTCAGCCAATTGTGGTTATTCTTCTTGGATACTATACCAAATCTGACAAGTGCTAAATTTCTTAAAGGTCAGTTGTAATGTAGAATCTGAAACTATATTGGTAAACTTTCCACATGCTTATTGTTGGTCTATCTTGAACTCTGAACGGATGGATCTTTTACCCATGCAGGATTTTGTAACATGAGTTGGTCATCTGAAAACTAGTGGTTCACTGAGTTATCATAAAGATCTTCCAAATGATGGCATATTTCATTATAATACAGTATCCCAAAAAATCCTATTTATTAATATTAATATCACTGTCCATTTCATCATAAAAGTGTGTAATTATTAACAAGTTACCAAGTTCACAGTAGTAGATTCAAGTTTTCCAAAATTCTAATTTTCACTGGAAAGCCCAAATTTTATCATTGGTAGCAAACAGTCAAGTTTTTTTCCTTTAAGGGACAGGCTCACTTAATTCATTATATTTTTTTAGAAAATATCTGTCACTTAAGTACATGAGTCTCACAATAACCATAGTTTGTCAGTCTTTCAAGTAAAACGTGTTTCCAAAAAATAGCACCTAGTTCAGCTTGCAACTCATACAATTGCTCAATTGAAAACAATATATATTTTTTCAAAGATAATCATCTTATTTTGGTATGTAGCAGAAGTGCTTTATTAAAGTATACTTCCCATTTTGTCACAAAGAATATTACAAAGACATGCAGCGGGAATTACAAATCAGAAACACGAGATACCACTTCACACCCATTCTTAGTATATCTAAAATCAAAAAGGAGGAAAATGATAAATGTTGGTGGGGATGTAGAAAAACCAGAACCCTTTTGCTGGTGAGAATGTAAAATGGTACAGTCACTTTGGAAAAACAGTTTGGCAGTTCCTCAAAATGTTAAACATACAACCCAGCAATTCCACTGCTAAGTATATACCCAAAAGAAACAAAAACATGTCCACACCAAAAAACTGTACACAAACGTTCATAGCAGCATTATTCTTAATAGCTAAAAAATGGAAATGCCGTCCATCAATGGATAAATGAATAAAATGTGGTATATCCATACAATGGAATATTATTCAACCACAAAAAAAGAACAAAGTACGGTTAAAGGCTACAAGACAGATGAACCCTAAAAATATTATGGTAAATGAAAAGTCAGACACAGAGAGCCACATACTGTTTGATTCCACTGATAAGATATAATAGGCAAATCTAAAGAGACAGAAAGTAGATTAGTGGTTGCTGGGGGCTCAGGGGACAGGGAAGGGAATGTGGAGTGACTGCTGATGGGTATGGGGTTTGGGGGAGGTGCTGAAAATGCTCTAAAATTAGAGAGTAGTGACGGGTGCACCAGTCTGTGCCTATATTAAAAACCACTAAATTGTATACTTTAAAGGGCGAGTTTTATAGTATGTGAATTATATTTCAATAAAGCTATTACTTTAAAAAAAACATGCAGCATTCAAGGGTCAAGGTTTAGTAAAAATACCTCTTTTGACTTGTTCATCAAGGCCATTGCTCAGTGAAGCTAGCTAGCATTTTTCTTTAACTGCAAGTGGATGGTCATAAAGAATACAACTACTAGTACAGTTTAGCATCACAGCTTTGATTTGTGCTAAGACAGCAGTTTTAGCCACCATCAGTGAAAATGTCTATATGAGAAAAAAGGCAGATAAATTATACTATTATTATGAAAAGTAGTTTGATATCAAGGACCTCTGACAGGGTCTCAGAGATCCTCAGAGATCCACGGACCACACTTTGAGAATGCTGCTCTAAACCATAGCTTCAGAAGGCTCAAATGCAATTAAAGGCTTTCTAAGTACAGACAATTCCTATTTTCTAAGTATATATCACAAATTTCTCAAAAGAAAAAAGATAATACCATTACTTCAAAAAATTAAACCCAAGTGTCCCAATTTAAGAGTTTAGAATCACTGACTCAGTGGAAGGTTATAACAGCACAATCTTCATAAAAACCCAAATAATGAAATAAAAGAGTAAAAGTAAGAATTTAGTGTACAACAAAGCATTCAATAAAACACCATCTAAATAAATAACATCACTAAGGTAATGATGATACTATCTTTTAAAAGAGATTTATATTTTTTTATTTCTAAATAATTATGTATTACTTAATTCTTACACAACAAAGAGTAGACTTCCGAAATTTCTACCCATACTATCAATAATAACATATCTAACACAGCTAGGTTTAAGGCCTACTTCACACTTGTAAGAATAAACTATCACAGAACCGAAGAATTTTAGGTCTAGAAGGTAGCCTAGATATAGTTACCTAGGCCAACAGCTGCATTTTACATGCTGAGAAAACTGAGTTTGCAAAAGAAAAAGTAACTTAGCCAAAACCACACAGGCTAGCTAATGAGTGAGACAGCCTAACAGTACCTACTCCCAGTACCATGTTTTCACTATACCAACCTGATTGCCCAACCAAATAAAATGCATAAAACATTTAATTTACATCACACCAAGGACAGCCAAGACATCCTACATGACAAATAAAAATTTTTTGATGCCTGAGAGTACCAATCAGATGTGAAAAAATGTACAAAACTAAGTGACGAAAAACAACAAATGTAATTGGCATAACAGAGAAATGAATCCTTGACTTCAAAAACTACAATCTTTCAATGAAGAACAATTTGGAACACATTTTGGTGTTGACTTTTCACACAGACACAGGGAAATTATCATCACCTTAAAAGACAGCCAGATATTGATAAACACCTCACTGAACTTATCTATAGCATGACATGACTTCGAAAACTCACCTGCAGGACTGTCAGCATTCTCTCCGGGGTGTAGTTGTATACCAGTAGAGTCTATAGAGTTTACTGTAACTGTCTGTAGATTTGGCAACTGACCAGTGCTTAGACTAACTGGAGTTGAAGTCAAGGCTCCACCTGCTGCAACTTGACCAAGCGTGAGTGTCTGAACAGGCGTTAAAGTTATTTGTTGGGCAGCAGTATTCTGTATTTGCAAATTCTGCAAGTTCTGAACCCCTTGTACTTGAAATGTTTGCCAAGTTATCTGTCCAGAAGGGGTCACTGTCTGTGCCTGAATTAAAAAGGTTCCAGGATTCAGCTGCAACTGAAGATTTTGCAAAGCCTGTTGTGATATATTCTGACCACTGGCTTGCACACCATGGATTGTCTGTGGTGTAATACCTTGCACAATTTGGGCTTGACTGGTTGGCTGCTGAGACTCTTGAAGTTGTAGATGTTGTACAACAGGCTGTGCTGTAGAAACCTGAATATTCTGAGCCTGTGTCTCTTCAGAAACAGGCGACTGGATATAATTTCCCTGAAGATCTGAAGAATGGACTTGCCCACTAGTAGTAGTCAAGCTATTTGTATTTTGTTGTAATATACCTGTACTATCTATAGTAACAGGCAACTGTGATGAAGAGGATGTTGGCACAAATAAATCTGTATCAGTATTAGTTTCATTAATATCAGGAGAAACCCGCTCACCAGTCCTTTCTGAATTGTCTGAACTATCCATAGCTTGACCTGTGTTTATCAAATGTCCATCAGCATTAATGCCTGCGGTCATTGTCTGAGAACTGCCCGAGAGTCCCAAAGAATCTAGATCGACACTATTGATTGGTACAAAGGTAATATTTCCTGGAAGACCAAGAGGCACATTAGCAACTACTTGGGTTTGGCCAGGAAAGGATGAACCACCAATTGCAACTCCCTGAACCTGGACTTGACCAGTCTGTGGTATGAGATTCTGGATATTAGCAGGAGGTGTTCCAGAGGCAAGCAAGGTTTGATTAGAGCCAGGAATGATCTGAATTTGACCACTTTCTTGACTTATACCCCCATTATCTGAAGAGCCTGTGAAACCAATCTGAACCTGCTGACCATCTGATGACTGAATCTGTGGTATTACTTGATACTGAACATTGGACACTGTACCATTTGATGAATCTGATCCTGGTGCAACTGAAAATATTTGCTGATTCTGCAAATTCTGAAGGGGAAGCACATACTGCCCACTGGAAGTAGCAGCACTTGGAATCTGTACTAGATTACCAGCTTCATCTTTTATAGTTGTAGGTGTGGCTGACAAAACCTCCCATCGGTTTGGTGCTCCTCCTAACTGTGCAGAAGCCAAATCACCTGTCTGGATAAAGAAAACAAAAAATGTTATGTGATATGTATTTGTGGTACATTTAATCCAATCCTCAAAAAACTCTAAAAACTGATATAAACCCTACCACCTGAAAATAAAAGTTCTCTTAGTAACACAACACAGCTCAAATACAGACGTACTATATAAACTACAATAAACATCACTTCCAATTTTGTTATATTGCAAAGATAACCCATGCTATAAGCCCATGAGATATACAAGCTCATCTTCAAGTGGTTCACAATCTATCCAAGCAGACATACACATACAAGCTACTACTATGTGAATAGTGGTGTACACTAGGCATATTATCAGAACACTTTGGGGGAACATAGAAAAATGAAAAAAAAAAGATTTCACATAGGAGATTTTTAAGTAATTGTGGATAAAATTTAAGATTTCACTGTGGGTGGTTAGGAAGCAGAAATACAGGCATTAACAAGGTATAGAAATAAAGTCACAGACTTTTAAGAGACTCTAAAAAAATAATGTGTAGTTTGGAGTTCAAGAGAGGATCCAGAAAATTCATATTCATAGAAAAGAGTAATGGGGAACAGGACTAGACATTTTTATCAGGGCCTGTAGTAAATGGTTTCACAGGTTCTACTAAGGAGTTTGGACTTTATCCTACAGATAGTGAATGAAAGCTATAAAAGGTTTTGAGGCAAGTGAGTGGCACAATCAGATCTGTGCTTTATAAAGATAAACTAAGACCTAGTGAAGGAGACTGAAAGGCTGAAGACAATAAAGGCAGAGAAACCGTAGGACCCAGTACAAATGTCCAGGCCTGAACTAAAATAGTGATCTATCTTTTAAACACAAACATTTAAACTTATCAAACTTAAATTGTTAAAATGAAGCACCAGACTTTAAAAGTAACCTACATTCTTCAAATTCTACCTGGTATAAAAATTACAAGCGGGCTTCCCTGGTGGCGCAGTGGTTGAGAGTCCGCCCGTCGATGCAGGGGACACGGGTTCGTGCCCCGGTCCGGGAGGATCCCACATGCCGCGGAGCGGCTGGGCCTGTGAGCCATGGCCGCTGAGCCTGCGCGGCCGGAGCCTGTGCTCCGCAACGGGAGAGGCCACAACAGTGAGAGGCCCGTGTTCCGCAAGAAAAAAAAAAAAAAAAATTACAAGCTTAAGTCATCTTTCCCTATATTAGAGTAACAATTCATGTTTCACCTCAGTCTCTTGGCATTTTAAATAAACTAAAGATATTTAAATCTATCCTTTATACTGAAATCTACACTATAGTGCTTCAAATCCAATTCTTATCTTCTTAAGGTTATTGTTCACCTTTGGAGAATCAACCTTGAATTTGTTCTCACCAGCATTAAATAGACAATTTTTCAACTTATATCAAAGAATATAGTATCTTACATACAAATTAACTTTACAATGCAGTCATTCGTAGATATCCCCAGGGGATTGGTTCCAGGACCCTGCCGATACCAAAATCCCCCACGCTCAATTCCCTTACATAAAATGTATACTACAGGCAGACCTCCAAGGATGCAGAACCCACAGATATAGAGAGATAACTGTACTGGCATTTTGTCTCTTCTTCATCCTTAAAATAAAAAGTCAAATCTATGGCATCTGAGTATTTTTTTTAACAAAATCTTAATAAGAGCAGATATCCAACCATAAGTGAACAGCTTTCTAGTTCAAGAAATTCCTTGAAAATAAATACAACTACTCAAATGACAAGTCTGAATAAACACTACCCAAGAACCCCCTTCTCCAGAAGCTAAATAAAAATAAACTACAGTACCACTTTTCCCAACAATGCAGGCCATTAATTGAAGGGAAATCCCCAAACCTAGGACAAAATGATGTACTTGAACTTTTTTGAGTAAACCTAAGGTTAAAAGCATATATAAAAACTATTTATGAACACTGAAACAAGAATACTAGACTTTCATAATATAAGCTAAGACTATAAATGCTTAGAAGAAGGGAGTACGTTGCACTAGAAAGGAAAAGATTCATAACTGGGTTCTAGCCTAGCTAGAACCGTGGAGTTATGTGTGATTTAGAGCAGGACCTTACGGGAAAAATATTACCTTGCAGGGTCATAAGATCCTAAAGAAAGTGTTAAGCTTCATAAACTGTAAAGCACTATAAAATCCTAAAGTATCCTTATGATAACTAAGATTATGAAGACAGATTTGAAAAACATCCAACTGCACCTAGCACAATGATCAATAAATACTTATTGAATGAATAAAAGTATTTTACTTTAAAATTATTGCAAAGGAAATGATAGGAAAAATGAATAAAACCGACCTTGAGATATTACAGTCTTCAATGAAAAACTCTACACCAATTTTAAACCAATTCCACAGTGAATAACTCCCCAATATTTCAAAACTACAAAGCCTACTAAAACCATTCATTTGTAAGAAATTTCATCAGCAGCATACCAAAAAAATAGGTAAATTAGAATCTGAGACCAAAAAAAGTTGTAAGAATGTGCGATGGGGCTTCCCCGGTGGCGCAGTGGTTAAGAAGCCGCCTGCCAATGCAGGGGACACAGGTTCAAGCCCTGGTCCAGGAAGATCCCACATGACATGGAGCAACTAAGCTCGTGCGCCACAACTACTGAGCCTGCGCTCTAGAGCCCATAAGCCACAACTACTGAAGCCCGCGTGCCTAGAGCCCTTGCTCCAAAACAAGAGAAGTCACCGCAATGAGAAGCCCACGCACCACAACGAACAGTAGCCCCTGCTCACCGCAACGAGAGAAAGCCCACACACAGCAACGAACACCCAACACAGCCATAAATTAATTAATTTTTTTAAAATGTGTGATGTTAGGCTACTGGAAACACTACAAAGGGAGGGAGACATAAAAACACATAACCCAGGCAAGAATTAGTATTTGGTTTGGATTCAAGATAACCCTCTTCATTAAGCCTAGACATTGAAAGAAAAATCCACCAGTGTTTCTCTCAATAATTCTAATATTCTTATTGACAAACAAAACACCAATTAACATGGACACTGGCATTACTGTAAAAGGTTGTAATTGAAGGTAATCTGAGTTTCCCTCTGTATACAAACACATAATCACATGGTAAAAAAGACCACATCCAAGAGTAGCCCTGGGACACTGCTATGGCAAATTCATTACAAGGGCATTCTCCACTACAACCAGGCATAAAATGGGGACACACACACACACACAACACCCAAGGATATCTTCTCCATAACACCTGTGTAAAGGAAAAAAATAAACTTCATACCAACTTATTACATCACATTTAGAAAGGACTATTAACCTCTCAGTTAATGGCTTTATGAAAGCCAGAAATGGGCAAGGAAAGAATATAACTGGAAACAAGTGTGAAGCTAAGGTGAAAACAAACTTAAGAACCACTCTTAGGCAAGTACTAAAGTTTCTTAAAATCTTCAAAGGAACAGTAAAGAACACAGACTGCAGATACAAAAACAATTACCTAATGAATTCCTTACAATGACAGAGTAAGTTTTATTTGAAATAACAGCCAAAATAACCTTTTTTTGAAATAAGCTATTATTCACTTTGTAGTTCACCAACATTTACGTAATAAATGAACACTGAATTTACAAGTTAAACTGAAATTCAGGCAATGCCTTTCATAATATTTACTTGTTCAATTTATTACCCTGAATTACAAATGAAATAAACAAATTAGTAATTCACAGGTTCACACAAATGTATATTGGACAAGTTAATGTCTCATAAAGGTCTACTTTTTCTATACCTTGATCTATTACTAAAACTACACAACTCTTAATAATAAGTATAAAAGAGTCTTGCCATCAAACCAATTTTGAGAGTCCACGCTGTGGGACATTACAGGTGAGACTGCTTTGTGATTAGACCTATTCAGCTCTGTACTGAGGGTAACCAAACACTCTTGGCCAGGATCCAGGATGAACACATATCATACTCCAACAAATTCTAAATTGAAAATATGTAAAGCAAATCTGCAGTACAGCTATTGGCTTTTCAATGCCCTTTTAATCTTAAAATGCCAAACTAGGGCTTCCCTGGTGGTGCAGTGGTTGGGAATCCGCCTGCCAATGCAGGGGACATGAGTTCGAGCCCTGGTCCGGGAAGATCCCACATGCCACGGAGCTAAGCCTGTGCGCCACAACTACTAAGCCTGCACTCTGGAGCCCGCGAGCCACAACTACTGAACCCACGCACCACAACTACTGAAGCCCGCGCGCCTAGAGCCCATGCTCCGCAACAAGAGAAGCCACCGCAATGAGAAGGCCTCGCACCACAACGAAGACTGGCCCCCGCTCACTGCAACTAGAGAAAGCCTGCGCACAGCAACAAAGACCCAACGCAGCCAATAATAAATTTTTTTAAAAAAGCCAAACTAAACTAGTATAAAGTTGCATTTTATGTGTATATTTCCCTTTCGTTTTAAACACAACAATACTATATGCAATGTGGTATCCTGAACTGGATCCTGGAACAGAAAATGGGCATTAGTGAAAAAATGGTGATATCAGAATAAAGTCTATAGTTTAGCTAATAACACTGTATCATTGTTGATCTCCTAGTTTTGACAAATGTACCATGGTTATATTAACATTAGAGGAAGCTGGGTGAAAGGTAAAAGGTACCTCTCAGTTCTATCTTTGCAACTTTTGTGTAAATATGAAATAAACCCAAAATAAAATTTTTAAAAAGCACAACTCCAAAAAATCTCTCCCTAAACCTCTCATAATTCCCAGCAATTTGAATAAAGTAACATTATCCAAGCACATTTTTAAGTGGGGAAAACTACTATGAAATCACTTAAATTCTTTCATTTCCTGAGATGTCCATGTCTAAAATTCATCTTTGAACTGGAAAAATAATTTTCCCATTCGCTAAGGCAAACATACTCAAGCAGTCTTACTAATTTTTACTCAGTGAAAAATGTTATGCACAGGTACCAAACATACAAAGAAAAAAATGCTCAGACTGATTCTGATTCATGTTCATCTGGTGGGGAATGTGATGTCAGTAGAGATTTGGCAGTTCAGAGGAGCTGAAGAGGCATGGAAACAACTTCCCTACAAGTATATGGCCACAGTAGGGTAAGGTTGGAGACAGTATTCTATTCTTTGGGTGAGACTCACGTACATATACATATTCTTTACCTGTAACTTCCTCCTTCGCTTCTCTCCTCCCCCAATCACTGAACTGATATCTAAAAACTTGGTAAGTTGCAGTTACAAAAAGTTTTCTGTTCTATTTGAAAGATTAAAAAAGATAAGTAGAAGCAATCTGCTTTGCAATTTTACAATGGTTTTTAAGATAAACATTTTTTTGTGTGTGTGGCACTATGGGCCTAACGGGATATAGTTCTTAAAAGAGGTTTACCAGTCCATAAATTTGTTTAAAAAGTAACAATGCCTCCCACATACATGATTTTAAGCCTTTACATTTTAATCTGCTTACAAAAGGACAAAACCTAAAGTCATACTTTTAAGTCATTAAATCTACTTACATCCCTCTACAGTATAATTTCAAACACGAAAATTACAAATACAATATTTAATATAGCTTAACATTAGCTTCACTTTTAATGCCTTGGAATACTAAGAATTTCCTGAAGACTATACCATATATCAAACTTTTTTGTCCACAGTGACAATTCAAAATATCACGACACAAACCGATTCCCATAATCCACATTAAAAAAAAACACACACACAAAAATGATGGGAGAAGTTTCAATTATTTTAATAAGTGAACACATCTACATGTTAAACTAACGCAACAACAAAGATTCAAACGAATATAAAATTCACAATAGTCCTAGAAACAGTTTCTAGCTAATTGGTATGAAGCCCTCCTGTAACACTGGCCAGCTCCTCCCCCTGCCCCCGACAAACTAAAAACCCTATAAAGAGAATCCCACATCTTATCAGACTGGCAATCACAATAAAATGAAAATATAGCTTTGCCAACCAAATTCAACTAAGTATGATATGCATTAGCATTCATGTAAATATTGATATAATTCCATACACGTACTTTTGTTTCTAACACTAGTATACCTATTCAATTTCAAGAGCCAAAGTACTAAGTAACTTCGCCGATTTCAACGGTCACTTAAACTCCATTTATGAAAAATTACTGTAAATGTAAGTAATCTGCAAAAACGAAAATTCGACAATTTAGAATGGCCATCAAAAAAGCACTCAAAAAGTATTCAAGTGTTCATTCTTGTAAACAAAAAAGTAATTCAAAGAGTAAACCTTCGTTCCTTTTTTTAAAACAACGATTTAACACTTAAATCAGTAAGATCTAGTAACTTCCAGCAGGAAAATCCCCGAGTTCAAAAACTACTAGAAACTGAAGACACTGCCTCCGTAGCTGATACTACCTATGGCCGATAGGCTGTGCCTGAAATTTCTGCGGCGCTCGGCGGAGGAGTTCTCAGCACTGCTATGAATTTGCTCTAACATCCATTTTGGAGTCCTCCACCCCCACCCTCTCAGACTTCATTTTGTAGTGAATTTGGATGGAGGTGCCGCAGTGACAATGTAGAGAAAGCCTAGTCTGGCTTCTAATCCGAACAAGCATGCGAAAGAGCAGGAAAGGGCGCCCCGGCCGCGCGACCGTCCCTCTCCGGGAAGGCGAGGGCGCCGGGGAGGCCTTTCGGGCGGGATGGCGGGCGCGCCGCGGGCCCGGGATGGCGGGCGCAGGGCCTCGGCGGGGGCGGGCCGCGCGCGAGACTTACCGCTCCGGCGGCGGCGGGGGCCCCGGCTGCGGCGGCCGCCTCCTCCTCGTCGTCGCCAGGCGATGGTGGCCCTATCTTGCTGCAGGTAGCGGCCAGCAGAGCAAGCGGTGACGGCTGAGTGTCCTACCCCCGATGGGCGGGTTCAGAGAAGGAGACAGGGGGAGGGGGTGGCGGTTAGGGCCGGGCCGCGCTCGCACAGGAAGTGCGACTCGGGCCTCGCAGGCTGCACCCGGGCGAGCGCCAGCCCGCGCTCTCCTCCTCCTCCTCGCCTCCGGCTCGCGCCCTCCGGCTCGCACGCACACGGGCTCCACCGTCCGCGGGAAGGCGGGCGGCGGGCCGCGCGCCGGGCCTCCACCTTCCGTCCGGAACCCACCCCCGGGAGGGCGCAAGCTCACACACACTCACACTCTCTCTCTCTCACTCACTCACACACACACACACACACACACACACTCACACACACACACACACACACAAAAAGACGGCGGGCGGGGGAGCGCGGGCGGGGTCGGAGCGTTGGCGCCTCGGGCGGGCAGCTCCCGGGGCGGGGGGAGGGGAGGAGAGAAGCGCGGAGGGAGGGGAGAGGCGAGGGGAGGAGAAAGCGGCGCGAGGGGGGAGCCGGGCCGGGGCTAAGCCGCTCCTCACCTGGGCCGCCGCCGCCGCCACCGCGCCGTTTCCGTGCTGCTGCTGCTGCAGATACTCGCCGTGGCCGCCGCCGCCGCCGCCGCTGTCCACGTCCAAGGCAGCCATTTCCTCTTGTTTCACGGGCTTTTCGGGAGCTGCAGGCACAGCGCGGGGGGGTGGGGGTGGGGAGGAAGGCGGGTGGAGGAGAGGGAGGGGGCCCGCGGGCCGAGGCGAAATTACTCCGAAAGCCCGGACCGAGTCCCCTTCCCCTCCCCCACCCGCCCCCCGGCGGCGGCGGCGGCTGCTCCCTCCTCCCCTCCTGCTGCTGCCCCCGCCCGCCGCTGCCTGTAACCCTCCTCCTCCTCTTTCCCTCCTCCTCCTCCTCCCCGCGCTGCCCCTGCCCCCTCTCCTCTCCTCTCCTCCCCTTTCCCTTCGCGCCGCTCGCTCTCACTCGCGCTCGCTCCTCTCGCACCGTCAGTCACTCACACGCTCGCCCGCTGCCCGCGCCCGCACACAGGGGGATGCGCTCCCGGCGGCCCGGGCCGCCAGCCCCAGGCCCGGCGGGGACACTGCGTTGCTGGGGCTTGAGGGGTGGACGGTAGCTGGCGGGGAGGGGAGGGAGCCGGAGGGCATTGCGGCTTTCTGCCTCTCACAGACACTCGGTCGCACACAGGGGGCCGGGAGCCGGCGGCGGTGGCCCCCGGCTGGCTGTGGTCGGCGGTAGCGGCGGCGGCGGCAGCAGCAAGGGTTGCTCTCTCTCGGCTTTACGTACCGGTCATAGTGTGTTTAGGGCACCTCAGGCGGGGCTCCCCGCCGCCTTACACATGGTGAGGAGCGAAGGCGGCGGCGGCGGGAGAGGATGCGGGAAGCGGCGGCGGACACGGCCGGAGCGGTCCGGGGATTTTTTTTCCTATTTTGATTGACTGTGCGGGAAACACAAAAGGTGGAGCCTCCAGCCGAAAAGGGGGGAAGAGGGTGACAGCCCGCCCGGAAGTTCCGCCCCTCTTCTCCGCGCTCATTCGCCACCACGCTCTTCGTAGGCAGTGCTCATTGGCCCGGATGCCCGTCCGTCACTCGGCCAGGCGGCGCGCTTCCTGTTTGCCCCCCGGGAGGAAGGGGAGAGACAATGAGCGGTCGTGGCGGCGAAGGTTCCCGAGAGCGGCTACGGCTCGCCTGTTACCCCGCTGTGGCCGCCTAGTTCGCCGGCTGCCGCTGCCAGGCCGAGGCGAAGGCCTCTTCCACCTTGCAGGCGCTCGGAGCAGGCCCCAGCAAGCTGTAGGGGGGCTGAGCTGGGGAGGAAATCCGTCCCCGGAGGATCCGGCTCCACTCGACGCTTCCTCCATCCCGGCGGCAGCCGGATCTCCCCAGGGCGCTCTCGGAGCCTCTGCTTCCCTGCGCTGCCAGGAGGCCGCCGCCGCTCAGCCCCGGGGCTGCTGCTGCGACCGCTGCTGCTACTGAGCAAACCGGGCCCGCCCCGCGAGCCCGGGAGGAGGGAGCTGGTATTGGGGGAGACACCCCCTCCGAGGCTGGAGGAGGATTTTCTCTCACACACGTTCAGCTCTTAGATTCAGTCTGAGCCATCTCGTTCCCATCCCCCTTAGCCCCTGGCTTCCCAACCAGTCTCCCGCTTTTACGTACCCTGGAAGCAGGCATTTTAAACAGAAAAGAAATCTCAATTCACCTCACAGATAGGAGAGCTTTCATTCTGGCCAGTGGCACCAAAGCAGACATATATTTCATTTAATACGTAGTGCGTATATTCAAAGGGACACAATCCTTTAAAAAAATTTTTTTTCGGCCACATAATCATTTTGTTGCACAAACAAATTATTCCTTGCTTCTTAATCGTCTTGGTAACAAGTGAAATAATCTGAAAAAGCCCATCAATAATTGCCAGCATTTTAAAAACAGTGAATCTCAGCGAAGTATTTTTCTTTTCTTGGAACATTTTAGTTACACTTTTATTAAAAATCCCGTTTCGCTTACTGGATTAGGGTAACACTCCTTTGCTCTTTGGCATCCTTGACATCTTGATGTCATCCTGGGTGGGAGAAATACTCAAGTTTTGTGTGTGTGTGTGTTGCCAGCTAAGGTGCCAACTAAGAGACATCTCTGCCTATTACCTTTAGATCTAATTGCCAAGAGAGAGGTTAAGCTCAAGAGGTAGAAATGCTGTCCACCACACGCTTTTTGTTAGAAATCTGACTCCAAGAATTAGTGTTCCAACTGTGATTATTATATTTGTTTCGTAAATAAAGTTCTGCTGGGGGCTGGAGTTGTAAAGCCCAAGCACTTGAACTAGATTTTGTGTGCCCTAACTGAAAAGAATTTAAGAATTCTTTTATGACAGCTTGCATCTCAGTTTTTATATTTTCATCTTCTCATAGGATCAGAAACATTGCATGGTTAATGGGCACTTAATTGTACAAAAGATGGAATTTCCAGGGAAATGACCTAAAAACCACAAACATGCAAAAACAAAACTTGAAATTCTAAATCTAAGAATGAAGTTGATGTCTTCTAACAGTGAGAACTTTCGTCTCATAAGTAGAAGAATCACTTTTTAAAGTAAATTGTATAAACCCTCCCTGTACCATTTTACACTTAAATTCTAAAGGAAAATTAAAGTGTTATAGAATAAGCTGATTTTTGAAGAAGAAAAAGGATGGGAGGCTTCAGGGGAGGACAAGTGAAAACAAGTGGAATGGGAGAGAGGGAGGGAAGTCACAGTATTGTCACTCTTTCTATTTACATGGATTTAGTGGATAGAGAATAGCTCTTTCCCTAGAAGAGATACTTCAGACATTTTCAGGTGTTTTTCTAGGAGTGGGGATGTGTTTTATGAGTGTAAGCATACTACCTCCATGCCCCTTTCACAAAGTCTTAGTCTAGCCACCAATAGAAAGCAAAGTACTTGGCCACAGAAATTCAGTTCATTTCCTCACTGATACCAATTGACAAATGGAAATGAAAAAATCATTTTCAAACATTTTTGGTCCATAGACCATTCTGACAAGATGCAAAAGCACTTCATCTAACTGAAGAAATAATAACCTACCAGAGCTAACTATTCTGCTTTTAATGCAATGCTTTTAAGAGACACATATAACAAAAGTATCACTACTACATAATCAGATTCAGAGGACCTGCTCAGACCACACTGAAAAGAGTTATTGTCATGGAATATCTTAAGAAGACTGGAAATGAAGGTAGTCTCTGGAAAGAACATCTTTTCTTAGCTATTCCAGTACTGTAGTCAAATCTTGAAATACAATTTGTGTTAATTAAAAGATATTTGTTTTTCGGTAGAAGACGGCCTCTCAATGGCACTTACTGCTACATTACATAGGAACTCAGAAATTGCAGTTGCTTATCAAGAAGGGAAGCGCTGTGCTGGATATTATTTATACTTTCTCCTTTCCAAAGATGATTTGAGGAAGCTCTATGCTGGTCACTGTTTACATCACAGCAGGAGATCTGAATGTCACTTTATTTTCCCTTTTTCTCAATTTCCTCACTTATTTTTTTTAAATCTTATTTGTGTTTTTGTAAGTTAAATGCTTTGGAAACCGTGATGAATGTCAAAGGGCCTCAAAGACTTCTATAGACCCACTGGCATGACATCTTCACGCATCTTCAATCCCCTTTTTCTCTACAAAGAGAAGGGGGGTGGGGGGGCTTCCCTGGTGGCGCAGTGGCTGAGAGTCCGCCTGCCGATGCAGGGGACACGGGTTCGTGCCCCGGTCCGGGAAGATCCCACATGCACATGCTGCAGGGTCCGGGAAGATCCCACATGCTGCAGAGCGGCTTGGCCCGTGAGCCATGGCCGCTGAACCTGCTCGTCCAGAGCCTGTGCTCCACGACGGGAGAGGCCACAACAGTGAGAGGCCCGCATACTGCAAAAAAAAAAAGAGAAGAGGGCACTAAATAATACTTGATTCATATCTGCAGGAGCCTAGCCATTCTGTATTAAAAACAGCGACAGCCCTGGTTAACTGCACCACAGCTAAAGGGCTCTGCCCTTTCCTTCACAGCCCCTACTGCCTTTCTTCCCTTCTGAACATCTATTAAGTGAACAATATTAAATTGCCAATATTCGCCCATTTTTTGTCTAAAAAGGTGGCAATTTTGTATAGTTCCACCTAAGTCAATGTCTATTTAACATAAAATTTGTTGCTATGATTGTGACCCTCCTTTTACCCACCTCTGAATCTCTTTAGCTTGTGTACACTGGATTTCAAGAATCTTCAAGTTTGTTCTACTTATGTAATCACTATCATATTTCAGAAACATTCTAGTTGACATTGACTAGGTGTACTTAACCCCCTTCATATTTCATATCTTCCCTACTTTCTCAAAAATATACCTCAAAAGCCGTGTCTCCTGTCTTATTTTTACTTAGTCTACCAAAAAGGAGAGCTTTTTGAGCTTTTGCTTTGTGCCAACTCCTTTGCATCTTTAATCCTCACAGCCCTAAAAGGTAAGTATCATAGGTTCATCATTGTATAGATAAGGAAACTGAGGCTAGCAAGGTTTTCAGACTTGCTCAGTGTCATTTTCAAATAAATGGCAGAGTCAGGCTTCAAACCCACGCGTCAGTCTCACCAATCAACATATCAAGTCTTAAATGATCAACTGAAAAGACTCACTTACCCATTATGTAAAAAATAAAGAAAAGAGAAAAGATAAAGGAAACACTATAAAGTAGATCAAACATACATATTTATAAGGAAGATCATTTTTAAAGCAAGTCTTCTTAGAATGTGAACTCCTTGTGTTAGGGTTCTTATATTTTGAATGCTCTAACCAATACTGAACACGTTGTGGATGTTTAATTAATACTAAGCAGAAAGACTGTCAAGACAATTATCTTGTGGGAAAATGAATGATGAATTAAAAAATTACAATTAACCAATACATACTGTATGATACAATTTCTTTGACCTTATAATAGTTCATCTCTTTCAGGATCAACTTTCCCAAGTAAGTTAGACCCTCATTTTCATTCAAGCTCCACACCAATGATATCACCATGGTACAAAAGGACTGATATTTTTACAATTCAATAAATCCCATTCTTTTCATTCAAGCTGTTGACATCCCTGGGTATTCTAAATTTTCTAAGTATCCATAACACTTCTGAAGTCATCTTCATGTCAGTCCAGGAAGCTTAGTCTACTGCCATATTTCTGAGTTGTTGCAATTTTCTAAGAAAAGGTGGATTATTCATTTCTACCTTGTTAATAATCTGTCTTAGAAGAATATAAAGTGCTAGAAAGTATCTTGTGAATTATCTTTCTTAGAATAATATAAAAATGCTAGAAATTCTCTTGGTTGTAAGTTAGCAAACTTATGAGGTAGCTTTACTTAAAAATATTAACACTTAAAAATATACTTAAGGGCTTCCCTGGTGGCGCAGTGGTTAAGAATCCGCCTGCCAATGCAAGAGACCCGGGTTTGATCCCTGGTCTGGGAAGATTCCACATGCCGCAGAGCAGCTAAGCCCGTGCGCCACAACTACTGAGCCTGTGCTTTAGAGCCCGTGAATCACAACTACTGAGCCCATGTGCGGCAACTACTGAAGCCCGCGTGCCTAGAGCCCGTGCTCTACGACAAGAGAAGCCACCGCAATAAGAAGCCCGCGCACCGCAATGAAGAGTAGCCCCTGCTCACCGCAACTAGAGAAAGCCCGTGCGCAGCAACGAAGACCCAACGCAGCCAAAAATAAATAAATAAATTTATTTTTTTAAGATTATTATAAAAAGTATATATATATACTTTAATAATACTTAAAAATAAATAACTGATGCCATTAAGTTGTGGTGTCCCTCAATGATGAACAATAACCTTCAACATGAAGTGTACTCATAATTTATTTCATGATTAAATCTCTATCTTATAATGGAATTTTTTGTTTGTTTGTTTGTTTTTGGCCGCACGGTGTGGTTTGTGGGATCTTAGTTCCCTGACCAGGGATCAAACCCCAGGGCACGGCTGAGTCCTAACCACTGGACTGCCAGGGAATTCCATTTTTCTATCCTTTAATCCTATAAGCCAGACAGATCTACCAACTATTCTCAAAAAGAGCCAACAATGCCCAAGGCCTAGTTAGAGGAGGTAAGAGAAAGAGGAAAAAATAAAGAATGAAGTGGCAGAGAGCAAGTTGGATAGAACTGTAGAAAATATTGAAAACAGTTTTTACCTGCCTTGAGGAATAGAATTTTTCCAATTACCCAAAAAATGGCTGAAATGCTGCACCATGTCATCACTCCATTTCAACTCTAGAGTCGAGTAAAAAAATAAAAGCAATTATACACACACATATGTTTATTATATATACAAATGTGTGTGTATATATATGTACACATTATATACAGTAAAATGCACAATGGTTAATAAATTATGGTATATTCATTAAATAACATTTAAAATAAATGAAAGATGATTCATCATGGATAAATCTCAAAAATAATAGTGAGTAAAAAAAAGTTACAGTAGGATAAACAGTATACCACCATTTATATAAAGTTTAAAAACATACCGACTTATATTCTATACTATATATGGATACATGTGGAGTAAAACTATAAATCTTGCATGGGAATGATAAATACTAAATTTTAAATGTTGATTACCCTTGGTATGGAGAGAAGGATGGGATCTGAATGGATTTCATATTTCAAGTTTTTCTTAAGCTAGGCTGAGTATACTATCATTATGATATAGTTCTCTATTACTACCCTGTTTGCCTGAAATATTTCATAACCATTATTTTAAACAAACAAACAAAAAGAATAAATTAATACATGAGTCTATGGCAGAGGTATTAAAATAAGCATGCCCAGGCAGCTGACTGACTGAAGGAGTGGAGGGGAGGGAGAGAATGATTCACATATGACTAAGTTTTCCAGCTTTAGTAACTGGAAAGATGAGCTGGGAATAAGGAATATAAAAAATGGAATGGGTATGGGACAGACAACCATGAGTTTGATTTTAGATGTGTTGAGTTGGAGGTGCTAGCAGGATATTCATGAGATATCCAAGTTTACAGACTATTGTAAACTTGAACTCATAGCTAAAAAGAGAAGCAAATGCTGGGCACGGATTTGGGTGCCCGTGAAATAACAGAAAATACATGTATTGCTCTCTGCCCCCACCCCACGCCCCCAGCCCTGTTCCTGGCACAGAGCTCCTATCACTCTTGTGATTTCCTAAGTGATAGGAGCACTAGGAGAATCTTTTGTTCAAATATTTGGCCTTTGACCCTGGATCTTGACACAGAGCTCCTAAATCCCTTGGAATTTCCTGGATGATAGGAGTATCTTTTGTTCTAATGAGCTGACTTCAAGTGGGCTCCTGGATGGGGGCCAATCACTATAAAGACCAAGCCACGATTAGAAACTTGGAACTTTCAGCCCCACCCCCTATCCTCTGGAGAGGGGCTGGAAAATGAGTCAATAATAGGTCGTGCCTATGTGATGACGCCTCCATAAAAATCCCTAAAGTATGGAGTTCAGAGAGCTTCCAGATTGCTAGATGCTAGGAAGGTGGCATACCAGGAGAGGGCATGGAAGCTCCTAACCCCTTCCCCAAACCTCAACATACGTATCTTGCATCTGGATGCTCATCTATATCCCTTACGGTAAATGTGTCTTACTGAGTTCTGTGGGACATTCAAGCAAATCATCAAACCCAAGGATGATGTTGTAGGGACCCCAACTTATCGCTGGTCGGTCAGAAGTACTGGAAACAATCTAAGACTTGCAACTGGTGTCTGAAGTGGGGACAGGCTTGTGGGGCTGAGCCTTTAACCTGTGAGATCTGACCCTAATTCCAGACAGTGTCAGAACTGAATTGTAGGACATCCAGCTGATGTTGGAGAACTGGTTAGTGTGGGATTAAAAACACACATCTGGGGACTTCCCTGGTGGTCCAGTGGCAAAGAATCTGCCTTCCAATGCAGGGGATGCAGGTTCGATCCCTGGTCAGGGAACCAAGATCCCACATGCCAAGGGGCAACTAAGCCTGCGCGCCACAACTACTGAGCTCAGGCGCCTCAGCTAGAGAGGCTGTGTGCCGCAAACTACAGAGCCCACATGCTCTGGAACCCACGCGCCACAACTACAGAGCCCACGCACCCTGGAGCCCGTGCACCACAACTAGAGAAGAGAAAAACCCGCAGGCCACAACTAGAGAGAAGCCCAAGTGCTGCAACGAGGAGCCCACGCACTGCGATGAAAGATCCCGCGTGCCTCAACGAAGATCCTGCGTGCTGCAACTAAGACCCGACACAGCCAATAAATAAATAAATAAATAAAATTTTTTTAAGAAAACACACATTTGGTGATTAGAAGTGAAGTGTTCTGAGGATTATGACTGTGACAGTAAAAAGAGAAACCAGGAGTTTTTCCCAGACAAAGCCCTTAACATCTTCATAGGCCTCTGTCCGTTCTCCAAACATGAACAAGTCTCCCATCTTTAAAATCCCTCCATGTGACTCTGCAGTTTTCTTTAATTATTGTCTTCTTTCTTTCCTTTCCTCGCCCAAGGTCTCAATAACTTGCTCTCTACCTACTGCTTTCCTAATGCAATGCTACATCAGTTTCTGTCCCTACCATGCTACCTGAAATTGCTCTTAAAGGTCTCCAATGACTTCCTTATTGCCAAATCCATGGATTGTCCCTACCCAGATTTTCATTCTTTTTCGGCATTTGACACTGTAAACATTTCGTCCTTAAACTTTCTCCTCCCTTGAAAGGTCATCGGCTTTCTGGTTTTCTCTCAAATGAGTATTTCTCTATATCTTTGCAATGCTGTCCAATAAAACTATGATGAGGGGAACATTTTGTTTGCACTGTCCATTACAGTAGCCACTAATCACACGTGGCTAGTGAGCATTTGAAATGTGGCTATTGTGACCCAGGAACTGAGTTTTTAATTGTATTTAATTTTAATTAATTTAAATTTAGATGGCCACATGTGGCTAGTGACTACCATACTGGACAGTGCAGGTTTAGGGTTTCTTTCCCTCCTTCCAGCTCCTAAATGATGAACATTACTCCAGACTCAGGTTTTGATTCCCTGAGCTTTTCTTTACAAGCTCATCCCCTGGAAGCTCAACCATTCCTGCAACTTTAGCCATCTCTAAATTCAATCCCAAATCTCTGTAGTTGTCTCCTGTCACCTGAGTTCCAGTTCCATAACCTCAAGCACTGTAAATTCCTCTGGAATGTCTCACTTTCACCTCAGACTCAGAATGTTCAAAGCTAAACCGATAACTTTCTACAGAACCAGCTCCCCTCTCCCTTGTGACATTCCTATCTCTGACAGCAAGGTTCTCGTTTTCTCAGATGCCCATACATGAGATTGCCTTTGACACATTTCTCTCTTTCTTCTCTCACCGGCAGCCAGTTATGAGGTGCTAACAAGTTTTCCTGCAGAATCTCTCTCAGCTACCCTCTGAAACCACAAAATTTATTGAACCCTATTCCATACGATACTGCTTGGTCTCTACTGCCAAGAAGCAGATAATCCATTTAAGAGACAAAAGATAAACATACACAAATCCAAATAAAACCAAAGAGAAATAACAAAGTCTAAAGTCCACTACATACATTGCTAAAGGAGTATCTTCCAAATTCAGAAATCATTGAGGGTTAGACAGCTCCTTCTGAAAGAGATCAAAGGGTGCTTTGCCCTGTCTGGACTTCTGTAGCTCTAGATGGTACTCCAGACTTTCCTGCGCCCTTCTTTTCTGCATCTGCCACCAAATTAACCTTCCATTGCCTCAAAAATGTTAGTGATTCTCATGATCTAACGCATACAAACCCCTCACTGCCCTGTGTGTGTAATCACTCCTACCCCTGAACCTTCACTCACTCTACACCAGGTTTGTCCTGCCCTCGCCCCTGTGCTCTTGCAAAGTCAAACAAGATTTTAAGCCTCAGTTCAAATCTGAACCTCTTCCATAAAGCTATTACTTCCAGCGATCAGTAATTCCCTTGTTTTTAATTTTCCAAGACACATTGAGTATGTACCCTTAATATTACGCTTAATTCATGACCGCTTTGTCACCACTGTTTCAATCCTACATGTTTTGTGCCCCAGCATGATGTCTCACCCTTTTTCTGTGACTTGTAAGCAGTGATTCTCAAGGAAGGAGAGGAGTATGATTTGAAAAGGAAACAACTCTTCATTTGTCCCACTGGGACTTTTTTTTTTTTTAAGCTATGACATAAACTTATTTGAATTTCAAATATTAAAAGAAAATGTTAGATTTTTATGCTTTATCAAAAGAGACATGTTTGATATAAGTTCAAGAAACAATTCTATTTGTTGAGCAAAGAGAAAATAATCAACAAACATCTATTAAATGATTCATTGATTTCAATACAACACGAATTTGGATTCTGTTAAGATGAAAGTCTCAGACATCTTATTTTCATGGAGAAACTGCTAGTGATATGACCTGCTGATTGTAAAGGGGCCACAAAACTAGCATTCACTAGCTGAACAAATCATCACAAACTTGTAAGGAAACCTTTAAATGTCTTTATTATATACCATTTGATATATATAAAATATGTGCAATATATATGTAAATTATAAAGCATAATAAATAATAAATTAGGTGACTCTACCACCTAATAAGATATTTCTGGTATTGACAGACTACCCAGAATACTAGTGTTCTCTCATCCCTGACAGCAAATGTCACCCTTTTCTTTTTTTGGGCCACACCACATGTCTTGTAGGATCTTAGTTCCCTGACCAGGGATTGAACCTGGGTCCTTGGCAGGCAGTGAAAGCTCAGAGTCCTAACCACTGGACCGCCAGGGAATTCCCAAAGCATGATTATTTGCTCTAATTATATATATTCCAGTGAGTTATTATTTTAGTCTACTACATTAAAAATACACTTAATGTTTTTACTTAGAATATTAATATTTAAATTCTATAGTCTATATTCCTTTCTTACTCACAGCATTTGAATTATTTTATTTCTAGCATTATTTACTCACCTAATGAGTTTTCATTCTTTTACTCTATTTTGAACATTGTGATTTCATATTACTGTGAGATAATCTTTCTACTTTATATTTCCTCCACCTTGAATTGAATAAGCCACTTATCTGCTTCTGTTCCTAGTCTACTCAAGTCTTTTCATTCCTTCTTTGTATTGACTGTCCCTCCCTCTCGTTTTGTATAACAAGCTTACTGCAGGTTCCTTCTTCTAAGTCATTGGCATATAAAATGAATAAAATTGGTCCTAATGTTGATCCCTAGAGCTTTGTAATCCATCCATTCCAAACTATTCCACACTTTGATATCAAAGTCAATGTTTAATCTACTTAAGTAGTTCATCCTTACACCTTACTGCTCTAACTTCTCTAACTTCCAGATTAGTTGTTTGTATAGTATTCTTTTCATGGTGCTTTATCCCAAGTAATTGGTTCATGGCTTCCCTCAGCTGATATCTGTTGTTAGACCCAGAGGTTATTTCACATAACTGAGGCAGATAAGATGTGAATTCATGCTGACTTTTTAAATTAAATCATAACTTTCTGATACTTTCAATCATTGATTTCCTACGGAATTGACCAATGTCTTGTCCTCCATGAAATTTAAACTTAATAATTCTGAATCTTGTACTCAGGAGAAAAGGAATATTTAGGAAATGAACAATAATTTAATGATGTTTTTAGTTATTATAACTGGTATAGACATAGTCCGTAAGTATTTCAAGTCACCTTTATCTTGATTGATGAATTCAAACATCTATTAAGAATCAAGAAGAGAATATTTGAATTACAATTGTAAAAAATCTAGTATAGTCCAAAATCCATAGAATTGTGCCTGAAAAGGATGTTTTACTGTATGTAAATTTTACCTTGATTTTTAAAATGGGAAGAAAAAAAGTAAATAGAATCTTCACTTTTAAAACTCTAGTAGAATACTTGAGTGAAAGACTCTATAAGAACAGTATAGGGACCTGTGCATAAAGGGGTTCAACCAATCATGGAAACTTTTTTGAGAGGAGATGAGAGCATATGAACAAAGGCTTAGAAATGAATATTTCAAAAGTAAGTAAAATCCATGGATAAAGCAATGGAATGAAAGAAGTACAAACTTTTTAAAGTTTATTTAATGTATACTAAAAGTGAATACATTAAAAAGCCGCCTGCAAACAAATATTTCTGAAAACACAAACAGCAAGGTAATAAAAAGATAAGTAGCGTATATTTCATATATAGAAAGGCCCTCTCCCAGGCAAACCAGGATGGTTAGTCACCCTACAATGTTAACATCTTATATTACCCTGGTACATTCGTCAAAACTAAGAAACCAGCATTGGTGAGTTACTACCAACTAAACTCCAGACTTATTTGGATTTCACCTGTTTTTCCACTAATGTTCTTCTGTTCCTGGATCTAACTCAGGATACCACATTGTGTTTAGTTGTCCTGTCTTCATGTCCTCTGACCTGTGACAGTTTCTCAGTCTTTCCTTGCTTCTCACAACCTGGACTCTTTTGAGGAGCAATTGTATTTTGTAGAATGCCACTCTCAGTTTGGGTTTGTCTGATGTTTTTCTCATGTTTAGACTGGTGTAATGGGCTTTGGGGCCCTAATTTATTTATTTATTTATTTATTTATTTTTGCGGTACGCAGGCCTCTCACTGTTGTGGCCTCTCCCCTTGCGGAGCGACGCGCAGGCTCAGCGGCCATGGCTCACGGGCCCAGCCGCTCCGCGGCATGTGGGATCTTCCTGGACCGGGGCACGAACCCGTGTCCCCTGCATCGGCAGGCGGACTCTCAACCACTGTGCCACCAGGTAAACCCCCTAATTTATTTTTAAACTCTGCAAATGTCAGTGCTTATTTTCATGGTTACGTTAGTCCTTGTGGACTTTAATTTCCTCAGAACATCATTTTAATTTTAAAAGGGGATTAAATCACTTGTCTAAGAGTCAGAGTGAATTTTTAATTCTAGAGAGAGTTCTCACATTACTATTCCACAAAGAGCGAAATCAAATTGCTTCAAATTCAAAAAATTCTTATTTAAAATTTGAAAATGATAGAGCTCATTGCCCAAGTTACCTTTGAAGCCATAAGGCTTCTTCCACTGGCACCATCCTCAGGGGATAAAAATATACCACCATTTGGCTAAATATATAATGCTATGAAGGTTTATTTTTCTATTTATGAAAAGAAAATATATTCTCTGTAGAAAATTTATAAAACAGAGATGATGAAAATGAAGAAAAATTAAATGCAATTCCACTCCCTAGAAAAACCACTGGTTATAACTGTTAACTTTCTTTTAGATCCTTTTAGTCATTTTCTCTATCCATCAGATTTTCTTCTGTAAAAATTGGATTATACTGTTATATGCTAACTGTTTAAAAATTATTTATTTATTTATTTTTCGCTGTGTTGGGTGGGTCTTCGTTGCTTCACGCAGGCTCTCTCTAGTTGCAGCGAGCGGGGGCTATACTCTTCATTGTGGTGCACGGACTTGTCATTGCAGTGACTTCTCTTGTTGCGTAGCACAGGCTCTAGGCGCATGTGCTTCAGTAGTTGTGGCATGTGGGCTCAGTAGTTGTGGTGCACAGGCTTAGTTGCTCTGCGGCATGTGGATCTTCCTGGACCAGGGCTCGAACCCGTGTCCCCTGCACTGGCAGGTGGATTCTTAACCACTGCACCATTAGGGAAGTCCTGTTATATGCTAATTTTAATTAACTTTTAAAATTTGACATATTATGAATATCCTTTATATAATTAAATACCTATGACATCATTTTTAATACCTGCGTATTTCATAGTATAGGTATATTATTTAACATCCTTGTAGCTAAATAGTTACACAGATCCATGATAATTCCTTAAAGTTAAATTCCTTTTCCTTTTTGGCTGCGCTGTGCAGCTTGTGGGATCTTAGTTCCCTGACCAGGGATCTAACTCATGGAAGCACGGAGTCCTAATCACTGGACTGACAGGGAGTTCCCTAAAGTTAAATTCCTTTAATTGGACTTGCTGTATCAAAGGGTATACACAATTTTAAGGTTTCTGATATGCACTGCCAAACTGCCCTCCAATTTATACACTCACTAGCTACTTATAAAAGTACCCATTTCTCACATACTCACCAACTCAGTTTCTATTTTTATTTTTAATCTTCGCCAATTTGATAATCAAAAACATGGCTTTTTGTTTCAGTTGAAATTCTTTGATTACTAGCAAGCGTGAGCACTTTTATATAGTTAGTACCATTTGTATTTCTTATACTGTGCATTATTATATTATTATACTCTTTATCGAGGTATTCGCCATTTTCTTCTTGATTTGAAAGTGCACTTTTTGGGGGGTGGGGGCCACACTATGCAGCATGCAGGATCTTAGCTCCCAGACCAGGGATCAAATCCGTGCCCCCTCCAGTGGAAGGGCAGAGTCCTAACCACTGGACCACCAGCGAAGTCCTGAAGGTGCACTTTCAAATGACATTAAACTTCTCTTATATATGTTTCAAACACACTTTTCCCAGTCTTTAACTTGGCTTTTAATTTTGAAACTCAGAGGTGTGAAATGTTCTCATTTGTTTTCTGCCTTTGATAGCTGTTTTTGGTTTTGGGTTTGGTTTTGGTTTGTTTTTAATATTGAGCTCAGTCCTGAATCCTGCCTGTCCCTATTCAGGGCACATCATGCGAGTCTAGGCATCCTGTAGCACAGCAGTTTCGGCACAGGTTTACATGTTCCCTTTCCTAATGAAGCAATGCCCTGAGTCCTCACAACCCCAAGCTTTAGGAGAGGAAAAAAAGAAACAAAAAATAAATGAAAGCAAATTCAAAAGCACACTGCCCTGAACACTGCCAAATTCAGGCTGACACCAACCTCCAAGGAAATAAATTCCAAAGACAGTAGTAACTCTCAGTTAAAATTAAAAACAACCAAAAAAAGCCCACCTCTTAAGACTAATCAGCTCCCAAACCTCAAAATCATCTGTTTTAGAAGCTTTAGTGTTGTGCAGGGTAAGGCTCCCTAGCCCACTGTTTGTGAGCACCCCTGCCTTCAAGTCCTTCCCTGGGGCTCCTGGCTCCTTCTGCAAAGGGAGGAGAGCCTGGGCTCCGAAGTCAGGCTCAGGGAGGCCAGGAGTTCTCCTCCTGCTTCCCCTTCCTCTTGCCTAAAGTCATGGCAATTTCAAGGCAAATGTCAGAACTGAAAGTTATTAGAAAGAACCAGAAAGATTTAAAAGTCTTCTTCTTCCCCTCCCTTTTTTTTTAATGAAAACATTTAAGACAGCAAAAGTTTTACATTAAATTTCAGCCAAGAAAAAAACAAATAGAAAAGAAAAACATAAGGCAAGAAGAAGGCCTGGTTCACAAGACAGTAGACATAGTCACTTTCGTGTTGGGAATCAAGGGGTCTCAGGAAGGCCTCCTCCTCGCACATTCCCCAGAATATCTCCCTACCACAAACTCACCATAAATGGTTCCTTTCTGAAGTGCCTGACCCAATACCCAGATAGAGTGGGTGTTGGTAACTGTTAGAAACGTAGAAATTCCTGGGAAGTACTGGGGTATATGAACTAGGTGTTTGTCCTCAAGTCTTCAGAGATACAGATTGCCCTCCAGAATAAAGAGGTACCGTTATACCCCCAGAGTAAAGTTCTGCTTGCTTTGCCCTTTCCAGTTGAGAAGGGGATCCTGATGGGGACAACAGCCCATGTAGCTTTGATTAAAGTGGGAGTAG
Source organism: Mesoplodon densirostris (assembly GCF_025265405.1). NCBI lineage: Eukaryota > Metazoa > Chordata > Mammalia > Artiodactyla > Ziphiidae > Mesoplodon > Mesoplodon densirostris. Next base: position 92,200,131 of record NC_082668.1, read on the forward strand.
GAACTGGGACAGGGCGCTGCTGGTGCTTGAAGCACATGCTTACTCTGCCCATCAGGTAATCCAGCCTTGGTCCTGAGGGAGATACCACTCTAATGTTCCGTGGTATTAAAAATAGGAAAGGGGATGTGGTTTTCACCCCAACCTACTCACTACTCCCAGAAGCCAGTCTAATTCTGAAGCTGCAGATCAGAACAACTCAACATTCAGCCAACAACCCCAGGTCACATCCCTGATTCTAAAAGGTTCCAGCCTAGCTCCTGCTCAAGGAAGTTGTGATAAATATTTTAACACTTGTAAACTGCCTGATTTCTAGAGTTTCCTTGTTGGTGACCTTATTTTGCCATCCAGCTGCAATATTAATTCAGCATGGAAAGGGAGTGGAGGGATGTCCCAGCTTGAGCCTAAGCTGGGCACAGAGCCAGGATTCAGATCTGTCTAGTCATGTCTGATGCACTTGCCAGGCAGGAGTTTCTCAGCACAAGGGATGGAGGAGGCTCACAGATAACAGCATCCTAAGGCAGTGAGCATGGAGGGACACATCACAGGTATCAGAATCACCAGGGAAGCTTTTTAAAATATGTACACCCTGGGCTTCCCTGGTGGCGCAGTGGTTGAGAGTCCGCCTGCCGATGCAGGGGACACGGGTTCGTGCCCCGGTCTGGGAAGATCCCACATGCCGCGGAGCGGCTGGGCCCCTGAGCCGTGGCCGCTGAGCCTGCGCGTCCGGAGCCTGTGCTCCGCAACGGGAGAGGCCACAACAGTGAGAGGCCTGCGTACCGCAAAAAAAAAAAAAGTACACCCTGCACAAATGCATTCCCCATTCTGATAGTGTGTGTGTGTGCATGTGTGTGTGTACACATGGGTGCACACTAGCAAGGGGCACTGCTTTGGAACCAAAATTGGCCCTCGGAGTTACACAGGTCAGCCTGCACCAGGAGCACTGAGGACCCCAGAGAATACAGCATGGCTTCCATATGTGACAGCTCCTGATGCATTGACAGCAGGACCCTGCTGTGTAGCTCTGAACACTGATGGCTTCCACACTTCAGGGACTGTCTGCATCAGGAATTCTTAAACTGGAGATCATGGACTCCTGGGAGTCCAAGAATAGGCTGCAAGGGTCCATGAACTCTTGAAAACTGCATGCAACTAACTGCGTATATACGTTTATTTCTCTGGAAATAGGTTCTATAAGTTTCTCAGATGCTGAAAAGAGGATATGATTCTCAAATGGTTAAGAACTGGCAAGTACCAAAAGAAATACTGGGGCAGGCAAACTGGGTAAGGTTTAGAACGCCACTATAGTAGATTTTGGACCAAAGCCAGAAAAATACTGTTTTTTTCTGTTACCGTGACTTATTTTTACCTTGAGGCATCAGTGACCTGGTGAAACATTGAAAATATGAAATCCCACCTACGCTTCAAGCCCACCTCAAATACCCGCACCTCCTCCCCAGCCAAAAAGTATTGCTCCCTTGCCTGAGCCCTGTTGGTGTACCTCTCGAAACACTGAACACTTTCCCCCTTGTATTTTAGATAGGCATGTGCACACATCATGTCTCTTCTACGAACTATAACCTTTGAGAGTAGGTATCATGTCTTACCCGTCTTCTTTCTGTTACCGCATCCAACAGAGCATATTTACTTAGTTATTACTGGATGAGGGAATGAACAGATCACAAATCCATCCTATCTGCCAGACTTTTTTACTCTCTCTACTAAAAGCAACTAACCCTGTTTTCTTGTAAATTATGCATTTTGAATGTATTCCTTGGCATTTATATTGTCGTAGTTAATTGATTTACTTCTTTACACCTTATCCAATATTTACCTGCTTTATCTGTTTACTTGACTGTAAATTGCTTAGAGGGCAAGGATCATGTATAACTCAAACTAGGTAAACCCACATGCCTCTTGGGAGGAACACACGGGGCTAACCAATGAGTTCAGTGCCTTGGCCAACACACCCAAGAGGAAATCTTTCATGAGAAGACACAGACTCAGATGGAACAGAGGTTGGTAAAAGAGAAAAAGGCAACTCTTAACAGGAACTAAGCAGAAGAGCGAAATCATCAGGTTGTGGAACTGAATTATAAAGAGGAGATAAACCGAAGAGAACAGCCTGAACCTGCGTGAGGAAGAAGAGTGTGAACCAGAAACAGACCTGCCTCAGAGGAGGTGTGGCTGCACAGCGGTTCAGAGCTTTGGCCCTGGCTCCATGCAGGTTTTGCAAGAGCTGCCAGGTTTTTCCTAGCCCTGTTGCCCTATTTGGATTGTTCCCTATTTGTGTCAGGCTTTTCTTGGGTTCAGAAAACCCTGACTGCCATTATTATATGTGCAATGATGTCAATGAAATTGTTTGACGAAGTTAAATCTGTTTTCAGAGTGGAACACAAGCCAAGCAGAGAATTTTTCAACTGCTCTGAGCACATCCCTGAGTATCAGAGAGAGGCACGTGCAAAGACAGGGCAGCTCTCTCCTCTTTTTCTCCTCTTGGTCTCAGTTTAATATTTACTGACTTACAAGTCAGAAAGAGAAAGACAAATACCGTATGCTAACACATATATATGGAATTTAAGAAAAAAAAATGTCATGAAGAACCTAGGGGTACAACAGGAATAAAGACACAGACCTACTGAGAATGGACTTGAGGAAATGGGGAGGGGGAAGGGTAAGCTGTGACAAAGCGAAAGAGAGGCATGGACATATATACACTACCAAACGTAAGGGAGATAGCTAGTGGGAAGCAGCCGCATATAGCACAGGGAGATCAGCTCGGTGCTTTGTGACCGCCTGGAGGGGTGGGAGGGAGGGAGATGCAAGAGGGAAGGGATGTGGGATCAGATGTATATGTATGACTGATTCACTTTGTTATAAAGCAGAAACTAATAAAAATATATATATATATATATAAAGATTTACTTACTTACATATCCACCCACACGTTACCATACCCTTAGTTCTCCACAATCAAAGTCTGGAGGATTGTGTGATCTTGCTAACCATTTCAGCTTAATGACTGAATTGATACAGTATGATTACTCTGGGGAAGTTTATTAACTGCTGATGGGCAGAGCCATAAATGTCAGACCAACCATTCCACAGGCAAGGGTAACACCAGAGAAAGTGCAAGTAGGAGGAAAGGCCAAGCCAATTAGTGGCTACATGAATAGTAGCTTAGCTAGTGATTCCGAATTATCCAGAGATTGGCCCTAGGGCACAGGGGGCATTTTGGGGTGAATGCAGTTAGATAAATTAGATACTCTCACATTGCTTATTTAGCTTATCACAAGTTTAAAGTATTCATTTGTCATTCCATAGCATATATTGAGTGCCTAGGTATGAGATCCATCATTAAACAGAATGAAAGTCCCTGCCCTTGTGAAGTTTACATCCCAGCGGCAGAGAGTCCTATCTGGGCATCATCTGTCAATCCTTGCGGTAGTTTCGCATCTTCTCTAGGTCTAAACTCTTAGGGGTCATTATCTTACTTGTCTCTGTCATTTGCATCTCTGGACCCCAAATGAGTTTGTATTCAGCTCCCTAAGTCTTTACAGAAGCAGGGTCTCTACATTTCTGGGTCCCAGGTGCAACTTGACCCTCTCCCATATGCACATTTAAACATGCCATCTTCCTCACCACCTCAGCCTGACCAGTGGAAATCTGTGATTACTGAGAGAGACTTCCAGGACAAAGGTTGGGGAAAATACGACAGATATCCAGTCTAACCCACATACTTCTCAGATGTGGAAACTGAGACCCAGAAAGGCAAAGTGACTTGCCAGTGTCACACACGGGGACCTGGTCTTATCCCTTGGCCCCTTCCTCCCAGTCTAGTGCTTTTCTATCATATGATACATAACATAATTCTTGGGATCAAACAGGCCAAAAGAGCCAAAAGTGACTGTAGAACAGAGGTGGATCAGGATAGACTCAGAGACAGCTCACACTTGAAGAATAATACTAGGGAGGACTGACTATTTTGTTAGACCTGAAATCCACCCTAGCTTATGTGTTTGAGTACCTTGGCATCACATCCTCTCCAGCACCCCAGACAGGATGAAAGCAAGACCTAGGACCTGGAGTTGGGTGTCTGTCCTGAAAGCTAATGCAGCTATTGGCCAGACTGTAGTTAAGTTAGAATTTTAAAATCTGTGTTCCATAAACTAATCCATGTATGTGTTTTTACAATTGTTTTCTCAGTTTACTAGGGTGAGCCAATTTTGAAAGGGTCCAATGTTGTCACAGCTGGGCTGGACTCCGCTAAGAGGAAAGAGAATATTTCTAGATCTCATTCAATATTGGGATGAGGAAAAACATTTGCTTGAGCCAACAAACCTGACTATGGGACAGAGGGAGCTGAAGCCATAGGAAGCTTGAGCTTGCCTACCCGCTGAGATTTTCTTTTAAAGAACTCTCACAAAATTTAAAACTTTAATAAGAAACCATATGATTCAAGGCACATATACATAATTCATTTGTTTTTAACAGTCCTTACCAGACTAATCAGTTAGCAGTTAAAGAAGAGCATGGGGTTGGGATCAGAAGACTTACATTCCTCATGTGCCAGCTTTATGACAAGATCCTTAACTTTCCTGAGACTTGACCTCTCCAGCCATAAAGTAGAGAGAGTAAAGCCTACCTCATCTTCCTCCCTATGTTGTGAAAATTAAATGAGCAAGCATATGAATGCTTTTTATAAACTGTAAAGAACTATAAGATTTTAATTATCATTGTCAATTAACGTTCAACTTGAAAATTTTCCTAATTAAACTCAATCTTAAATTTAGCAACAATATGAACTTGACACTCTGTTTGGGGGTGGGGGCAGGGGCGATGGTTGCATGTTACCAATGTCAAAATTTTAAAATTCAAAGAAACAAAACAAATTCCTACAGGTATAATCATACGAATAAAAATAACTTTTCTTTCTTTTTTAAATGAAAAATACAATTTCTTTCCCTTGTCAAGGAAAAGTTTTTTAAAAAAAGAGCCACTGGGGTGAATTTTCTAATATACACTTCATGGAGCAGCTAAGATATTATTTACTCAATTGCTGAGTGCTGGAGCAGAGTGAGAATCAGTATTAGCTGCCCATCCTTCAAAAGGGCTCACACGGGACTTCCCTGGCGGCGCAGCGGATAAGACTCTGCGTTCCCAGCACAGGGGGCCCAGGTTCGATCCCTGGTCGGGGAACTAGATCCCACATGCATGCCGCAACTAAGAGTTTGCATGCTGCAAGTAAGGAGCCTACCTGCCACAACTAAGGGGCCCATGTGCTTGCAACTAAGGAGCCAGTGAGCCACAACTAAGGAGCCCTGGAGCTGCAACTAAGTAGCCCGCCTGCCGCAACTAAGGAGCCCACATGCCGCAACTAAGGAGCCTGCCTGCTGCAACTAACACCCCATGCAACCAAATAAATAAATAAATAAATATTTTAAAAAACAAAAACAAGATTTTCCTGACTGCAGGAAAATCTTGTCTCATCAGATCCTCCACTTTCATTTTACACCATAGAAACATTTGTTACTTGGTCCCAAATTGCATGAAGACCTTCTTTGCTGAGATAAACAAAGCTTTGCCATTTTTAGTACTTTTGATCGCAAACTGATACTACAGATCTGGCTGCCCAGACAAGCCGACTGATGGGCAGATATTTATGAGTCTGCACATAACTGAGGGATGCCCTTACAATGCAATAATTCTTAAGCCCAAATCTGACAACCTCCAGGGCATAATTATTTTATTTTTAAAATTGCACCCTGTGCAACACAGCCCTTGGGTACTTGTAGAGAAAATCAGCACATTATAAGAAATAAAATACTGCAGAACAACTAATAGCTTAAACCCATTAAAAATAAGAACCCACAAAATAGCCTTACTGCTGGGCCACTGGGAAGGAACAAAATCCTTTAACCACTAACACCGGGATGCACTGGAAAGAAGTGACTTTGCTTAGGCAATGCAGGAGAAGCAGGAATAGGTGGAGGGAAGAGGGCTGGAGGAGGAAAACATCAAGCTTTATTTGGAGCACATTACTTCCCAGCAGGCCCACCAAAGGTCCCCACATACGGCCCAAGCAGCACTGGCCCACATCTGCCCTGAGGACCATAGGTAGGTAGGTCATATTTGGTTTCTTGAGATGTGTAGTCAACTTTACATCACTAACCGAAGCCTTCCCTATTTCATTTTCCTGCCAGACTTAGAACCTGATGTCATCTCCCTCACTTTTCCAAATAGGAAAAGTTCTTTTATATGTTATTTTAAAACTTAAATAGAACTTATCTATTTCATAGACACAAATCATAACAGTAAAAATGTAAAAATAGGTGTACACAGGCATATGGCATACACACGTTTACACACACACTCCCACATGTGTATCTGTGAACTTGCCCTTCCCCAGATGACAACATAGGATAACATAATTAATCTACTAGCCAAAATACAAAGCTAGTAGGCATTCTTGAAATGAGTGTACTCTAACTTTTCTTTAAGCCTCCACAAAGTTTTGCATTGCTATCAAAATATTTTTGGAAATTCTGTAATGTTTCTCCTTTTCCCTTGGCTTCTTATTTCTGGCAAGCACTAAACCCCAAAATATCTTTCCTCTGGGACACTGAAATAACTGTCCCAAAGCAGCTGTCAGAGCTAAAGCTATTCAGAATTTTAGGACAGATTTCAAGGAAGGCCATTTGCAATTTTAATTATTAGAGTCAAAAGCCTCCTCACCTTCTCAGATTCTCTAAGAACAGGTATGGGGGGTGGGGATGAGGGGTAGGAGTGGTAATCTTCCTGGATTCTCTCATTTTCGTTCATGACTCTATCTGCTGTTTCACTTCTGCTTCTTCCCTCCCTCTGTCTTTGCGCACCCCTCCTCTGGGTTTTATTTTAGAGGTAAAGAAAAAATCAGCAAACCACTCCCTCTCCCCTCAGTGCTCTGAAGTTGTATTCCTCCTCTGCTAACTTTCCGAAAGCTCCCTTACTATAATGGTGCCACAGAACTGGGTTCTTTTTACCCAGGACCACCTCCCTCAAGCTTTAGAACAAGTTAGAGGAGGTATCTGGTAGATAAAGAGAGAAAGAAAGAGGTCTTCACCAGCAAGTACAGCTGCCTGACTGGCCCAAACTGAGGGACTTCCTGCAGACAAATAAGGTTTGGACCCATTATGTAGCACACAGGAACCTTGACTGTGTTCGTGCCCAGGCTATTCACCTTTACATCAGTGGTTCTCAACCCTGGTTGCATCTCAGAATCACCTGGGAATGGTTACAAAAAGTACCTCTGTCAAACAAAAAACAAAACAGGAAACAAACAAACAAAAACGTTGTGCAAGTCTGATGCACTGAATCTGGGCCTGGGCCTGAGAGTCTCAATTTTTTAACAGCTCCCAGATGATTCCATTGTGCAGCAGGGTTAAGATTTAGCTCGTGGAAGCGATCCAACGCTGAGCTTACTCCCTTCCTTCCAAATACACCCCAGGAGATTCCTCTGCCTGTTCTCACACCAAAGATTTCTGGGAGCCAGGAAATAGAGTACCACAGCCTAGGGAATGCAGTTTAGTTTTCGAAGGGAAAGGGGTTGAAAAGAGAGGAGGTGCCAGGGCATGGGGGAGGCTGGCCTTGGTGGTCCTCTGGGCCCCCCTGGATGTGACGGCACACAGCTGGTGTACATGAGGCCACCTCCTCTCCCCAGGGTCTGATTCTCTTAGGGCTTGGAGGATGAGATACTTTAGGAGTCATAATTCTCAGTCTCTTCCTTGCCTGGGTAGGAGAGGGGGAAAACTAAGTTATGGAGGACACTGGAGGCTCAGGAACTGTGAGGCAGAGACTTGGGAAAAGAATACAGTCCCCAGCCAGCAAAAGGGCAATTTAAAAATTAAGTCACATCTATGCTGAAAAGGTTAGGATACAATAACGAGTATGATTTTACATGCAGATCATAGCTGGAGAGACACACAGCTGCTGCCGTGACTCAGTCCACTCCTGGTCACAGGACTCAGCTGGCCTGGGGAAAGTGGCTCCAGAAGCCCCCAAACATGACGGCCACTTCAGACCCTCCAGCTGCTCACCACACAGTTTGGAAAGAATAAGAAGGCCCCTCCTTGGAGCCCAGAGTTCTAACAAACCCCCGGGGCTTCCAACCACCACCCCCACCCCGGTTGCTGAGGCAACTAGTGGGCACCGTCTGATTCTCCTGGGCGGGACCAGGGCTGGGAGAGGGGCCTGCTCTGATGCTCAGCTCTTGCTCAGCTCTCACTCAGAGATTCTTGGCTCTCTGCCAGCCTCCCTCTGGCACGTTGACGGCTGCTGTTGTGCTCTTGGCTTCTTCTATACAGACAAGGTCTCCCTGCCTCTCCCTGTCTTTCTTCCAATCTCTCTGTCCCCAGCTGTCTCAGGGTTTATGTGGGAAAGCATGAGCTTACCGCCCATGAAAGAGACTTTCAAAGCCATGCCTTCCCCTGCAGCCTCTGGAGTCAACCGTGTCCAGGCTGTGTGAAGGGGACTGAACCGGAGCGGGTGACTATTTGCATTCTCTGGGTAGAGTTGCTAAACGTTTCTGGGTTTCCCCTGGCACGGTTCTGATTAGTGAGCATCCAAAACTCAGGTCCTTGCCCTCAGAAACGATCGTGAAAATCACGGGCAGCAGGACTAATGCAACACGGATGGGTTCCAGCTAGGAAGGAGCAGGGGTTTACATTTTCTTGTTCAATTAAAACCCTCCCCATTCACATGAGCTTGGTGCTTCCAACTTAATGAAGTTCCATTACTTCAAATTCTGGGTGTGTTTCTTTCTTTTTTTTTTTTTCCTCCAAAAGAAGTTCAAGCAATGACCAACTGAGAGTCAATGATCTCTCTTTCAGATAATGAACCTCCAGAGGCCAGGCTGAGCTGTGCCTCACCAAACCAGCATGTGTCAGCCTGTGCTGGTCACCACCACTCCTTCCAGACTCAAGCCGTCCAGCTGACTCCTCTGGGGCTGGGGGATGGTCCCTTCTTAGAGCTTCAGCATAATATTAGTAAACATGTGTACCTCCCAACTTCAAGAATAGTGGTTTTTTTTAATGAAATGAAACCACGTAAACTACTGTATTTGCATTCTTATCTAACAGTCAGCCCTGGACACTGAATGTGATGTATCTTTAAAACTTATCAGAGTGATCACATACCAAGGAAAGGGAATAGGAATGCCCAAAGGCAGGTCCTCCTACAGGAGGAGACTGGCAGGAACGCCCTGCCTGGAACAAGCACTCCTGCTGGAGGGGTTTCTTACCCTGTTTTGTTTTTAGAAACCAGAAAAACATGAAATGTAAAAAGGGCTCCAGTTCTAACCATCCCACTCTGGCCTGGCCCCAGGCAAAATGAGAAACCCAGCCAGCCGGGCCAGGCCAGGCTTCCAGCCCCATCTGCCCCTGTAAAAGCCAAGAACCCAGTCAGGGACACCCTACTCCCCAGCCCAGAGGAGATAGAGCAGCTCAGGGGCACGTGCATTCCAGAAATCTCTGTGTATACTAAAGAGAGAAGAAAAGACAGAGAAGTATATCAGGGAGTCAATATAATAACCAGCATGATAATAATAACGAAAATAATAATGGCTATGAGGAGTCTTATCCTAGTTCTGCTACTTAAGAGGCTTTGTAACCTTGGACAATCATTTAACCTCTCTCTTTCTTCACCTGTAAAATGGTTATAATTATCTACGCTGCCCTTGTCCCAAAGCTGTCATAAGAACCAGTTGAGATCATATGAAAGTTATTTTGAAAACTGCAGAGTTGATTTGTAACCTGTTTAGAACATTTATTCTTTTTAAGACTACTTAACCACACCTAAATATTATACCTAGTAGATAGTATCTTAGTTATCAGTTGATGGCTAAATATGCAGAATTTGGTGGGCACATCTGCTATATTGTATTTTTCTTATACTAGTCCAAACTGTTACTGAGGATATGTAAATAGCCTCATTGCGTAAAACCAGTTATCATGGCATTTGCTAAAGTGGGCTTCCACCAGTGATGTGGTCTGGTTTCAAGGGTCCTTAAGGGGTGCTCCGCACAACTCTGAATGGGTGGTGCACATCTTTAACTAGACCACATAAACATTCTCTCTATTCTCGTTGAGCGCAGCTATCTCTGTGATTTGTGAGTAGGCTGCTCAATGAGTTCAAAAAACATTTCCCTCTAGCTCCAGCTGGCAAGATGTCAAGATTGAAAAACACATTTGCTGGTTCTCTTTCTTGCCCCAATTGGGATGAATGACCCTAATTCTCACCACCCCATTTCCTTAAGGCACCAGCAGTGATTGAATCTCTGCCCATCCCAATGAGCCTCACACAGACAATTTTAATGCACAGCGAAACCCATAATAGAGAGAACTATATGGTGAAACTTCAAATTTACCTTTAATTCCATCTTTGACAGAGCAAATTGTAGCCATGGGTTATACTTTGCTATGGTCACTTAACACTAGTTGGAAATTCAGGCACCCTTCAGTTTGTAAAAGTTTCCCTCTCCCATTAGCCCCAGATCGAATAGAGGCATCTCCATTTCTATCTCGATGGCTTTCAGTCTACAGAAAGGGTTCATCTTGACAAGGAGGTGGTATAGGAAGGACAGCCAGAAGCCAGTGTCCCTGAGGAATTGGGGACGTAATAGGAGAGAGACAATGAGACAGCCAAGTGTCCTCTTACTGTACCTCCATTCACTGTGCACTTGTTAAGTGCTGCTGAATGAGGAAGGAGTTTCATGAAACACAAAAACACTACAAGTAATATTCACTCATTCTTAATTGACCAAGCATCATTTATCTGCTATAAGGTTTCAGAGGAGAGAAAGATAACAGCAACATCACCATTGACTACTATCTCTCTTTACTCTCACAACAAACCCATGAGGTACTAATAGATGAGGTAATAGGAGGCTTAGAAAGGTTGAGTAACTTGCCTAATAGTCAATAGATATTGGGTGGCAGACAAAAACTTCCAGTCCAGATTTATCTGATTCCCAAGCCCTTTCTCTTTACCATTATACTCAGCTGCCTACCATTGTCCAGAGGGGTGAATCAGGAAACCTTTAGGAAGGTGAGGCTTGAATTGGCGCTTGAGGGCAGTGTATGGTTTGGATTGCCTTGGATTAAGGAAGAAGGGAAGATGGCATAATCCAAATCGCTGAGTTTGTATCCCCAGGACACAAAACACTGCTTCATATATGGTATATGCTCAATATCTATTTAAAGAATGAATGAATGAGAAACAGTACAAATAAAGACAAAGAGACGGGTCCAAGGATGGAGAGCAAGGGCTGGGAAAGGGAAACTGAGAAAGTGGAAGGGGAAAGAAGAGCAAAGAGACCAGATTGGAGCACAGTATTCACTGTAGCAGGCAGCTGAGGTCATCTAAGCCAGGTGGAACTATCTGATGGGAGAAAACTGTAGCGTGAGGAGTTTGGATTTAGTCCTATGCATGTTGTAAAATTAATTCCTAAAGAGGGACCCGATAAGGTGAAAGCCATGATTTAGAAAGATTCATCTGGCTCTAGTGAGCAGGAGGGACTGGAGGTGGAGGGACCAGAGACAGTGAGACCAGCAGACGATGAACACTGGGGGACTCACTCAGGAGCACCTGGGGGCTCTGATTGGTGAGCTAGGGTAAGAGGCAAGCACAGACTTGTGTCTTAGTTAGACAAGAGACGGAGGTGTTTACAGCAAGCAGAGGACAGCAGGGAAACATACAATCTCTCTTCATCTCCAGGGCACTCTGATATGGAGATACTTGGAAAATATTCAGCTAAGCCTCACTGTACAAACAATTACCTTTAAAAATCTTTGGATACCAGGTCAAAGGAATTGGCTACTGGTCTAAGCAAATGGTTACATATACTTTTTTTTTTTTTTTTTTTTTTTGCAGTACGCGGGCCTCTCACCGTTGTGGCCTCCCCCGCTGCGGAGTACAGGCTCCGGACGCGCAGGCTCAGCGGCCATGGCTCACGGGCCCAGCCGCTCCGCGGCATGAGATCTTCCCAGACCGGGGCACGAACCCGCGCCCCCTGCATCGGCAGGCGGACTCCCAACCACTGCGCCACCAGGGAAGCCCTACGTGTACTTTTAATGATCTTCATTGACTTGAGTTTTTAAGTCCTCAAATTGAAGCAGTTCTTTGGTTTAAATTAGGTGGATCCTCTTGCTAATAAGAGTTAGGAACTATAGGTGGCCATTTCCACAGAAAATTCCCCAGCCAGATGGCCAGCTTGTTGAGAACAAGGATGGGGCCTTCTCCTTTCGGGAGAACCTCACAGTGGATTCAGCACTGGGTACATAGAAATGAACACTTCACAAATACATACTGTCTTGACTTTCTAGTCACTGAGAGAGATTTGTCCTTATGGCCTATACAGACTTGGCACTCAGCTGCTTCTGGTAAATGCTCAAAGAGCAACTGGAGCATCAAATACTTGTGTCCAACATCAGTTCTCTGATTATACATCAGTTCTCTGACTACACTTTGATCACATGTACCCACAGGGGTTGTGCCTTTAAGAAATGCACCTTAGGATTCTCAGATATTAGTAGTATTCTCTGAACAGAAGATGTTTTGAAAGTACAGATATATAGATGTCCATCAATCATTCAACAAACATTTGCTGTGTGCATGCTATATATTTATATATATACACACACACACACACACACACACATATATACACACACACACACACATATGCCAGGCACTGTTTATGGCACTAAAAATATATCAGTAAACAACATGGGTAATCCTGTCTTCCTGAAGGTTACCTTCTAGTAGAAGGAGAAAAATGATAAGCAATAAATATAATAAAAAAGTAAATAAGTAGATTGGAAAGTGATAAGTACCATGGAGAAAAGAAAGAGTATGATGGTTACGGGTGGTATCACAATTTTAAATAAGGTGGTCAAAGTCGGCTTCACTGAGAAGGTGATATTGATAAGCGACCTGAAAGTGATAACTGTCCGTGTTGCCCGTTAGTTATAATACTTAAATTTAAACTCTTTCTTCAAACTTAAGGTAAAAATAAAACAGCTTATATCTGGTATAAGGAGAATTGGGGACTGGCCTTTTATTATGAAACTAATCAGACACATATTTTATACACTTGCATTTTAACAACAAACGCCATTAGAAAACTTAATCTTCCAAGGGAAACTGTGTTAAAATACCATCTCCAAAATCTTTCTGTGTAACAAAACTCCCCTCGTTAAAACACTGGCCCCACCTGTCAGTGCCGCTCTCTCTCAGGTACCAGTCTTCCTCTGAAGACTACAATAACAACTGCTCTCGTACCAAGATTAAAAACAGAAACCAAATTTTTGTAGGGAATAATTAGTAGCCGACAGCAAGTTTTAGCATTAATGCAGCAGCATATGAACAAATTACAAAAATTTCCTTTGCTAGAGAAACAATCAGCTGTCTTACCAATCACCCAGCAGCCTTTATTTCCCACTTGGTATTATATCTATGGCTTTTATGGGGGAAAAAAGAGGTTAAGAATTATGGGTTGAATAAATTTGATATCTGTCTAACCAATGATAACAATTCACGTTTAAGTGCATATTGTTAAATTTGTAATCTCTCTTCCAGATTCTAAGCTATTGTAATATGCTTCTTTTCAAGACTTTCAAATTTCAAATGGCTCCCAAGTCTAGAAAATTATCTTACTGGTCAGCTAGCCAAGGCGTTGACCTTGAATGAAACCAAGTTTAGAGAGAGCTCCCCTGGGGTACTTTCAAGAATTCTGAAACATAATGTGTGTCCGAGGAATTAGCAAATTCACAACATGTGTTTCTGTTACATGATTATAACTGGGTTTGTGAGTGGTGTTCACGGCTACTAAGTGGTTCTGCTCAAAGATTCACCCCCAATACCTCCACATGCCTGCCTCCTGCCCACATTCCTCTGCTGGTGTATAAATCTTCACTCTGACCTTGCTCAACACAGCTCAGGTCTTCCCCGATTCTGGGCTGCCAAGACCAGAGTGCGTGGCTGAAACATTTTTGAATACTCATGTGAAAGGAACTCAACTTCTGCTTTTGGGTCATTTAGTAACAGTTGCTCTATTTCCTTTTCTTCTGTTAAGCAATTCTATTTGCACAGGAAAATATAACCAACAAGTGACTTTTTTTTTTTACCAAGTAATAAAAACAATGATAATAAACTAAACTATGCCAGACATTTACATAACCTACTCCATGCTCACTGGTCACATCTGGCAATGTGTTGTGAGCCCTTTCAGAGGAGAAATAACAAAGAACTTAAAAGAACTTTGCAGAGAAAAGAAAGCATGGTTTAATTGTGATTTGACCTGATGAGAAACACTTCCTGCTTCAAGCAAAAAAACTTCAGACTATTAGGCACATTATCAGACTGATGTTTGAATACCCCTGTTTATTTTCTCCATCTTTTGCCAGATGCTCAATTCCAAGACTTGGTCTAGAACCAATAAATACTTCCTGTTAAAGCACAGGCAGGAAACAGATTCTTCCACAGGAAGGCTCAACAGGAAAGCTCAAGCACTATCCCCTTGACCTATCCATTCTTGCGGCTCCATTCATGACTTTCCACATGCATCGAGCAAACCTGTATCTCACTATAACCTCAACCATCCCCCTATTGTGTAGATGAATTGACCCTGACAAGGTCAAGTGATCTGCCCAAGATCCAAGCACAGGTGTCAGCACCAGAACTCAGGTCTCCAGACTGCAGAGGTGCTCTATTGCCCAAGGTTACACAAGTAATTAACAAAAAGTACAATTATTCCCTGCTTTCCAGCTTCTAGCAACACCCAACTCCCCTACCCTCTAGTACCTCCCTCAACACACCTAGCCTGCGCCTCACACACAATGGGAATGTCTTACTGCTATAACATGCACATGAATACACTCTCTCTTCTACGTCATTTGGTTGAGTGCTGCCTGTCTTAGATGCAGCACTGATATTCAAAATATTTTACAACTGGTATGGCCTAGGCACTGACCAGTCAGAAGGGATGCTGGCTTACTGCTGGATCAAGGACCTGGAGGCTACCCTCCCCCTGCAATAGGCCCCTGTAGCTGAAGGTGTAGGGGGAGATTAGAGGGGACTCCAGGAAAGCCCTGCTCAGGGCCAGCTTCTGAAGGGAAACTTGTAAAGGACCCCGTCTTCTGTAATTTGTGCACCATGTGCACAATGCTTCCGATTTATTATTCATTCAACAAATATTAAGTAACTACAATGTGAGGAACCTTATGAGAAAAGCAAAGGCAGTCACACATGCCCCCATGTCCTACCTTATTTCCTGGTAGAATAGATAAGAAATGTATCTCAGTAGCTACAGTAGAAACCAGAACTTTGTCTATGTTTTAGGATAGGTCCAGGAAAATGGGTATGGCTGTTGACAAAAAAAGAAGAGATCCTTTCTGGTTGTAGATCACAGAAGGCCTTCTGGAGGGCTCATTTCAGCTGTGGCTTTTAAAGGGTGGGGAGGAGTGATGATCATTTTTGTAATATATAGAAATATTAACTCGCTATGTTGTGCACCAGGAACGAACACTGTAGGTCAATATACTTCAAAAACAAACAAACAAACTCATAGAAAAAGAGATCAGATCTGTGGTTACCAGAGGCAGGGGGTAGAGTGAGGGAGAACTGGATGAAGGTGGTCAAAAGGTACACACTGCCAGTTATAAGTACTAGGGATATAACGTACAACATGATAAATATAATTAACATACATGAACGTTGGCAAGAGAGTAAATCCTGAGTTCTCAGCACAAGGAAAAACATTTTTGCTTTATTTTGTATCTATATGAGATGGTGGATGTTCACTAAACTTATTGTGGCGACCATTTCATGATGTATGTAAGTCAAATCAGTATGCTATACACCTTAACCTTACACTGTATGTCAATTATACCTCAATAAAACTGGAAGGGAAAGGAAATGAATGAATGAATGAATGAATGAATGGTGGGGAGGATTTGGCGAGGAGGAGCTAAAAGGGAGGACCATTCCAGACTGCGGGAAGAAGATGAACGGCACACACTCCCGAGAACTGGTAGGGCAGGGAAGGGCAGCCCTGGCTGGACTGGAAGGCGCTGGAGAGCACTGGTGGCACCTGTGTTGGCATCTGCTCCGAGTGGTGTGGCAGACCAGGTAAGGGGGCTCAGCAAGGACCACAGGCTCGGATCAAGGCTCCCTGGGGGTCAGCGTGTGTTCCCTAAGGGCCCTTTCATTTCCAAACTGGTCAGGAGCTCCCTCCACACCCCTCTCCCCGTTCTGAAAATACTAGAGAACAAAGAGGCGTTTGCCAAGTAGCCTAAGGGATTACATGCCCTTGCCTGGCTCCGACGATACAATGTTGCCCCTGGAATCGCTGCCCAGGAACAGGATGCATTCTCTCAGCCTGCTTGGAGGCAGCCCAGCGCTGCACCTGGCTCCAGTCCAATCCAGTGCGGGAGCCAGGAGAGAGTACGTGGCAATGGGGGGTGGGTGCTCCCTACTTCCTAGCACTGACTCAGTTGAGGCCGGAGGTGGGAAAGGGGAGGGTTGGTCAAAGGCAGATTTAAAATAGGAGTAGGCAGACAACACGGGGAGAAGTCATTTGAGAAGAATGATGGATTTCTCAGAGTCTGCTGTAGACAAAATTGGAAGAGAGTTAAAAGTCGTTTTTACCGTCTCCTATAGAATATAAGCGACCCTCATAATTTTAGTTGAATGACAAAAACTAGCTACGTGCTAATTGGAAAGAGCGCGGTCTCTGGAGTTCCCTAATCTGGTCCGAGTCCCTCCCTTGTCAGGAGAAGAACACAGTTCCTATTTACCTAGAAATGATGCACTGGTAGGGAGGGTTCATGGAGTCATGAAGAAGTCTAGGAAAAGGAAAGTTAGTGAACAGTAATTTGTTCTTGCCTCCTCTATCATAAGGCAAGAAAGATGGAGCTCTGTTCTCCATGACCGGTAGAGTCTTAAACAAAAACATTTGTAGAGCAAATGCAGGTTAGGATAACCAGCTACCCTTGTCTGAGGACTGTGTTCCCTGAGAACAGCCAACTCCCTCTGTTCTTATTCTACACCCACCAATCTGCCTTCTGATCTGCAATCTGGTTTCCTGAGTGGACTTGCTTTAGAGCATCCTGTATACATAACTAGCTCCCGTTTTCAAACAAAGCCTTTCTTCTATTGCATTATTTTTCATATTGGAGTCTTCAATCATATTCTTAGAGGTCCAGGAATTCTTTAGAATGATTTAAAATTTTTGTGTTTTCATTTTAAAGATAATATAAAAATTTTAACACAAGCATCACCTGGATCGCCACCTTTTCATAGAGTAATGCCAATGTTCAGACTAGATTTGCGTTTCTGACTGTTTTGATCAAGTGATCACATAAAGTCTCATGATGTAAGTACGAATACAATGTTTCTTAAAGTGGGATATATTCAAGAGTCTACAAGTTCTCAAGTTTGAGAAATATTTCCTATTTTAAATAATCTGACAAGCTGGTCTATACGTCAATTTCTTATAAGTTGGGCTATATGAATTAATCCTTTCCAGCCTAATCACCCTGAGTGAAGGGGTCCGGTAGTTATTTGATATGTAAGGCTGAGGATCACATCTGTTCTGTACCAGTATACTGCCAGTCAGTGAAGCAATCAGCCAGATGATCTCCTCCTGAAAAGCTCTTCTCTCTTCTGTGTGATAGATGGATTGTAATTGGTTAATCAGACAAACCCATCTTAGATTTGAAATAGAAGACTTTCTGATCCTGGGTAAATCCCTTAATCTCTGCTCTCAATTTTGTAAAATACAGGTGATACTAGCACCACCACTACTACCAACAACAGGGATCTTGTGTGAATAATTTCACACTTTCTGCCGTGCCGGGTCTGTCTGGCCCTGCTCCTGACACAGTGCACTAAGGGGCTTACAATTTGTCAAGAGACCAATGAGATAGGGAGGCATGAGAAGGAATATTTTGGGAGTCATCCCTGAGGTCTGAAGACTAGCTCTGGTGGAACTGTGATAAGTGTCTTTAGGCAAACAGCACATCTCAGAGACATCTTAGAGTCTGGGTGGGAGTAGCAATAAGCCTATTTTGGAGGCAAGTAACAAAGGACTCATTGGCTCTTGTAACTGGAAGTGCAGAGGTGGATCAGGCTTCAGTCTCAGCACTGCCCTCAGGACCATTTCTTTCTGCCACTCTGCCCTGCCACCCACAGTTTGACTCTCCTCATGGGCATAGGATGCCTGCCATGTGCTTCCTCATTTGGAGATGCTTCTGTTCAGCATTCCAAGCAAGAATTGTAAGGTTCACCCTGATTAGAGTCCTCCTTGACATCTGTCTTCTCCAACGTTCACATCCAATCTGTCAGAAAATGGCTCTACCTTCAAATTTTATCCAACATCTAACACCTCTCAGCGTCTCTGCTGCTACTACCCTATTGCCAATCATCAACATTTCATCTGCATTACTGGAGTCATCTCCTAACTGGTCCTCCCTGCTTCTGCTCCTGTCCCTCCTACCGCAGCCTGAACGATACTTTAAAAATATAAGTCAGGGCTTCCCTGGTGGCGCAGTGGTTGAGAGTCCGCCTGCCAATGCAGGGGACATGGGTTCGTGCCCCGGTCCAGGAAGATCCCACATGCCACAGAGCGGCTGGGCCCGTGAGCCATGGCCACTGAGCCTGCGCATCCGGAACCTGTGCTCCGCAACGGGAGAGACCACAACAGTGAGAGGCCCACGTACCGCAAAAAAAAAAAAAAAAAAAAAAAAAAAAAATATATATATATATATGTATATATAAGTCAGATCATGTCTGCTCAGAATCTTCCAATTGATTCCCATCTCACTGGAGTAAAAGCTGATGGCCTTGCAATGCCCTGTAAGGACATGATCTGACTCCCCTGTAACCTCTGACCTCAGCCTCTACCACCTCCCTCCCTTTCGTACTCCACTCCAGCCACACTGGCCTCCTGTTTCTGTTAACAGGACAGGTGTGCTCAGCTTCTGACCAGGGACTTTGTACTGGCTGTCCCCTCTGCTTGGGACAGTCTTCTTCTGGAGAACCACATGGCCCACCTAAGTCATGTTGTCAGTGAGGCCTACCCAGGACACCCCTTTGAAAATTGTAATGCCCGCAGACCCTCTGCATTCACAATCCTTCTACACTGCTTGTATTTGTCTATAGCAGTGCTCACCTAGTGTATTTATTGATTTGTTGACTGTTTACTCCCAGCTAGCATGTAAGGGATTTGTGTCTATTTGTATTATTGATGTATCTCCAGACCCTAGAACAGTATTTAGTTCATATCAGATGCTCAAAAATGTGTTGAATGAATGAATGAACAAATTGGACTGGCTTGGATACCCACTCTTCTTCTGAACTCTTAGGTGGGGAATGCCTAAGTCCTTAAAGCTAAGAGTACAACTTACCAAGGTTGGACCAAGCTGGGTGTCTCCAGAACCTGGAATTTAGATTATGCTCTAAGAAAGAATCTAGCACAAATCAACAGATAATCAGTGAGGTTAACAGCACCTACGATGCTTATTTAACATGATTATCCTTGGGTCCCACCATAAACTTACAAATCAAAATTTCGAGAGGCAGGGGTCACAAATCTGCTTTTTTTTTTGGTGTGTTCATTTGTCTCTTTTAATCAGCAGCCTGCAGCTGATTCTTCCCTTAACTAAAACCGAATAGTCTGGGTAGTACGTGTAAATGCTTGGCAGGAGCAACCCAGGTGTACTGTAAGACATAACTGGAGTATGGCAAAGAAAATTGAGATATGATACATGGCATTGACCTATCAGAAAAAAGAACATATAAACAGAAGAAGGTAGATGTAATATCATGTCATCTGCAAATAGTGACATTTTTATTTCTTCCTTTCCAATTTGGGTTTTGTTTTGTTTTGTTTGCCTAATTGCTCTGGCTAGGACTTCCAGTATTATGTTGACTAAAAAGTGGCAAGAGTGGACACACTTGTCTTGTTCCTGATCTTAGAGGAGAAGCTTTCAGCTTTTCACCATGAAGTATGATGTTAGCTGTGGGCCTGTCATATATGGCCTTTACTATGTTGAGGTACATTCCCTCTATACCCACTTTGTTGAGAGTTTTTATCATAAACGGATGTTGAATTTGTCAAATGCTTTCCTTCAATGGGATGATCATATGATTTCTATCCTTCATTGTGTTAATGTGGTGTATCACATTGACTGATTTGTGGATCCCTGGAATAAATCCCCCTTTATCATGGCATATGATCCTTTTAACATATTATTGAATTCAGTTTGCTAATATTTTGTTGAGGATTTTTGCATCTATGTTCATCAAGTATATTGGCCTGTAATTTTCCTTTCTTGTGGCATCCTTAATCCTGGTTTTGGTATCAGGGTAATGCTGGCCTCGTAAAATGAGCTTGGAAGAGTTCCTCCTCTTCTATTTTTGAAAGAATTTGAGAAGGATTGGTATTAATTCTTTGAATCCTTGGTAGAATTCACCAATGAAGCTGTCCAGTCTTGGACTTCTGTTTGTTGGGAGAATTTTGATTACTCCTTACCAGTAATTGGTCTGTTCAGACTTTTTATTTCATCAAGGTTCAGTCTTAGTAGGTTGTATGTTTCTGGGAATTTACCCATTTCTTCTAGGCTGTCCAATTTGTTAGTGTATAATTGTTCATAGTAGTCTCTTATGATCCTTTGCATTTCTGTGGCACCAGTTTAACATCTCCTCTTTCATTTATGATTTATTTATTTGAGTCCTCTCTCTTTTTTTCTTGGTGAGTCTAGCTAAAGGTTTGTCAACATTGTTTATCTTTTTAAAGAACCAGGTCTTAGTTTCATTGATTTTTTCTACTTTTTTTTTCCTTTTTTTTAGTCTCTTATTTATTTTCACTCTAATCTTATTTTCTTCCTACTACTAGCTTTGGGCTTCATTTGTTCTTCTTATTCTAGTTCCTTGAGGTGTAAAATTAGGTTGTTTATTTAAGACTTTTATTTTTTCTTGAGGTAGGTATTAATTGCTATGAACTTCCCTCTTAGAACTATTTTTGCTGCATCCTATAAATTTTGATATGTTACATTCCTAATTTTCATCTGTCTCAGGGATTTTAAAATTATTCTTTAGATTTCTTCTTTGCTCCATTTGTTGTTCAGCAGCATGTTGCTTAATCTCCACATATTTGTGAATTATCCAGTTTTCTTCATAAAATCAATTTCTAGTTTTATATCATTGTGGTCAGAAAAGATGCTTGATATGATTTCAATCCTCTTAAATTTATTGACTTATTCTGTGACCTAACATATTATCTATCTTGAAAAATAGATAGAGAAGAATGTATACGCACATGAGAAGAATATATTCTGTTGCTTTTGGATGGAATGTTCTGTAAATATCTGTTAAGTCCATTTGGTCTAACATGTCATTTAAGACCAATGTTGCCTTATTGATTTTTTGTCTGGATGATCTATCCATTGATTTAAGTGGGTTATTAAAGACCCCTACTATTATTGTATTGCTATCTATTTCTCCTTTTAGATTTGTTAATATTTGCTATATATATTTAGGTTCTCCTATGCTGGTGCATAAACATTTACAAGTGTTATAAATTCTTGTTGGATTTACTCCTTTATCATTATGTAATGCCCTTCTTTGTCTTTTAGTCTTTGTTTTAAAGTCTATTTTGTCTGATATAAGTATAGCGACTCCAGCTTTCTTTTGGTTTCCATTTGCACAGACTATTCCATCCCTTCACTTTCAGTCTGTGTGTCCTTACATTTAAAGTGAATCTTTTGTAGACAGCATATAGGTTGTCAGCCACTCTATGTCTTTTGATTGGAGAATATAGTCCAGTTATATAGATATTTAAAGTAATTACTGATAGGTATGTGCTTATTGCCATTTTGTTAATTGTTTTCTGGCTGTTTTTGTAGTCCCTGTCTGTTCCTTTCTTCTCTTGCTCTCTTACTTTGTCGTTTGATGACTTGCTTTAGTGGTATGCTTATATTCCATTCTCTTTCTCTTTTGTGTACTTACTATAGGTTTTTTGTTTTGTGGTTACCATGAGGCTTACATATAACAACTTACATCTATAACAGTATATTTTATGTTGATAACAACTTAAGTTTTCTGCCATCCCTATTTATAAGAATGCCAGTTATAGTGGATTATGGGCCACCCTACTCTTAATCAATTACATCTGCAATGAATGACTCTATTTCCAAATAAGATCACATTCCAAGGTACAAGGAGCTAGAACTTCAACATCTGGATTTGGAGGGGACACAATTCAACCCATAAGACCATCCACTTCTCTCAAGTGATTCTGAGATCACCAAACAACTTTCTGGTTACTAGCATGGTTCCCCAGATACACAGGATTTAGCAGTGAGGGTCCTGGAGAACAAACAGGAGTCTCCTGATCACTGGAGATGAATATCCCTTACAAGCCCTATTTCCAAGCAATCTCCACACCAAACCTAAGGTTCCAGGCCTAACAACCTCAAAAATGAAGAACATCACACTGTGTGCCCTCATTTAAAAGGGGATAGAGGTACCTGAGTTGCAGGCAGGTATTCCCAGATATTTTGCCAAAGATGGTCCATCTTTCCCTGGCCACATCTTCCGTGAACAACAGGCATTTTGAAAAGGAGTAAACTTCTGAGAGCTAGTCCTGCAGATCAGGGTAAATACATTTATCAACCCAGGAAAATACCCATCTGTCTTTACTATGCTCTCTGGCAGGATAGCCCCCAATACCTTTTTTATCTGGGAAGCTCCACCAAGAAGGAAGGTCTTGACTTCAACTTAAATATTCTTGCTTGCCATATCCTTTTCTGGTACCATCAAATATCTTTCAAGTGCTGTGTCCCTGGAAAGAATACAGGACTTAAATGGAGGTTCTTAGAAGCCCAGATATTGTCACAAACTAGGAAAACTGTTTTCTTATATTAGCTTAGACATTTTATCAATTAACTTCCTTGTTCTATCCGTAGAAAACGATATAATAAAAATGGCCTTAAAATGGCTCAGTTATGGTTGGTTAACTATATAACATGAACTCTGTAGGCCATTAGCACTAACTCTAAGCTTGAGAGTTTTAGATCAAGGCCAGGTTTCTTTAAAACTCAAGCCACACATCCAAAACTTGAGTGCAAGGAGATTTCCAAACCCTGGTGGTTGACCCAGAAATTTAATCCAACAAAATTTTAATATAGTAGAAGCCCTCTTAATGAAACACTGCTTAACTAACTGGATTAACCTTCACTCTCTATCCCTCTCTAACCCCCACTGATGCCAGGTGCACTGAATGCTAGGTGACTATTCTTTAAAACAGTATTTTTCAAACTGTAGGTCTTCATATCAATTTACTGGGTTGAAATAAATTCACTGGGTCATGACTAATATTTTTTTTTTTTTTTTTTTTTTTGCGGTACACGGGCCTCTCACTGTTGCGGCTTCTTCCGTTGTGGAGCACAGGCTCAGCCTGAACGGACGCGCAGGCTCAGCAGCCATGGCTCACGGGCCCAGCCGCTCCGCGGCACGTGGGATCTTCCCAGACAGGGGCATGAACCCGTGTCCCCTGCATCGGCGGGCGGACTCTCAACCACTGCGCCACCAGGGAAGCCCCATGACTAACATTTTTAAAATGAAACATTACAGAACAGTTGAATTGCATCCTTAGAATCAGTTATTCATTCTAAAATGTGTTGATGTCTATTACATAAAATAATGAAATGAGTGCAAAAGAAAAAACTCAAAACAAATAAATAAACCGGACATGAAAAATGATATAAAAATGAAGTTGAATGATTTCTGTAAAGACTCTATAAAGGCAGGTCACTAAAAAATAAATAATAAAAATTGATGTCAAATTAGTTGTGAGCTAGAAAATGGTAAAAGATGAGGAAAAAAATTGTAAAGCCTAAAAAACTCCCCACTTGTAATTGTTTTACAAGTGTCTTTATGTTCTCTCTCCACTACAGAAAAACAGAAGCTGGAAATCCTAAACACAATGAATCAACAGTGGGACTAGGGCTTCCCTGGTGGCACAGTGGTTAAGAATCTGCCTGCCAATTCAGGGGACATGGGTTCGAGCCCTTGCCGGGAAAGATCCCACATGCTGCAGAGCAACTAAGCCCGTGGGTCACAACTACTGAAGCCCGTGCATCTAGAGCCCATGTTCCACAAGAGAAGCCACTGCAACGAAAAGCCTGCGCACTGCAATAAAGATTAGCCCCCGCTCACCACAACTAGAGAAAGCCCACGCACAGCAGCAAGGACCCAATGCAGCCAAAAATAAATAAATAAATAAATAAATAAATAAATTTATTTATTTTTTTAAAAAGTGGGACTAACGCAAGAAAAAACTATGAGTAAGTTTAATCAGAGGACCCACAGTGAGCCCAACACCTAAAGACTGGGGAAAGAATGTATACACTTTAAGTAAAAATAAAAAGTTTAAGGTTTAAGGTGTTTTCTAAGCCTCAATCATATCTAATAAAAGGACTTATATATTTTTAAATTTTGGCCAGTCCTTGGAATATGGTGGAATAGGACTTGACCACTATAAACTCACTGCCCCTATCAAGTAAGGAATCACAAAGCATACCCTTAATGTATCAGAGAATATAATAATATAATTAGGGCAAAGTATGCAAAAAATAATAGTTTCACATCAGGAAGGACTACCCACTTATAAGCTAAAGATTTGTAATCAGCCCAGATAACTAGTTTTCTATGAAGCTTTTCCTGTCTCCTTCTCACTGTGCTCTTGCCTCACTACAACGGGCTACTCCTTCGTGTCCCACTGGCTGCTGTAAGTTTGCCTACTCATGGACATATCAAAGCTCCTGTGATAATTCTCTATAACATCATTATTTATATATGCATGTCCATCAATGAGACCCTAACCTCCTGGAAGATAAGGACAAGGTCTTGACTGGTATTCCCAGCATCAGCACAGGGTGTGGCATTTGGTAGGTGCTTAGTAAATTTTTGTTGAATGAAAGAATAACTGTGCAAATAAATCAAGCTGTTGTCCTCATTTTCAATAAAAACAGAAGGTAACTCTGTTTGAAATAAATTGCAAATTTGAAATTTTAAAAAAAAAGTGTTTTCCAACAGCATTTGCTCACTCACTTCATGTCTTTGGGTGCCATTTTGGTAGTTCTCGCAATATTTCAAAGTTTTCCATTTTTATTATATTTGTCATGGTGATCTGTGATCAGTGATTTTTTTTTTTTTTTCTTTTTGCGGTATGCGGGCCTCTCACTGTTGTGGCCTCTCCCGTTGCGGAGCACAGGCTCCGGATGCGCAGGCCCAGCGGCCATGGCTCACGGGCCCAGCCGCTCCGCGGCATATGGGATCCTCCCAGACCGGGGCACGAACCCGTATCCCCTGCATCGGCAGGCGGACTCTTAACCACTGCGCCACCAGGGAGGCCCTGTGATCAGTGATTTTTGATGTTACTACCGCAAAAGACTATGATCACTGAAGGCTCAGATGATGGTTAGCATTTTTTAGCAATAAAGCATTTTTAATTAAAAAAAAATGTTACAGTAATACAAGCAGAATGGCACTGGTGCATCTCTAAGCCAAAAAAGAAAATCACTGGAAAGGTCAAAATTCACTAGACTGCTACAGCTTGGTTGAAATAACCATTAAGACCATTTTGCCTTGACTCTGGATTTAATATGAACCCTTCTATGATTTTCATTCCCTGCCTTGGATCTTGATCCTTCAGGGGAAGTTCCTAAACAAGCAAGACAAGTATTCTGGTCACTGAAAAGGAGATGTCTTTATACTTCAAACTAATAAGTTGATTTTCTAGCATGAATCAGAAAAGATTCACTAGTCTGAAAAAGAAGAAAAGAAAACTATTGCTTTATTCTCAGGATTTTTTTTCCCTCCATCTCTAAGTATCCAAAATATGATCATTTTTATAACCTAAATTATATAAAGTACTTTTCCTAAGTAACACAGTAATACATACTTTGAAAAGTATGGAAAGGACTAAAAAGTATAAAGCAGGAGAAAAAAACCACTCATAATTCTACTCCAGCAGGGCATCAACTCTATACTTTGTCATGTTCACTTCCAATTGTCTTTTTTACAGTTTTCTTTATATAATTTAAATTACTATAATGATACCTTTTTATGGTCCTAACCTAACAAGATAACTTCATCTATTAAGTTTTTTCTATTTACCCTGCCCCATGAAGAGTTTTCCTTTTTCATAACTTCAAATTTTCTAGAAAAATCTCTCTCTAGGTATCAGAGAAATTTTATTAATTATTCAATCCACATTTATTGAACACAAGCTATGTGAAATGTATCAAATTGGTGTCAGAGTATACATAGAAATGACAGTATGTTTAAAGAAGTTAAAAAGCAGGTTGAGGAAACAATCCACCTATATGTACACAAAGAAAACATGTCAAGCAACCCCCTGCTTAATGGATTAGGTGGCAAAATAATGGGGTGCATAAGAGGGGATACCCAGGGTGGCTGAGGAGAAAGGGGGCTCATGGCTCTGACAGATAAGACTAGATAAACTCTACATGAATCATTTCATTGAATCCTCCAGTCAACCTTGTAAGGTATTATTATTATCTCCATTTCACAGTGGTGGAAACTGCAGTGCAGGGAGATTAAGTAATTTGCCTCAAAGCATAGAGCTAGTTAGTGGTGGAGGTGAGATTCAATCAAAGTCTTTCTCTAGAGCTGGACTCAGCACTGCCTTCTATGAGGTGTCCAAAAGCCCAGGGGAGTCAAAGAATAAGGGGAGACATCCAATCAAGTGTTAGCAGAAACTAAAGTATGACCTTGTTACCTGGGGGGAAAACAAATGCAATAAACATGACTATTCAATGATAGGATTCCCAGGAGATCACCACGGGGAGGACAGGAAGGAAGACAAGGTGTCTGGACCATTCTTCAAAGATGCTCAGCACTTCGGTCCTACTGGAAGACAGGGCTTGCCAGGGGACCTCCTGGCTTTTTTACTTCGGATACACTGCCTCGCTTTCACCCCACCACTCGGTGTAAGTTTGGGGAGAGGGGTTCCTGGAACAAAGACATTCTTCTTCATGGATGCACACTCCGGCTCACATACCTCGGTACATGCTCGCATTCACACACCTTAACCTGGAAGTTTCCCCCGCACTTCTTCTGACAGTTTCCCACTTGAGGACCACAGAGATGCAGACCTCATTCTCACATATGGGAGCCCCTTGGAGAGGTTGGTTGGGGAATCGGAGGAGTCACACTGAACCCCGGGCCATCAGACTCCCGCCATTCAGACGAGCACCAGAAGCTAAGTACGCTCTTGGCCAATGCCTTCTACAGAAAGCACCGCGCGGCCACACTCCAGCCTCACACCCGCGTTCGGGCACTAGTGCAGCTGAACCGGCCTCAAGGGCTGCGGGGCCTCCGCCAGCCGCCCCTCCTTCCGCGGCTTCGACGCTGACTTCCGCTCCCTTCCCCGGGCCGCGACGCCCCAGCTGTCCCCCAAGCCGCCCGGGGACGTGCGGGAAACAGGAGTCGGCGCTCCCCTCGACGTAGCCAAGCGATCACCAGCCTCCTTGTACGACTTCCTTGGGCCCGGCCAGAATTCCGGGGGCGCAGACGGGGGGCGTGGCCAGAAACCCCCGCCCCGAGCCCCGAGTCCCGCCCCGCCGTGGCTCGCGTTCCCTCCCCCACCTCCGCTCCGCCTCCACCTCTCCCCTCCCCTTCCGGCTCTCCCTCTCTCCCAGCCCCCACTCTCTTCCCACTCTTCCTCCCTCCCTCTCCCTTCTTACCCTCCCCTCCCTCTCTCTTTGCCATGTCCCCTCCCCCTCCTTCTCTTCCCTGCTTCCTTCTTCCCTCCCCCGCGCCCTGCGGGGAACGGGGCACCCGGCGGAGGTGAAGACCCCCTTCCCTCCCCAGGGAGCTAGAAGCCGTGACACTTGAGGCCCTGGCCGCGCTGGCCGCCTGTGTCTCGGCGCTTCTGGACCCGGAATTGGCAAACGCTGAGCCGGTGACACCCGCCAAACGGGTTAAAGGCGAGCAAAGGTGTTTCGAGGAGGCTCTTTCGGTTAATCAAGTTTTCACACGAATGGCTCCTCCCTTAGGGTCAGGGAAGTAAGAGGCAACATTGCAGCTCCTTAGAGAAAATGTTTGGACCCTCTCGGCCCTGAGGCATGGTGGAGAGTGGGAAAGATTTTAGGTGAAGGAGCAAAAGGCCCAGGTCAGGCCCAGCTCGCCTGTGTCCTGGGCCTCTTCAAGGGGATTTGAGCCCCTTGACGCCCCTGCAGGTGCCCTCCAGGCCCTCAAGGTGCTAGAACCATCGTCAGTACCTTCCCCTGGTGATCCTCAAGGCTTCACTAGAAAACAGTATTTCAGATTGGGGGAGGGGATTACAATCCCAAACCCTAGGAGTTTAGAGCCAACAGTCTGATGTGACCAAAAAACAAAGTGATGTGCTCAAGGGGGGAAAAAAAAATTAGAAATACAGGAAGTTCGCCAGATCTGAAGTAAAAAGATTGACTTAAGCCCTGGCATTG